>NW_012103155.1:1165114-1167124 GCF_000951045.1 Mandrillus leucophaeus
CAAAGGGAATGCTTCCAGTTTTTACCTGTTCAGTATGATATTGGCTGTTGGTTTGTTGTAAATAGCGCTTATTATTTTGAGATATGTTCCATCAATACCTAGTTTATTGAGAGTTTTTAGCATGAAGGGCTGTTGAATTTTGTTGAAGGCCTTTTCTGCATCTATTGAGATAATCATGTGGTTTTTGTCATTGTTTCCATTTATTTGATGGATTATGTTTATTGATTTGCGTATGTTGAAGCAGCCTTGCACCCCAGGGATGAAGCCCACTTGATCATGGTGGATAAGCTTTTTGATGTGCTGCTGAATTCAGTTTGTCAGTATTTTATTGAGGATTTTCACATTAATGTTCATCAGGGATATTGGTCTAAAATTCTCTTTTTTTGTTGTGCCTCTGCCAGGCTTTGGTACCAGGATGATGCTGGCCTCATCAAATGAGTTAGGGAGGATTCCCTCTTTTTCTATTGATTGGAATAGTTTCAGAAGGAATGCTACCAGCTCCTCTTTGTACCTCTGGTAGAATTCGCTGTGAATTCATCTGGTCCTGGATTTTTTTTGGTTGGTAGGCTGTTAATTATTGCCTCAATTTCAGAACCTCTTATTCATCTATTCAGAGATTCAACTTCTTCCTAGTTTAGTTTTGGGAGGGTGTATGTGTCCAGGAATGTATCCATTTCTTCCATATTTTCTAGTTTATTTGTGTAAAGGTGTTTATAGTATTCTCTGGTGGTAGTTTGTATTTCTGTGGGATTGGTGGTGATATCCCCTTTATCATTTTTTATTGCATCTATTTGATTCTTCTCTCTTTTCCTCTTTATTAGTCTTGCTAGCAGTCTATTAATTTTGTTGATCATTTCAAAAAACTAGCTCCTGGATTCATTGATTTTTTGAAGGGTTATTGTGTCTCTGTCTCCTTCAGTTCTGCTCTGATCTTAGTTATTTTTTGCCTTCTGCTAGCTTTTGAATGTGTTTGCTCTTGCTTCTCTAGTTCTTTTAATTGTGATGTTAGGGTGTCGATTTTAGGTGTTTCCTGCTTTCTCTTGTGGGCATTTAGTGCTATAAATTTCCCTCTACACACTGCTTTAAATGTGTCCCAGAGATTCTGGTACATTGTGTCTTTGTTCTCATTAGTTTCAAAGAACATCTTTATTTCTGCCTTCTTTTTGTTATTTACCCAGTAGTCATTCAGGAGCAAGTTGTTCAGTTTCCATGTAGTTGTGTGGTTTTGAGTTAGTTTCTTAATCCCGAATTCTAATTTGATTGCACTGTGGTCTGAGAGACAGTTTGTTATAATTTCTGTTTTTATACATTTGCTGAGGAGTGCTTTACTTTCAATTATATGGTCAATTTTAGAATAAGTGCGATGTGGTGCTGAGAGGAATGTATATACTGTTGATTTGCGGTGGAGAGCTCTATAGATGTCTATTAGGTCTGCTTGGTGCAGAGCTGAGTTCAAGTCCTGGATATCCTTGTTAACCTTCTGTCTTATTGATCTGTCTAATATTGACAGTGGGGTGTTAAAGTCTCCCATTATTATTGTTTGGGAGTCTAAGTCTCTTTATAGGTCTCTAAGGACTTGCTTTATGAATCTGGGTGCTCCTGTATTGGGTGCATATATATTTAGGTTAGTTAGCTCTTCTTGTTGAATTGATCCCTTTACCATTATGTAATGGCCTTCTTTGTCTCTTTTGATCTGTGTTGGTTCAAAGTCTGTTTTATCAGAGGCTAGGATTACAACCCCTGCTTTTTTTTAGTTTTCCATATGCTTGGTAGATCTTCCTCCAACCCTTTATTTTTAGCCTATGTATCTCTGCACTCAAGATGGGTCTCCTGAATACAGCATACTGATGGGTTTTTACTCTTGATCCAATTTGCCAGTCTGTATCTTTTAATTGGAGCATTTAGCCCATTTACATTTAAGGTTAATATTGTTATGTGTGAATTTGATCCTGCCATTATGATGTTAGCTGGTTATTTTGCTCGTTAGTTGATGCAGTTTCTTCCTAGCAT
>NW_012103155.1:1167329-1215145 GCF_000951045.1 Mandrillus leucophaeus
ATTTGCTTGTCTGTAAAGGATTTTATTTCTCCTTCACTTATGAAACTTAGTTTGGCTGGATATGAAATTCTGGGTTTAAAATTCTTTTCTTTAAGAATGTTGAATATTGGCCCCCACTCTCTTCTGGCTTGTAGGGTTTCTGCCTAGAGATCTGCTGTTAGTCTGATGAGCTTCCCTTTTTGGGTACCCTGACCATTTCCTCTGGCTGCCCTTACCATTTTTTCCTTCATTTCAACCTTGGTAAATCTGACAATTAAGTGTCTTGGGGTTGCTCTTCTCGATGAGTATCTTTGTGGTGATCTCTGTATTTCCTGAATTGAATGTTGGCCTGCCTTGCTAGGTTGGGGAAGTTCTCCTGGATAATATCCTGAAGAGTGTTTTACAACTTGGTTCCAGTCTCCTTATCACTTTCAGGTATACAAATCAAACGTAGATTTTGTCTTTTCACATAGTCACATATTTCCTGGAAGCTTTGTTCATCTCTTTTTACTCTTTTTTCTCTAAACCTGTCTTCTCGATGTATTTCATTAATTTGATCTTCAATCACTGATACCCTTTCTTCCATCTGATTGACTCAGCTATTGAAGATTGTGCATGCATCTCAAAGTTCTCGTGCCCTAGTTTTCAGCTCCATCAAGTCATTTAAGGTCTTCTCTACAATGTTTATTCTAATTAGCCATTCGTCTAACCTTTTTTCAAGGTTTTTCGCTTCCTTGTGATGAGTTAGAACATGCTCCTTTAGTTCGGAGAAGTTTGTTATTACCGACCTTCTGAAGCCTCTTTCTGTCAACTCATCAAAGCCATTCTCCGTCCAGCTTTGTTCTGTTGCTTGCAAGGAGCTGCGATCCTTTGGAGGAGGAGGCATTCTGGTTTTTAGAATTTTCAGCTTTTCTGCTCTGGTTTCTCCCCATCTTTGTGATTTTATCTGCCTTTGGTCTTTGATGTTGGTGGCCTACAGATGGGGTTTTGGTGTAGATGTCCTTTTTCGTTGATGTTGATACTATTCTTTTCTATTTGTTAGTTTTCCTTCTAACAGTCAGGTCCCTCAACTGCCAGTCCATTGGAGTTTGCTGGAGGTCCACTCCAGATCCTGTTTGCCTGGGTATCACCAGCATAGGCTGCAGAACTGCAAATATTGCAGAACAGCAAATATTGCTGCCTATTTCTTCCTCTGGAAGTTCTATCCTGAGGGGCACCCACTTATATGAGGTGTCTGTCAGCCTCTACTGTGAAGTGTCTCCCAGGTAGGACCCACTTGAAGACACAGTCTGTCTGTTCTCAGAGCTCAAACACCATGCTGGGAGAACCACTGCCCTCTACAGAGCTGTCAGACAGGGCTGTGTAAGTCTGCAGAAGTTGTCTGCTGCCATTTGTTCAGTTATGCCCTGCCAACAGAGGTGGAGTCTATCTATAGAGGCAATAGGCCTGACTTAGCTGAGGTGGGCTGCACCTGGGCCGCTTTGATTACCTACTCAAGTCTCAGCAATGGCGGATGCCCCTCCCCCCAGCCAGGCTGCTGCCTTGCAGTTCGATCTTACATTGCTGCACTAGCAGTGAGAAAGGCTCCATGGGTGTAGGACCCACCGAGCCAGGCACAGAAGAGAATCTCCTTGTCTGCCGGTTGCTAAGACCTTGGGAAAAGTGCAGTTATTTGGGCGGAAGTGTCCTGATTTTCCAGGTACAGTCTGTTGTCACTTCCCTTGGCTAGGAAAGGGAAATCCCCCAACCCCTTGCACTTCCTGGGTGAGGCACCGCCCTGCCCTGCTTTGGCTCACCCTCCATGGGCTGCACCCACTGTCCAACCAGTCCCAAAGAGATGAGCAACGTACCTCAATTGCAAATGCAGAAATCACCCATTTTCTGCGTCAATCATGCTGGGAGTTGAAGACCAGAGCTGTTCCTATTTGGTCATCTTGGATCAGACCTCTTTTTTTCTTCTTTTCTTTACCATAACGCTTATTATTGTTATGGGGATTTAAAAAATTCTTACTGGGTTTCAAGTCAACTCTCATATCTCAGGAATACTGAAAACCCTACCACCTCCACTTATTTTGTATACACTAGACCTGTATTAATGAACCCCTCTAGGTCACCATGACCATTGCAGCCAAGCCACTATTAAGCACTTACTGTGTGGCTCTGTGCAAGTATTTAGTGTGCATCACACCATTACGACCTCACTTACGAGAGAGTGACTGTTATTTTTCCATTTTACAGATAATGAGACTAAAGCTCAGGGATTAATTCACTTGTCTGAGATGACCTAGCTAGAAAATGGTAGAGCTGGGAAGTCTACATAACTCAGTACCCACTCCTAGCCATTATATCTGCAGTATAATTCAAAATCCATGGGATGAAAATTAGGTGTAGGTGACTCTTCTGTAGTCTCTGTCAGACACAAGACCAAAACAAAGATGAAAATGTTCTCTCTCCAGCTAGGCGTAGTAGCTCACGCCTATAATCCCAGCACTTTGGGAGGCCGAGGCCGGTGGGTCATTTGAGGTCAGGAGTTTGAGACCAGCCTGGGCAACATGGCGAAACCCCGTCTCTACTAAGTAATAATAATAATAATAATAATAATAATAATACAAAAATTAGCCGAGCATGGTGGTGCATGCCTGTAATCCTATCTACTGAGGAGGCTGAGGCAGGAAAATCACCTGAACCTAGAAGGTGGAGGCTGTAGCGAGCTGAGATCATGCCACTGCACTGCAGCCTGGGTGACAATGAGACTCCATCTCAAAAATAAATAAATAAATAAATAAGAGGTGTTTTTTGTTTGTTTTTAAAAAGAAAATGTTCTCTCTCATGTTCTCACAGGGTTTGTAATCCTAGAGCAACAAGGAGCACTGTTGAAATTTCTTTTCTTTCTTTCCACTCCATTTAAAAAATTGTCTACGTTTATAGATAAAGAGAGCCATGTTATTTCGATATACTTGTTTTTTGGATCAAGGGGAAATTTACAAATTCTCAGGTTTTCACAAAGTTTTTCTTAAAGACAATGCTCCTAAGCTTTAATTTTATTTTTTTATTTGTATTATTTTCTCTTACTTGTTTTTTTTTTTTTTTTTTGAGACGGAATCTCGCTCTGTCACTCAGGCTGGAGTGCAGTGGCATGATCTTGGCTCACTGCAAGCTCCACCTCTTGGGTTCACACCATTCTCCTGCCTCAGCCTCCCGAGTAGCTGGCACTACAGGCACACACCATAACGCCCACCTAATTTTGTCTTTGTATTTTTAGTAAAGACGGAGTTTCACCGTGTTAGCCAGGAAAGGATGGTCTCAATCTCCTGACCTCGTGATCCACCTGCCTCGGCCTCCCAGAGTGCTGGGATTACAGGCATGAGCCACCGTGCCCAACCTCTCTTACTGTTTTTTAAAAACTTTTGTTTTAGGTTCAGGGTACATGTCCAGGTTTGTTATATGGGTAAACTCATGTCACAGGGGTTTGTTGTACAGATTATTTCATCACCCAGGTACTAAGTCTGATACCCAATAATTATTTTTTCCAATCCTCTTCCTCATCCCCCCTCCACTCAGGTAGGCCCCAGTGTCTGTTGTTCCCCTCTTTGTGTCCATGTGTTCTCATCATTTAGCTTCCACTTATAAGTGAAGACATGTGGTCTTTGGTTTTCTGTTTCTGAGTTATTTTGCTAAGGATAGTGGCCTCCAGCTTTATCCATGTTCCTGAAGAGGATGTGATCTTGTTCTTTTTTATGGCTGCATAGTATTCCATGGGTTATGTAACACATTTTCTTTATCCAGTGATATGGTTTGGCTGTGTCCCCATCCAAATCTTATCTTGACTTCTGGCTCCCATAATTCCCACGTATTGTGGGAGGGACCTGGTGGGAGATAACTGAATCACAAGGGGCGGTTTCCCCCATACTGTTCTCATGGTAGTTAATAAGTTTCACAAGATCTGATGGTTTTATAAGGGGAGACCCATTTTGCTTGGCTTTCATTCTCTCCTGCCTGCCACCATGTAAGACATGCCTTTTGCCTTCTGCCATGATTATGAGGCTTCCCCAGTCACATGGAACCATGAGTCCGTTAATCTCTTTTTCTTTATAAATTACCCATTATTGAGTATGTCTTTATCAGCAGCATGAAAACAGACTAATAACTCCAGTCTATCATTGATGTACATTTAGGCTGATTCTGTGTCTTTGCTATTGTGAATAGTGATGCAGTGAACATATGCATGCATGTCTCTTTATGATAGAATAGTTTATATACTTTTGGATATATACCCCGCAGTAGGATTGCTGGGTTAAATGAGAGTTCTGTTTTTAGCTTTTTGAGGAATTGCCACACTACTTTCCACAATGTTTGAAACTAATTTATACCCCCACCAATAGTGTATAAGCATTTCATCTTCTCTGTAACCTCACCAGTAGCTGTTATTTTTTTTATTTTCTAATAATAGCCATTGTGACTGGTGTGAGATGGTATCTCATTATGGTTTTGATTTGCATTTCTCTAATAATCAGTGATATTGAACTTTTAAAAATATGCTTGTTGGTGGCATGCATGCCTTCTTTTTGAGAAGTGTCTGTTCATGTCCTTTGCCCCACTTTTTAATAGGGTTGTTTGTTATTTTCCCTTGTAAATTTGCTTGTAAAGTTCCACATAGATGTGGATGTTAGACCATTGTCAGGTGCATAGTTTGCAAATATTTTCTCCCATTCTATAGGTGTCTATTTACTCTGTTGATAGTTTCTTTTGCTATGCAGAAGCATTTTAGTTTAATTAGATCCCATTTGTCAATGCTGTTGTTGCAATTGCTTTTGGCATCTTCATCATGAACTCTTTTCCAGTTCCTATGTTCAGGTTGGTATTGCCTAGATTGTCTTCCAGCGTTTTTATAGCTTTGAGTTTTGCATTTAAGTTTTTAATCCATCTTGAGTTGATTTTTTTATGGTATAAGAAAGAGCTCCAGTTTCAGTCTTCTGCATATAGCTAGCCAGTTATCCCAGCACCATTTATTGAATCAGAAATCCTTTCCCCATTGCTTATTTTCATCAGCTTTGTCAAAGATCAGATGGTTGTAGGTGTGTGGCTTTATTTCTGGGCCGTTCATTCTGTTCCATTGGTCTATGTGTGTGCTTTAGGACCGGTACCATGCTGTTTTGGTTACTGTGGTCCTGTAGTATAGTTTGAAGTTGGGTAATGTGATTCCTCCAGCTTTGTCCTTTTGCTTAGGATTGCCTTGGCTATTCAGGCTCTTTTTTGGTTCCATATGAATTTTAAAATAGGTTTTTCTAGCTCTGTGAACAATGTCATTGGTAGTTTGATAGGAATAATATTGAATCTGTAAATTGCTTTGGGCAGTATGGCCATTTTAACAATATTGATTCTTCTTACCCATGTGCATAGAATGTTTTTCCATTTGTTTGTGTCTTCTCTGATGTCCTTGAGTAGTGTTTTGTAATCCTCACTGTAGGGATCTTTCTCCTCCCTGGCTGGCTGTATTCCTAGGTATTTTATTCTTTTTGTTGTAATTGTAAATGGGATCAGTTCCTGATTTGGATCTCAGCTTGGCTATTGTTGGTATATAGGAATGCTAATGATTTTTTGTATATTGATTTTGTCTATGGAAACTTTGCTGAAGTTGTTTATCAGCTTAAGGAACTTTTGGGCTGAGACTATGTGGTGTTCTAGGTAGAAACATGTTACCTGCAAACAGGGATAGTTTGACTTTCCCTCTTCCTATTTAGATGCACTTTATTTCTTTTCTTGCTTGACTGCTCTGACCAGGACTTCCAATACTATGCTGAATAGGAGTGGTAGAGTGGCTATAGGCATCATTGTCATATGCCAATTTTCAAGGTGAATTTTTCCCAGTTTTTGCCCAATTCAGTATGATGTTGGTTGTGGGTTTGTCATAGATGGCTTTTATTATATTGAGGTATGTTCCTTCAATACCAAGTTTATTGAGATAATCATGTGGTTTTGTCTTTAGCTCTGTTTATGTGATCAATCGTATTTATTGATTTGCATATGTTGAACCAACCTTGCATCTTAGGGATAAAGCCTACTTTATTGTGGTGGTTAAGCTTTTTTGATGTGCCATTAGATTCGGTTTGCTAGTATTTCGTTGAGGAATTTTGCATCTATTTTCAAGAATGTTGGCCTGAAATTTTCTTTTGTTGTGTCTCTGTCAGGTTTTGGCATCAAGATGGTACCAACTCATAGAATGAGTTGGGGAAGAGTCCCTCCTCCTCAATTTTTTGGAGTAGTTTCAGTAGGAATAGTACTAGCTCTTCTTTATACAGCTGGTAGAATTTTGCTGTGAATCCATCTGGTCCTGGGCTTTTTGGTTGGTAGGCTATTCATTACTGATTCAATTTTGGAGCCCATTATGTTCTTTTCAAGGATTCCATTTCTTCCTATTTCAGTCTTGGGAGGGTGTATGTGTCCAGAAATTTATCAATTTCTTCTAGATTTTCTAGTTTGTCTGCATGGTTATTTGTATTTTTGTGGGGTCAATGGTAACATCCCCTTTGCCATTTCTTATTCTGTTTATTTGGATTGTCTCTTTTTTTCTTTTTTATTAGTCCAGCTAGCAGTCTATCTACCTTATTATTATTATTAT
Organism: Mandrillus leucophaeus; assembly: GCF_000951045.1. Taxonomy (NCBI): domain Eukaryota; kingdom Metazoa; phylum Chordata; class Mammalia; order Primates; family Cercopithecidae; genus Mandrillus; species Mandrillus leucophaeus. Next base: position 1,173,928 of record NW_012103155.1, read on the forward strand.
TATTATTATTATTTTCAAAAAACCAGCTCCTGGATTCATTGATCTTTTGAATGATTTTACTTGTCTCAATCTCCTTCAGTCCAGCTCTGATTTTGGTTGTTTCTTGTCTTCTGCTAGCTTTGGGGTTGGTGTGCTCTTGCTTCTCTAATTATTTTAATTGTAATGTCAGTTTGTTAATTTGAGATATTTCTAACTTTTTTATGTGGGCATTTAGTGCTACAGATTTTCTGTAGCTATGTCCCATAGTCTGATATATTGTGTGTTTGTTCTCATTAGTTTGGAAGAACTTCTTGATTTCTGCCTTAATTTCATTATTTACCCAAAAGTCATTCAGGAACAGCTTGTTTAATTTCTAGGTAATAGTATAGTTTTGAATGATTTTCTTAGTCTTGACTTCTTTTTTTATTGCACTGTGGTCCAAAAGAGTAGTCGGTATAACATCAGTGCTTTGCATTTGCTGAGGAGCGTTTTGTGTCCGACTGTGTGATTGATTTTAGAGTAGGTACCATGCGGCAATGAGAAGAATCTATATTCTGTTGTTTTGGGGTAAAGAGTTCTGTAGGTGTCTATCAGGTCCATTTGTTCCAGTGTTGAGTTTACGTCCTGAATATCTTTGTTAAATTTCTGTCTTGATTATCTGTCTACTACTGTTAGTGAGGTGTTGAAGTCTCCCACAGTTTTTGTGTGGGAGTCTAAACCTCTTTGAAGGTCTCTAAGAACGTGCTTTATGAATCTGGGTGCTCCTGTGTTGGATGCATATACATTTAGCATAGTTAGGTCTTGTTGAATTGAACCCTTTACCATTATGCAATGCCATTCTTTGTCTTTGTAAATCATTTGTTGGTTTTAAATGTTTTGTTTGAAATTAGGATCACAATCCCCACTTTTTTCTGTTTACTTGTTAGATTTTTCTCCATCCCTTTATTTTGAACCTACGGATGTCATTGCATATCTTCTCCTGAAGATGGCATATCATTGGGTCTTGTTTCTTTATCCAGCTTGCCACTCTGTGTCTTTTAATTGGGATATTTAATCCATTTATGTTCAAGGTTAGCATTAATACATCTGGATTTGATCTTGTCATTGTGTTGTCAGCTGGTTATTTTGCAGACTTGTTTGTCTGGTTGCTTTATAGTGTTCCTGGTAAGTGTACTTCCAGTATGTGTTTGTAGTGGTTGGTAATAGTCTTTCATTTCCATATTTAGTGCTTCTTTCAGGAGCTCTTGTAACACAGGTCTGGTGGTAAGGAATTCCATCAGCATTTGCTTGTCTAAAAAGGCTCTTATTTCTCTTTCATTTATGAAGCTTATTTTTGCCAGATATGAAGTTCTTGGTTGGAATTGCTTCTCTTTAATAATGTTGTGTAGTGGCCCCCCAATCTCTTCTGGCTTAGAGGGTTTCTGCTGAGAGGTCCATTGTCAGTCTGATGGGCTTCCCTTTGTAGGTGACCTGACCTTTCTCTCTAACTGCCTTTAACATTTTTCTTTCATTTTGACCTTGGGGAATCTGATGATTATGTGTCTTGGGGATGATCTTCTTGTGAAGTATCACGAGGGAATTCTCTGCATTTCTTGTATTTGAATATTCGCCTCTCTAGCTAGGTTGAGGAAGTTCTCATGGATGATATCCTGAAATATGTTTTCTAAGTTGCTTCCATTCTCCACATCTCTTTCAGTGATGCCAGTGAATCATAGACTTTGTCTCTTTATATAATTCCATGTTTCTTGGAGGTTTTGTTTATTTCTTTCTTTTTTCTTTATTCTTGTCTGACTATCTTATTTCAGAAAGCCAGTCTTCAAGCTCTGAGATTCTTTCCTCATCTTTCATCTTGATCTATTCTGCTCTGAATACTTGTGATCACATCATGAAATTCTTGTAGTGTGTTTCTCCAGCTCTCTTGGGTTGGTTACATTCTTTTCTATATAGGTCATTTTGTCTGCCAGCTCCTGTATTGTTTTGTTGTGATTCTTGGCTTCCTTCAATTAGGTTTCAATGTTTTCGGGAATCTCAATCATCTTTGTTCCTATCCATATTCTGAATTCCATTTCTGTCATCTCAGCCAAGTTAAGAACCCTTGCTAGAGAACTAGTGCAGTCATTTGAGGAAAGAAGGCACTCTGGCTTTTCGAACTGTCAGAGTTCTTGTGCTGTTTCTTCCTCATCTTTGTGGGCTGATGTTCCTCAGTATTTAAAGTTGCTGTCCTTTGGATGATCTTTATTTTATTTTATTTATTTATTATTATTTATTTATTTTATGGTATTTTTATTTTATTTTATTTTATTTATCCTATTTAATGACCTTGGGGGTTTGACTGTGGTATAAGGTGGATTCATTTGACTGGCTTCATTCCTGGAAGCTTTTAGGGAGCCAGGCCTCAGCTCAGGACTCCTAGACTGCATGCTGTGACTCTGGGGGATTGGTATTGGGTCCTGGCTTTGTTCTTTGGCTCCTTGAGGTTAGAAACGTGCTGCACTGGAGGGGCTGACATGTTCTCTGGCTGCTAGTCACAAGCTAGTCACAACACTCCAATGGATAGTGCCAGCCAAAGCACTTTGTAGGGCAGTAGCAGTGGTATCTATCCTTGTTTGCACAAGCCAGCAGCAGCAGCAGCAGCATGGCGGGGTACACGCTCATTGGTTGCAGAAGGTTGCTAGTGGATACCAAAGTGCCTGTCTCTGTGTGGGCATTTGCAACATCAGTGGTGGCAGCATGGCTGAGAGGTGCTGGTGTGGGGGACGTGAGGGATTCTGCTGGTGACTGTGCATACATTCCTGCCAGTGGTGGTGGTAGCATGGGGGCAGGACACTGTTGGGCACAGTACTATGTGCCCTCTGCACACGTTCACACCAGCAGTGGTGGCTACCCAGGGTGGGGGCACATCCACTGTTTTCTGTACCTAGTTTTGCACCAGTGGCAGTGACAGTGCAGGGATGAGGCACTGGTTGGGGCATGGCTGGCAGGCTGCATGTCTGCCAACACTCTGACAGCAGTGGCCGTGTGGTGGGGGAAAGGGGCAGGGTGCATTTGTGCCAGCAGCAGTGGCATGACAGGGTGCACATGCATATGCCTGCTGGTGAGGAAAAGGAAGCAAGGTCTGCTGATGCACACGTGCACTGGCATAGTGATGTTGGGGGTGGCTGTGTGTGAATGCATGCAGGCAAAGCAGTGCAGGGGAGGCTGCAGTGAGGAAAGGGTGTGAATGGGCTGGTGCGTGTCTGTGGGAGCTGCTCTGCTGGAGCTCTCTTCCAGTCAGGTGTGGTCTTCCAGCAAAGGAACCATGATGTGGGTCCCCAGGCTCCCTGGGTACCCAAGGCTGCACTGCAAGTGGGCATGGGCAGGCTGGGGTACCAGGAGAGGCCACCAGACTAAGGGGTGCTCAGGTCAGACTGGCGCCATTTTATGGGCAGGATCACCCTACAGAGTTCAGGCCTGACAGTTCTGTTGGGGTTAAAGTCCCATGTGGGAGTGAGTGGAGCCTAGGGTCATGGGCATCCCTGGCTATGCTCAACTACATGTGCTCCTGCACAAAACCCTGTGGGCTCTGCATCAGCTGGAGTTCTGCCCCTACCACTTCTCTGAGCAGCTCTCCTTGTCAATTCAAGTGTCCATGGTGGTCATGGAGTCTCCTGCTGTCAGGATTCTGGAGGCCTATGGTAAGAGTGGGTTGCTCCTTGCCTGTTCAACTCATCCTTTCCCCAGGAGTCACTGGGGGCTAGGACAAAGTCCCAATGTATGGTGGTCCCATGCAGGGTTCCCAGCTTCCTCCCCCTTTAGCCCAGCATCTGTGTCTTCTCATCATTCACTCTCAATGCCTTCCTTCTGAAGATCTGTTAGAAATATGCCAGTCTTCCCAATGTCCTGGTTTCTCAGTGGCAGATATACCTCCTGATTGTGTCTAGTCAACCATCTTGCCATCTTTCCTCAAGCTTTAAATATGGAAATTCCCTGCCTTTTAATTATCAGCCAACATTTAGTCTGAATAGATCATGTCCTTTCAGTTGCAAACACTGAGCTTCCAAATCTGTTGAGGTGGTTTTACAGTCCCAGTGCTTGAAAACTGCAGGCCTGAGGTTTCCCTACAGCACTCTTTGGGGTACCATTGCTTTAGAAACTACTTAAGAATTATGAAACTACACATGGTACACAGTTACCAGACTCAATAAAAAGTAGACTTTTCAGTAAATTGCCTACAATATGTGCAATCCCAATTATCCCAGAAAAAGTTAAAACAAACACATGTACATGTAACAAAGAAACCAATTATTGTGGCCTATAGCTCATCTTTTATGTTGGGTGAAACCTGAATCTGGCTCTTTTCTTTTCTTTTCTTTTCTTTTGTTGGACAGAGTCTTGCTCTGTCGCCCAGGCTGGAGTGCAGTGGCGCAATCTTGGCTCACTGAAACGTCTGCCACCTGGATTCAAGCAATTTTCCTGCTTCAGCCTCCCAAGTAGCTGGGATTACAGGCATGTGCCACCATGCTCAGCTAATGTTTTTTAGTACAGACAGGGTCTCACCACGTTGGCCAAGCTGGTCTTGAACTCCTGGCCTCAAGTGATCCACCTGCCTTGGGTTACAAGTACTGGGATTACAGGCATGAGCCACTATGCTTGGTCAAATCTGGCACACTTTTAAGACACCCAGCAAATTATTTCTTTTTAATAAGTCCTGGTAGTATACAAAAATGCAGGCATAAAATGAAACATTCTTTTAAGAAATATCTGCTGTTCTAAATGATTATATCAGCCCAGGAAATACCAAATGTCCTATGCCCATGGTCCCTAGAGTTGGCAATAGACAATGAGCTTTTCAGAGATTCACTATTGTTTCACTTGTGGCTAGAAATACAGTGTGCTTTGGGAAGAAGAGAGGTTTGGCTGAGATGAAAAGATCTTATATCCCCATCACCATATTCCTTTCCTGCTATTCTCTCTATGACCTTCTCACTACATTCCATTCATTCCACTTGCTGGGTGTGCTCTTATTCTGCATATTATTACTGACATAGTAACACATGGGGAAGCAACTAGTTCATACCTGAAATATGAGAAAGAAGGAGACTCTCAAGAGCCTGGGAATTCTCAGCCAGTGTGCTTCACCAACCTAATTTTCTTCACCCCACACTTGTTTCCTCTTTCTTGAGTTCCTACTTTATTTAACAGTACCACAACCTCTGTGACGTCAGTTAGAAATTCTTCAGAAATCCTTCTACAACCTCAGGTATAGGGAATCTTTAAAAGATACACAAGACAGAAGATGAATGTCTGCTGAGCTCTGGTGTAATACCTGCCTCTGCCAAGCATGAGGAAGACCATTCTGATCCCAGGATGACAGATGTTGCTGATTTGCCCTGGTTTTCTTTCTCATTTATCTTCCTTTTCAGACCCTTGTTCTGAATTGTTGATGGTTTAACTTTTGTTTCTTTACTACAGTGGCTCTGCCCCTCCCTTTCCCTATTTCACTGTAACCTTCACAGTGCCTCCTGTATCACCATAGATAACTCAAAAGTCTGTGAGGCTAGACAATATCATTCACTCATTCTTTACTGAAAGCCTACTGTGAGTTAGGCACTACCTGGTGATGCAAGGAGGAGCAAAAACACTTCACTCCTCTCAGTCTACTTCTTGGTTCCTTGATTTTCCTCTCCTCCAATGACTTTCACAACTCTGATCTATATTAGCAACCCTTGTGAAATGGCCTTGGTTCAGGATTCATTATTTCTGAGAATTTCAAGATGCTTGTCTTCTCAAATTTCTCTGGGAGGAAGTAATGACTGAAGACTGTGGACACTCACACTGAATGCACTCTTTGCTGTCATCTCAGCTTCCCAGCAACTCCCTTTGGCTTCTTGTTCCTAGTTTGATTCTTAGCCTGCTCCACATAGGCCATCATTCCAATGATGGTCATTAGTCTGACAGAATTTCCCCAGGACCGCTTTGCCGATCCTCAACTCTAAGCACTTTACCATTCTTTTTCTCTGATTTAGTCCCCAAATTCCAGAGACTTTGTATGATTATGTGGACTGAATCCACCTCAAGGTCCTATCATCCAACCTTTGCCATGCACACTGATACTTCTTGACAGTGCTTTGGTTTATTACTAGTGGACTCCTCTCTTCATAGTGGCTGCTCTGACCTTTCTGTTCTTCAACCAGTCTTAGTCCCCTTTGAGTGGATGACCTCACCAAGCAGGCAGACATCATCGAACAGGCATGTCCATAGCTCCTTGTTCTAACAGAGTCTCTCTCCACAACTACTTATCTCTCCAGTCACCTCATTCTATTCTCTTTGCGTCCTTCTTACCAATAAACTTTTCTAGAATCAAAATGCTTTTGAGCTGGGCACAGTGGCTCATGCCTGTAATCTCACCACTTTGGGAGGCTGAGGTGGGAGGATCACTTGAGCCTAGGAATTTGAGACCAGCCTGGGCAACATAGTGAGACCTCATCTTCACAAAAGAAAAAAAACTCTTTCCTTCATTTTTTTTTTTTTATTATTATACTTTAAGTTCTAGGGTACATGTGCACAACGTGTAGGTTTGTTACATATATATACATGTACCATGTTGGTGTGCTGCACCCATTAACTCATCATTTACATTAGGTATATCTCCTAATGCTATCCCTTCCCCCCCTACCCCCTCCCCACAATAGGACCCGGTGTGTGATGCTCCCTTTCCTTTTAGTCCCTTGTAATTTGGCTTTATGCCCCACTCCTACAAAACTTTAAGGTTATCAAAGACTTCCTAGTTACTAAGTGTAAACTTCTTCTAAGTTCCATCCTTCTCTATATTGTAAATCAAGCCCTGCTTGTTGAAATGCCTCCCTTGGCTACTATGATTATTTCCCACTCTTTGTTAGCTCCTTTCTCCTCCTTACGTGTATGGTTGGCTGTTGGTTTTCTCCTGGCCCCTGTTCTATTTGATCCTTGGGTTGAGATCCCGAGGAGCTAAAATCTTTGGGGAACATCCCATTTCTTAGCAGAACATACACAAGATTGTTAATCGCTTGGCCCCTTCCTACCTCTCCATTCTCTTACTTACCATTGCATAGAACTGTCCTACATTCCAGCTACCCAGAATTACTGGTGGTTCCCAACAGTCATGCCTTATTTTCTGCCTGGTACACATTTCCCTCTTCTCATCCCTTGCTGTGTAATACCTATTAGCACAGCAAGACTCAGCTCTGAGGCACTGTCTCCTCTGAGAATTTCCCCCTTACTCCTGTCTGGGTTATGTACTGTTCTCTGCTCCTTGCTATCATGGCACTGTGCCATCAGTCTATTTATTTGTCTGTCTTTCCCATTAGAGTTCAGGCCCCTTGAGGGCAGGGCTGAGATTTGTTCACTTTTATCACCCACCACAGTGGCTGACACAGGATTGGTACTCAATAACTGCTTAAAAAATGGAGTCAATCATCATCTCTTTACTAAGCAGGTGATCCAACTAACCTCTAGATTTGCATTTCCTATAGCGTGCTACCTCTATGCCAGGTTATCATGACCTAGTTCAAGGATAAACTAATTTAATTATCATGGGTTAATACAGGTGATTTTAGGTTTCTTCTTTTTGTTCATCCCTTACTTTATGGGTCCAGCACACTTCTGCTGCGTGACTCCGCTTTTTTATCCCACACTTTAAAAATCTTTCGTGAACAAGTATTATTTTGGTTAAAAGAAAATGATCTATTTAAAAAAGGATCTATCTTTTTTTTTTTTAAACAGTCAAATAGTTACATACAGTATTACTTAATCCTCATTTGCTTCTAAGGAACAAAAATCCAAATGAAACCACATTAAGCAAAAGGGAGGTGGGGTAGGATAGCAAAGAACAGAAATGTGGCAGGTCTTGGTAAATCCTAGACCCAGGACGCTGCATGCCCTGAGAATTCTCTCTTCTTTCTCGTCTCCAGCCCATATAGCAGGTGAGAGGACTGGGGACAATTCACAAGGTTTACTGTATCTTCAGCCACACAGAGACTTTATTTCCAGCTCCAGAATTCCCAAAGAGCAGGTTCCATCCAACACTGGCCAGAGGTGATATGTCATGCAGTATGATAAATCCCAGTCACCCTGAGGCTGGAAGGCACATCTTTAAAAACTGGGGGGTAGATGCTGGGGCATGGCAAACAACAGGTATCTATCTTGGAGTCTTCTCCTGCCCACGAGTTCCTCCAATTATCAAAATGCTTCCCATGATTAAAGCTCAATCTTAAATGACACTTCCGCTGTAAAAACTCCACTGATCTCCAGCCAACCAAGTCTTAACTACTTCTTCCCTCTGTGCTCTTCATTCTACTTTATTTTATAGTAAGTACATATGACTGTAAACTCACAAGAGAAAGAATATAGTATTTAATAGAATTAACTCTAGATTTTAAAGTCAGATCTGAATTGAAGCTCTGATTTCCACACCAACTAGCTAGGTGACTTTGAGCAACTTCCTTAGCTTCTGAGTTAAATTTCCTCATTTGTAAGAAAAATGGTGGCCGGGTGCAGTGGCTCACACCTGTAATCTCAGCACTTTGGGAGGCTGAGGCGGCCTGATCACCTGAGGTCAGGAATTTAAGACCAGTCTGACCAACATGGGAAAATCCCATCTCTACTAAAAATACAAAATTAACTGGGCATAGTGGCACATGCCTGTAATCCCAGCCACTTGGGAGGCTGAGGCAGGAGAATCACTTGAATCTGGGAGGTGGAGGTTGCGGTGAGCTGAGATCGCGCCATTTCAACCCAGCCAGAGCAGCAAGAGTGAAACTCCATCTTGAAAGAAAGAAAAATGCCATAAGGAGTTGGGGACAGAGTAGTATCTCATATGTCCTTGGGAGGATGACAGACAATGTTTGGGAACCCCTTGCAGAGTCCTGGAAAACAACAGGCTAGGCACTCAAGCATTGCTAGTTTTCTCCAGGTTTCCCTCTCTAGACTCTGAGTTCCTCAAACATAAATCTTCCACTGTGTTTATTAAATACTTCAAAGGTAAGTAGGTCTTCATCAAACTCTCTTGAATAAAATTCCTTTCAGGTGTCTTCCCAGCCAGATTTAGCTGGCTGTATTAACACTTATTGAGAGGTTCTAACTGCTTTGCATGTATCAGCTTAATCTTCATGATAATTCCAGGAGGTAGGCTTGTCTCCATTTTACAGATAAGGAAACAGGTGAAGAAAAACTAAAAAACTTGATGGAAGTCAAATACTATTAAATGAAGAATGACGCAAGAGCTCTAGGGCCCCCCACTTCTAATAGTTGATTTTTTTCATTCCTTTAATTAAACCTTTCCAAGAGACTTATAGCCTCCTATGGCTGATGACAATGGTCTTCCTAAGATTTCACCAAAAATACATAGAGTTGCACTTAACCATGAAGGACCTACTTATGCACCATGTTGCAAACGCCACAGGTCCCAACCAGGAGATTTCAATCTACTGGATGATCCTGATGTTTTATCTGATAGAACTTCAAGCTGGCTACCAGCATTGCTACACCCAACTAACAACTTGCATAATTGTCCCACCAGGCAACCATGGGAACTCAAAAATGGCTTTTCACTAGGAAAAGGATGAGGAATCCTAGCCTGAGCTCTTTATCTCTTTACTTCATTGTTAAGGCTAATAGTTTAAATATCAACTTTGATTTTATCTCACCAATCACTATTATCTAGATCGCCTGTGCTTGAAATGACTTAGGTAAGTGGAAAATAGAGCGTATGGGAGAGTTCAACTGATTCCCACACTTGCATGGCAGATGCGTTTTTAAGGCATCTGCACCTCAATTTTGTGACAAGTCACAACTATATTATTTGACAAATGAAGAAACAGAGATTCACAGAAGTTAAGTGACCCAGCAAAGATGTGCGTGAATTTGTGTTACAATGTAGGACTTCTGTCCGGGGATTTCTCTACTTATATCATTGTTTTTTGGACACAAAAAGCAGCTGTAGAAATTTTTGCTTGGTCATAGTTTAGGGAATAAATGTTGTATTTTGGGGGTGAAAAAGGCATTCTTTTCTTTGAAACCAGGTTTAAAAAGGGAGGGTCCTTAAATTTCAGGTCTCATAAACACACTCCAGGAAAGATACACAAAAATGTAAAGGAGAAAGAATGGCATCTATTGGGGCAGGAAATAATCTAAGTGTCCTTCAATCTGTGTCCCTCATTGGGAAACTTTTTTGTGGGGGAATGGGTAGTGTTGGGATCATCCCAGCCTTAAGTAGACTGACTGCAAAGGTAGTCGTCATCTGCTGCACTGTGAGTTCTCATCCCTCCCCCTTTATTACCTCCTCCCACAGTCACGCTTGTATCTTCATCTGAAGTTTAGAAATTGTTGCTTTGGTTGACTGCCTGGTACTAACCAACAAGTGCCGTTGCTGTAATTTCTAAAATTAAAAAGTTCATACACGTAAGATTTTTGTAGTTTTTCTTAATTTTTAAAGGTGTACATCTCCTGTGTTTTGTGACTGAAATTGGCTCCAGTCTCTTCATGCTGCTGTGTCCAGTCTCTGAAATAGTAATTTCACTCATGTTTGGTGGAGGATATTTAAGAAAAAAACTCTCAGAAGGGTAGCAAACTGTACTGATCCTAAAATCTAGTAGGTGAACAAAGGAAATGACAAATTTTTAATCAAAGTAAGCAATAATGACAGGTTTATTGAAAATTTCCAGTAGAGAAAACCCACTAGTTTTGGAATAAAAGTACTCAATGTACGAGAGCATAAGTGAATACAAAAGATTAACAGAAGAAAGATAAAACCAAACATAGTACAAAAAAATTTAAAAAGTTTGAAATGAATTCAAACTGGGATGTTCTTTAAATCTTCCAAATATTTAACAGAGGTACTAAGTTTGGCAAAAAATTCACCTGAAAATTAAAGCCTATTTCTGTACTGTAAACTCCGTAAAAACTGCTTATTAAATTCAAGCACTCCATATAACTGGTATTGAAACATGTAAGCAATTTCAGAATAGCAGGAATTATTCATTTGTTCTCACAGTTACATGAATTAACCAGCTGCAGAACTGCCTTTTGAAGAGCATGAGATAAAAGAATGCCAAAAGAGAGAGAAAAAAATGATAAAAATCTCTAAAAAATGGAAACACAGCAAAATTCAGATATCAGTTTGTTTCTTTAAAGCAACAAACTGAATTTTTACAGTATAGTCTACATTTGCAGTTGTCATTTCCCTCTTCCCCCCACCCACCTCAAATACTCCTAAATTCACTAGTCTAATCAATTCTTAACTTCCAAATACTCTGTACATACATATTTAGCAAAGAGCATATGCCTAGCATTATTCTGACAGCAAGTATGGTCAGTATACAATTTTAGAAAGATTATTATGTGTATCATCAAGACTAACCTTTACTTAAAACAAACAAACAAAACCATCGCTAAACAAATAGTTTTAAAATATTATGAAAACCCATGAAAAGAAGACTCAACATGGGCTCTAAACCTGATAAAACACGTTTCAGAACAACTATTAATGCTAAACTTCTGCCCAACGATGACCTTAAAGTGCCAAACACCAAAGAATCTCTTAGGACCATTTTCTAATAGACAATTTGTCCCTGGCTTGGCCATTTCTCCTTTAACTATACACAAAGTCCTGCTAAAAGTCTGCATTTTAGTTTGATTTTACAACAGAATGTTACGATGTAAACTAAACAGGTTCTTGATATCAACAGTATGTTACCAAGGTGGTTTTTTTTGTTTTGTTTTGTTGTTTAAATTTCTGAATCCAACAGTTGGTCACAGAGGTCAAGTATTATCAAGGCTCCTTTGTCAGTTCTCAATCGTGTCTGACTCATCCATCCTTCAAGTACATGCAAGGCTCAATAGTTTTCAAGAGGCAGATGCCTGGGGCCATTTAAGACACAGATGAAATAGGATTATGAGGTGAACCCATTTGAGTAAGAACTTTATCCAGCCACTGGAGGGGGCCGTGCAGATGTATCTCAATCCAGCAGGGGGTGCTAGTAACATCCTGGCGGTGGTATTCTGCTCCCCAGCCCTAGGAAAAACATACTGGAGGTCATTTAACTTGTTTTAACTCAGTGGTTAAACTTATTAAGTAAGAAGGGTTCACATAACCAAGACTCTGATTAAAGCTATGCATCTTTCCTCCCTGCCCCCCGCCGCCGGGGAGAAAAAAACACACATATACAAACACACATATAATTTGGCAGGCAATTTCAAAGGATGGATGTTAGCTCCCCAGGGTCCATCCATGGATTCCAATAAGAATTACCAGTCTTGAGGAATGAAGATTTTAAAATACATTATAAAGTTGTCTTAATAAAGGCACTGTAAAACTTTTATTTTAATTGCCCATTTCTGATAGTAATGTAATAGCTATTATTAAATTCTCATTTTATCAAGAAAATAAAACAAAAAAGCTATGCTAGACAGACTGACATTCAATTTCTTCCTTATTCGGCCACTGAATCAGCCTCCTATCAACACACAGCTCTTGACCTTTCAATCTCTAAGCAAAACGGGCAGGAGTACATTTAAGTATCCAAAAAGCTATTATTGACACCTAGCCATTGCCATGAATCAATACATTCTATCATTCATTTGTACAAGAAGGTAGCTTGTCAGAACTACTGCATTAAGACAGTAGAGTTCCACAGAATAAAGTCACTATGAAAAAGAGAAAAGTAACTGCTACTGCAAAGATCAAAAACTCACTGGTGGGGATGGACAATGATTAATCCTTTAGTCACTGTTTCATGAGGAGTATCAGAGAAGGTTGGGTTCTATTTATTTCTGCTACCTATCTACTCCAGTGGTTTTAAGAAATAGATCTGGGGCCAGGTGCAGTGGCTCACACCTGTAATCCCAGCACTTTGGGAGTCCGAGACGGGCAGATCACCTGAGGTCGGGAGCTGCAGATCACCTGAGGTCGGGAGCTCCAGACCAGCCTGGCCAACATGGTGAAACCCCATCTCTACTAAAAATATAAAAAGTAGCCAGATGTGGTGGTGTATCCCTGTAATCCCCGCTACTTGGGAAGCTTAGGCATGAGAATCACTTGAATCCAGGAGGCGGAGGTTACCATGAGTCAAGATCACACCACTGCACTCCGGCCTGGGTGACAGAGCAAGACTCTGTCTCAGGCAGGTGGATCACTTGAGGTCAGGAGTTTGAGACCAGCCTGGCCAACATGGCGAAACTCTGACTCTACTAAAAATACAGAAATTAGCCCGGTGCTGTGGCACACGCCTGTAATCCCAGTTACTCGGGAGCCTGAGGCAGGAGAATTGCTTGAACCTGGGAGGCGGAGGTTGTAGTGAGCCGAGATCACACCATTGCACTCCAGCCTGGGCGAAGAGTGAGACTCTGTAAAAAAAAAAAAAAAAGAAAGAAAGAAAGAAAAGGAAATGTATCCGAACATCAAAACTTGTATAAACTACATCTATATAGATATATGTATCTACATAGATGTACGTACACTCATGCGTTTGTAAATATAAACAAACTCCTAAATTTAATTTACAGGCTTATGTGCAGGTTTCCTCCATCAGATATCAACATCTTTGAAGGCAGGAATTTATCTTTACCTCCGATATATAGCATAACGACAGAAGGCAGAAGCTCTATAAATATGTGTTCAGCTGAGCTGACTTGGACTTTTCAGACATAGAGTTTAAAGTACAAATAATTTATAAAATATGTTTTATGTTAACATCCAAAAATGATCATTTTGAAAACAGCTCAAGATTGGCTACTGTTAGTAAAATGTTCCGTTATAATTTCTTTAAAATGTTGAGTGGGAGAGGATAAAGTGTGCAGTCCATATAATAAAGAACAGTTCTGTAAAAACAGTGTGCACATTTTTTGTTGCTAATATATGATAAACAGTTTCTCCTTAACATTCAGCAGGATTTTTAAATATTATTTACCTTCGGCTCTCTAAATCCAACTTCCAGGCTAAGTTCATTATATCTTGTATAATTCTCCATTCTAGTGCTTATCAGATTATAATTAAAGATATACTAGAGCATAAGGATCTTGATAATAGAGACTTTAGGTGCTTTTTCATCTTTGTATTACTTCTCTGAAATAGTGCTAAAATATCTGCTGAACGAATAAAATCTAATAAATTTTGAATGCATAACTTTGCATTATAAATACTTTTATTAGTGTAAAAGTTGTTTTTACTTGTGTAAAAGTAAATTATTAAAACTGTACAAAAGTAAAATAATGAACATTGATTGGATAAACAATAAGAAATGAGTTTGAGCAGGAAGCTAATTGGAACATTAAAGTCATAAATTCTCCTAGAGTGGTCCTTCAATAATAGACTCACTAAGGGACCTTAATAATAATTACCACAGTTCTCAACTCCATTCACCCCCATTTCAAAGATAATAAACATGAGAACCAGAGAAGAAATCTGCCTTAATCACACAGTTAAAATGGCAGAAAAAAACTGGAAACTGCACCTCGACTCTCAAGAGTTGTTCTTTCCTCCATACCAATAAAAACAATAAACGAAAACACTTCTGGCAGGTCACTGTTCTAATTTTAAAAACTATTTGAGCCAAATGCTAAGTCAAAAATTAAACAGCACATGTTAATAATGAATAAGATAGGTCTTTGTAGCCCCATATGTACATAGCATATAGGTCAACCTCTTCAAAGGGTAAAAAAATTTTCTTAATACTAACAAGGTACCAGACTCTGCTACAAATAACTGTTGAAGTACACTGCAAAAAGGAAGCAAGCAAGCAAACAAACAAAAACAAACACTAAGGGAACACACTGAAAATCTAAGGTGCTTTAAATAAGTAGGAAAAGTAATTATATTCAGGAAAAGGTATCTTTGATCTAAGGGATGATTAACAAGTAAGGCTCCAAAATTATCCTCAGTAATAAATACATTACAAAACAGGTTTAACAAGAAGTTTGGTGAGCTTCTGAACAGAAGACATAAAAGGTAATTGCCTCACTCAAATATATAATTAGTTCTGTTTCTCAAAGTACAAGAGGATGAAACTTATTTTTGAGAATTCAGAGACAGGTCAGTTACTAGAATAAGTCACTGACTCATGAAATCTAATCAGACATTTAAGGTTTTTTAGATTTCAATGGCATCCTAAAAATTTTTATTTCTCAGAGGCAGAAGATGAGACAGCAAAAAGATCAATTATTATGAGCAATGTGTTTAACCTTCTCCCTCATCAAACCTTACAATGCAATCTTTGAGCTAAGGCATCTATTTATCTTGGGCAAAGGCCTTATTAACTTTTGAATTGTTAAGAAAATCATGAGGCTTACTGAAACCACTAAAAAAACCTGACCAAACACAATTTCCAATGTGATGAACTTTAATTTTTACAAAAAGATCACTTCCTTACTCTTGAAACAAAAACAAGCATTACCATCATAAAAGTACTAAAAAGAAAGAACGAAAAGTAAGGAAGATATGTTTACTCAACTGATCTTGTAAAACAACCATGTATTTAAATTATATTTTAAATATGTAACATAACATATTCTACTGGTAATACAATAGCTAAAGCGGTGCTATCTGAATAAGGAAAAGGCTATTAAAACCCACAGCTATTGATATTTAATACAAGTACTCCTATGTTCCTATGATATTTTCCTAATAATTGACACTCTTGTTACAGTTTAAAAATGCCTAGATAATAAGTCAGCTAATATGAACATATTATCAAGAAGATATAGATTCACATATTGCCAAAAAAAAAAAAGCACAGCAAAAGTATGTAAGACCCTAAATGGAGGAGTCAGAGTTCACTTACCTTCACAAAGCTCATACGTATAGTACACATTTTTGTAAGCTCATAGACTGTCTCAAATCCATGGTTCACAGACTGTGCCAATAACTGAGCAAATTCTTGGTTGTTAAAAATTTTCAGACTACACCCACTAGGGATCTTGCAAACAGTAGTAGGATGAAATCCATGATGGTAGTTGCAGTTCCGACTTTGCACAAAGATGCTACTGTCACTAAGGCATTCGGCATATACCTCCCCTCCAACATAATAAAGATGAACTCCTATTGGAAGACAAAGCATATAATTTAGTTATTATTAATTTTTATAGCTCAAAGGCACCTGTGCAGCTTCAACACAGAAACTTAAATTTACATGGATTTAAACTTTGGCTAGTTAGATAGCTATTCTCTAAGTCCTGTACAACAGGGGTCCCCAACCCCCGAGGCCATGGACCCGTATCAGTCCGTGGCCTGTTACACAGCAGGAGGTGAGTGAGCAAGCATTACAGCCCGAGCTCCACCTCCTGTCAGATCAGTGGCAGCATTAGATGCTCATAGAAGCATGAACCCTATTGTGAACTGTGCATGTGAGGGATCTAGGTTGCGTGCTCCTTATGAGAATCTAATGCCTGATGATCTGAGCGGAACAGTTTCATCCTGAAACTATCCCTTCCCCATCCCCTGTGGAAAAATTGTCTTCCATGAAATCGGTCCCTGGTGCAAAAAGATTGGGGATGGCTGATGTATGATTGATAAAATCTTAGTTAACTGTATTAGTTAACACAGTATCTAGGAGGTTTCTAGAAAAATAACAAAATGTTTAAAAAAATACTAATAGGCCAGGCACAGTGGTTCAGACCTGTAATCTCGGCACTTTGGGAAGCCAAGGTGGACAGATTGCTTGAGTCCAGGAGTTCAAGACTAGCCTGGGCAGCACGGCGAAACCCCATCTCCACCAAAAAAAAAAAAGAAAAAAAAGAAAAAACATCAGCTAGACACAGTGTTGCATGCCTGTAGTCCCAATTACACAGAGGCTGAGGTGGCAGGATTGCCTGAGGCAAGGAGGTCAAGGCTGCAGTGAGCTGTGATCAAGCCACTGCACTCCAGATTGGGTGACAGAGTGAGACCTTGTCTCAAACAACAACAACAACAACAACAAAATGAAGCGATTTCATTTTGGTAAGTAATTAATGTCCTACTTGGCCAGACATGGAAAGTATATTTTCACTCTAAAAATACAACATAATAAAACCTGGATGCTATGTATTTACCATAAAGCACTCTTGCATTTATTGTACAGCTAAGATGTTTGGAAAATTTTAGAAAGGGAAGAGAGGAGAAAGAGAAGAGAGGAACTGTAAAGTCACAGGTGGAAGAAGTATTGCCAAGAGCTGTAAGATATAAGATCCAGTAAAAAAACCATGAAAATGAAACTAGAAAAGTCATACGGTGTATGTAAAATTAGATCTCACTAAACTATCACCTGCTCCGAACTTCTTCCTTTGAGACCCAGACTGCTTAAAGTGTAGCAAATTGGTCTTACCCTGCCTTTAAAAAAAGGAAAGTAGGGGTAAAAAACTCATTCTCACAAAGCCCCACACCACTGTGGGAGATGACTTTATATAGGTCCCCCAGCAGCGTTAGATCCTATGTGGGTTTAAATGATCCACCTTGTAGGTAACTCTGGTATGGCTTAGTCAAGGCTATACTGTGTCTCATAGAAAATGTTACATGTTGTGTTTATATGTATACACAACAGTTAGGATTTCTGTAACAATTAAATAGCTGCTGGAGCAGAAGCCCATTTGTTTGGCCTGATGTAGATAAAACAATTTAAGAGTGTGTGTGCTACTAATTTTTCCTGATAAAAATGACAAATTTTCATCCTGAAAAATCAGAAAGTAAATCAAAATATAAAGAGGTAGAAAATATTATCACTCTTTTAGCGACTCAGAGGCAATAATTATTAATAGTTTGATACACTGTATTTGGTTTTGGCTATCATTAAAATGTCTTTGCAAACATTTAAAATATCTGTATGATTGTATGAGTGTTTTTAAAATGATTTTCCCATTAGTGGACCACTGGGCTGATAGCAATTTTCTGCTTTTATAGTAATGCCATGATAAATGTCTCTGGACAATTTTTGATAATATCCTTAGGAGAGATTCCTGGAAGTTAAATTATTGGATCGAAGGCTGCTGATTAACTCTGCCAAATGACTTTCCAGAATGCATCAATTTACACTGTCACCAGCAGTGTAGGAATGCTTTTCTCATTTCACCCGTGCCAGTACTGAATCTGCGTGTAGAGCAAAAATAAAATTTCCCTAATTTATAGTTGACAAATAATTGTTTAATTTGCCTGTGAGGCTGGATATGTTCTCAAAGTTTATCAGCCATCTGTGTTTCTCTTGTGAATTCACTGTTCATATTTCTTACCTATTTATCTCACTGGGGTCCTATTTTTAATTTTTTTTTTTTATGAACTGTTCATGTAAGAAGGATATAAATACTTTCTTATTTGTTTCCCTGTTAGTCGTTTGTCTTTTATTTGTGACATATTTTTAGCCTACAGAAGTATGCAATCTCTTAGTCAAACCTTTAACAATCCTTTGTTGCTTTTTATGCTTAGAAAATTTCTACTTCTCTGATCAAGCATATTTTCTTCTAGCTTTTTAATTGTTTGCCTTTTGAAAAACATTCAACTCATTAATCTGTTTGCATATATAGTATGAGGTCAGGGTTTCTCTTTTCCAGCCTCACCCAAAAGTTAACTTGGTTTTGTAGAACCATTAGAAGACTCTACTGATTTGCTATGCTTCACTTAACATACATTATATTTTTATGTACAGAATAGTCTGAGTTTAACTCATTCTACTGTTTTGTCTACACATTGGTTTACTTATAGTTTTACAATGTTTTATTAACCCTAATGCCAATAATTTTTTTCTTTATTTTTCCATTTACAAAGTTAGCTAGCCTTACTTGCTTATTCTTCCAGGTAATATTCAGAATACATTTTCCAATTTTCAAAAAAATCACACTGTGATTCTGAAAAGAGTTGCTTTAACCTATAAGTTAAATTAGATGGAATTAATACGCTTAAAATGTTCTCACAATATTAAGCCTTCCCTTTAAGGAACACGGACTGCCTATTTATTCAAATTTTCCTTCTCTCAGTTAAATTTGGTTTCTTCATGTAATTCTCACATATTGCAGGTTCAGATTATTTCGAAGAAACTGATGTTTTCTGTGGCTATTGGGAAGGGGATTTCCCCTTTCATTATATTTTCTAACTGGTTATTACCAGATTAAAGGAAACTGACTTACATAATTTTTAAAAGATAGATTCTTTGGAGGTTTCTAGATAATAATCATATCATTTGAATAGGCACAATGCCCAACCATAATACTGGCATGGATGAAGGGAGAAAGGCACTCATATATTTCTGGTAGGAATGCAAATTCCTTTTATGTATGTATGTATGTATGTATTTATTTTATTTTAATTAATTTATTTATTTTGAGACAGTCTCCCTCTGTCACCCAGGCTAGAGAGCAGTGACTTGATCTCAGCTCACGGCAACCTCTGCCTCCCAAATTCAAGTGATAACTTTTCCTCTGCCTCCCGAGTAGCTGGGATTAGAGGCATGTGCCACCACATCTGGCTAATTTCTGTATTTTTAGTAGAGACCTGGTTTCACCATGTTGTCCAGGCTGGTCTCGAACTCCTGACCTCAACTGATCCACCTGCCTTAGCCTCCCAAAGTGCTGGAATTTCTTTTTGGAAAGTAATTGGGTGAAATATATCAATAGATTTTGATCTACTAATTTCACTTCAAGAATCTATCCTGAGAATATTGTCAATCACACATATCATCTACACATAATAATCTGGCCTTATTTCCATTATCTATAATTGTATATTTGAGTACACTATTCAGGGCATCTGGAACAATTTTAAATAACAGCATTCCAAGAATCCTTATTTTCTTAATAATGTTTTAGGAGGAAATGTCCCATAGTACAATTTTTTTTTTTTTTTGCTACTTTGGGATAAGAGTCATCTTTAGAATTTAATGAAAAGTATGTCCTTTCCTCCCAAATGTATGCAAAATGTTGTTTATATACAATTTCAGAGGTTTACAGACCATAGAGAGATATCTATGTATGTTATGAACCTAGGTTCTAGCATTTCATTATTAAATTTATAGTCAGAGTTTTTTCCTTTAGTTATATAAGAAAGTTTCTACCAATTCCTAATTTAAGAGTTGGAGTTTTCTTCCCGTGAGGATTAAATGTTACACTTTATCTTGAGTGCTTTTAAAGCATCTAATAAATAACCTTTTAATCTGGTCCACTGTTCTAAATTTCACAGGTTACTGTTTCATACTTTTACCCCGGAAATAATTTCAGATTTGTAGAAAAGTTTGAAAGGGAACACAGAAAAACAGAACAAAGAATACCCGTATAACCATTATCCAGATGCATCTATTGTGACAATTTACTCCATTTGCTTGATCGCTTGGGCCCTCTCTCCCCACTGCTGCTGCACACGCACCATGCATGTGTGTGTGTGTCTGTCTGTCTGTATGTATTGTAACACAGGTTTTAGGTAGATAGATGGTGAGTAGACAGGTATCTTTATATACTAATTTATTCCTGAACCACTTCCTTACTTAAGTATTTCCTAAGAATAAGGATAGTCTCTTATATAGCCATAGTGTAGTTGGCAATGCTAATACATTTAACATTGGTCTAATCCACCATTCATATTTCGGTTTTGCCTGCTGACCTCAACAATGTCCTTTACAACATTAATATTTTTCTCCGGTTCAGTACAGGATCATATCCAGGGCTAGATACTGCATGCAGGTGTCATATCTCTTTAACTACTTTTAATCTGGAACATTTCCATACCTTTGTCTTTTGACACTGATATCTTGGAAAAATTAGTCCCCCTTCTTCACCCTTTTTAATAGAATGTTTTGAGTCTGTCTGATATTTCCTCAGGATTAGATTAGGATTTGCATTCTCAGCTGGAATCCTGCGTAGGTGATGTTATGGCCTTCTCAGGGTATGACATCTGGAGGTATATGATACCCATCTGTCTCTCATTGGTGATGATAATTTTGATCTCCCAGTCAAAACTGGGCATCCATCAATTATACAATTACAATTAAAATACAAATGATACAGTTTCTCCACTGTTTAGTTAATGCTTTTTATTCTCCCTCATACTAAAAGGCAGTTTGAGGGTAAACACTCTTAAGACCATGCAAATATACTGATTCTCATACACATTTTCTTTATATTTAGCATCCATTGATGATTCTTGCCTGATCATTACTATGATGGTTGCAAAATGATGATATTCGAACTTTAGCACTCACTCTGTATTTATCAACCAGCCTTCCCCATTCACTTATTTATCTATTTATTATGAGTATGGACTTACAAATTCATATTGTTTTTCAATGGTGTAAAATTCAATGCCATACTGAGGCCAGGCACAGTGGCTCACAACCTGTAATTCCAGAACTTTGGGAGGCCAAGGCAGGCTGATCATTTGAGGTTAGGAGTTCGAGACCAGCCTAGCCAATAAGGTAAAACTCAACGACTCTACTAAATATACAAAAATTAGCCGAGCATGGTGGTGCACACCTGTAATCTCCCAGTTACTGAGGAGGCTGAGACACAAGAATCACTCGAACCTGGGAGGTGGAGGTTGCAGTGAGCCAAGATCACACCACTAGACTCCAGCCTGGGTGACAGGGGGAGACTCCATTTCAAAAAAATATAAATAAATAAAACGAAGTAAAATTCATCACTGTAATTATTTTGGGGCTCAAATTGTCTGAGAGTTGGCTCCTGAGGCATGCCCCATGATTTCCATCAGCATTTCTTTACTTTCTGCCATAACAAGATGCTCTAGGGTCCTCCTGTGTCTACCTATCCCAGCCTAGGGGTCAGCCATTTCTTCAAGGAGCCCTAGCTCCTTTCAGTGGGACATAGTATTAGTGATGATGATCTGAACACTAGACATGCTTATTGCTACTGGGTATGGAAGCTTCTGGGCCCTTTCAGCAGGCAGATCAGAAACCATACGCACGTAAAAACGCATATACATACGCATACACATGCACATATGTAATACATGAGAACATAAACATACATACACACACACACATAAGTATTATTAAAATCAGAATTTTGCACTGATATCTCTATTCTCCTTCATAGGGTTTAGTTTTTGCTCCCCTCTGCATTTATATGTCTGTCTTCCACAGTGGAAACCCAGGCTCCCAACAATATCCACACATTTAGTCATTTGCTTCATCTTTACATATGAAAGTTTCAGAATGGTTTCACTCATACTGCTATGAAATAATCAAGTTTACTAAAAAGAATTTGGGATTTATCTGAAATCCTACCCCTACTCTATCTATTCCACTCAGCCTAGGCTGAGGATATGGACAGTTGTTCTTATATGGACAGTTTCTTATATGGACAGTTGTTCAATTTGGTGTCCCTGTGAAGGTACATTCACTGCAGGGTTCTATTGTGCCACCTTGCACGATGTTTGTGCTAGAATCTAGTTCTTTCTTTTCTATTTACTGAGTTATGGTATTCATCTGAAATACAATTAAGCAACTAATTTAATTTGCTTTTAATTTTAGGTTGTAATTCATTTTTTAACAGCCAATTTATTCTGTAGCAAAATATCATACAGAATAGTGTCTTAAAATGGCAAATCATAATTTCAAGTAATTAATTTCAATATTATGAGAGTTGATCGACCACAAAAATCACTGACTGCAAGAGCTTCCAGATAGCAGAAACTGGAAAAATATTTACAAACTGCAGCAAGTGAACATTACCTGGTCTTTGCTACACTAGTTTGTTACAGGAATGATTTTAAGTCAGCTCTGGAGGAACAGGGACACAACAGATAAACATCCGAAAGAGGTTAAAGCAAAAACTCACCTTTTCCAATATGCCGCCTGGTGTTTTCAATAGTGGAATTCCGGTTAACATTGGAGAGCAGCCCAAGGCAGAAACGGTTCTTATTGTTGGAAGGATCAGTGAAACCATCCACCAATACACTTGTGGAGGAGGCATGGAAAGCTTCACCCACACGATTGTTGAGCTCATAGTAGACAATAGAGCACCAGTGTTTTGGTTCCTCATAAGCAACTGCCTGAACATCTATAGGAAAGAAAACATTATATCAACCAAGGTTAGTGCCTCAGGCTCTCAAAAACTGAAACCGTGTGGTTGAATTGGCTTAGGATCATGGAATGAAGACATTGGAAAAGCAATTGCTATTATAATGTATACAGTTTTTCTATGATGTTTAAAGCAGGTACTTCTTAACTAAATATGACATTCTCCTTACTCTAATTGGAGAAAATTGGAAAACCATTTTCTCCAGTTACTATCAGATAACCAAAACACCAGCTAAGGAAGCACAGCAAAAACTTTTGTTGAATATTAACAATATGCTAATTGCTTTATAATATGCAGAAATGGAAATCGCCCCTACCACAGACTTTGGCTCACCATCTAAAGAAACACAACAAGTGACAAGTGAAAAAATAAGTGGGAAGAGAACAATAGAAGATAGGAAATATGCCAAAGGTATTGGCATAAAAATGAATTACTTTTGGCAAGGCTAAGTATGCCTATGCTTATTCAAAGCAATGAAAATCAGTTTCTAATTATTGATAAAAAGTTACTTTACCTCATATTAAGTTGCCAATAACTATCACAGCTACAGTGTTGCTCCAGTTCTCAAACTCAGGAAGAAATCTTGCCAGCTGGCCATTCTTACAGAATGAATCATATCTTTCTCATCCAGATTTCATGCTAACTTCCTTATATTTGCTTTAAGTCATGCAGAGCAGGTGTGTTTTGTCTCTCCATTCCCAGAATGGGCCAACAATGGAAATTACCCAACTTTACTGACAGGATGCAGCTTGTTAAGTCAAATCTCTTAAGACTAACAAATCTCCAAACAGAACATGGTTCTAAACATTTGCAACTAAAAGGCTTTAAAGATGAATTCCTTCTGTAGTAAAACCTCTAGTACCACTGCTTTAGAGATTCCAGGAATACAAACCATATATTTCCAGCATACCAATAATATAATGATCTGAGGTTTTGAAGTCTTGGGTGTACAATAATAAGAGAAAGAAAAGAAAGAAAGTCCACATCAGAAGCCCAGACTATAACTGCTACGGGAGAAACACCTCTGTGTTCTTAACATCAAATTCCACAAATACTAAAATGGACTTTTAGAAATTGGTAAAAAACAAAACAAAACAAAAACAACAACACACACCACACACACACAAGAAAAAAAAAAAAAACCAAGGAAAATACTCATTAAAAAACCCACACGTAAGTTAGCTGCTTTATATATGTAAGTAGTTAGCTAAAAACATACACTATCTTCCCTGCTTGCTAAGCAACTCTACCACGTCAATTTGCCATAATCCAAAGAGCAAAACTTTAGTGATTTAAAAGTGCCAAATCTTAAAGCAGACTGCAACATTATTAACAGAAGGCTTTTATCAGCTATCAGGATACTTCAAAATACTATTCATCTAGGTCAGAGGTTGATACATTTTTTCTGTGAAAGGCCAGAAAGATTTTGTGGGCTGTATAATCTTTATCACAACTATCCAGTTCTCCCCTTGTAACACAGAAGCAGTCATAGACAATATGTAATGAATGAATACAGCTGTGGCCCGATAACGCTTTATTCACAAAAACAGATAGCAGGCCGAACTGGCCTGTGGGCTGTAGTTTGTTGATCCCTGCTCTAGGAAGATCACCAAAGGTTAAAAAGAAGTAAAAAAAAAAAAAAAAAAAAAAAAGGCAGGGAAGAAAAAAAATGGCCAATATTCCTTCCTCGTGAAAATACTGACTATAAACTATAAAGAAAAAAAATATTTAAAGCTATTTAAATGAAAAAAATCTTAAAGCAATTTAAAGATCTGTTTCCTGAAATCAGACATTTTGGGTTTAGCAATAATAGTTACTGGGTCCACATGCTCCTAATAGTGTGGTACTGTGCCTATTCTCCCCTAGTATCCTGGTCTCCAAATATAAATTCCACAGATGTGTGAAATAAGGGTTATTTCCCCCAACCAGAGTGTTCACTGACAAAGAATTATGTTTGATAAGATGTTTAAGAGATAATCAGGAACCATAAAACACAGAGGTAATAAAAAAGATTTAAAAATCATATTGATTAAAACGGTGTACATTCCAATTGATGACACTGTATATCCAAGAAAGGTCCTTTGAGTTCATCACCAATGTTTTTTTTTTTTTTTTGGGTTGGGGGGACTGAGTTTTACTCTTGTTGCCCAGGCTGGAGTGTAACGGTGTGATCTCGGCTCACTGCAACCTCTGCCTCCTGGGTTCAAGTGATTCTCCTGCCTCAGCCTCCCAAGTAGCTAGGACAACAGGCACCCGCCACCACACCCAGCTAATTTTTGTATCTGTAGTAGAGATAGGGTTTCACCATGTTCGCCAGGCTGGTCTCAAACTCCTGACCTCAGGTGATCCACCTGCCTCAGCCTCCCAAAGTGCTAGGGATTACAGGCGTGAGCCACCACACCCAGCCTTCATCACCAATTTTTAAATCGATGTTTAGAGCAGTTTTACATTCACAGCAAAATTGAGTATATGATAGAGTGATTTTCCATATGTCCCCCACCCCCACACCTTCCTAGCCTCCCCCATTATTAACATCCCCCACCAGAGTGGCACATTTGTTGTAACTGATGAACCAACATTCATGCTACAGACCTACACCCGAAGTCTACAGTTTACATCAGGGTTCACTCACAATGGTGTACATCCTATGGGTTTGGATAAATGTATAATGACAGGCAGTTACCACTGTATAATGTATCATAGAGACAAAATCAATTTTAAGTACTTAAAAATATAAGCAACTCCTATTTTAATAAGTATCTCCTATTTTAATAAAAAAGCACTAAGAATGAAGTAAGACATACCTAGTAACCAAACTGCACTTTAACTTCAATTTGCATAAACATTATATAAACTGCATGACCCATGCCATGTGTTGAGTGCAGCAGCGAAGCACTTTCCTTCATGAGACGTTACTTAGGAACAGTTTTATTTGCTAGTGTGGCTGTGGATTCTAACACCTTCTCAGAGAGTCTACCAAACTCATTTACCTGAGTTCTCTGCTCACTTAAGTCTATGCCACTTGCCTATGCAGGGCTGGAAGAGTGACGGTGTCCTCCACCCTGTCACTGCTAAGGACAATACAGTGCTGGAATCAAAGACCCGCCTGTTACTAGAGGGGGAAGAAATTTTCATTTCTGCCTGCAAGTTCTTCAGGCTGAAAAGGGGAAAAACTTGTGCCTCAATTTCTTTCAGTAACAAAGTTAGAAACAAACAGCAAGAAAGAAATTCTATTAGTTTGTTCCAGTTGTAGTTACAGACATAAAAGGGCTGAAAAATAGATGGGGTTTATGAGTATCTATCCTAATTACAGAAGAAGGCCTTTGGACAGCCCAGTTATACCAACTTCCAACTTTGGAAATCACCAGTGAAAACTCTACTTTAGTTCTGTTATACTTATGGTTTCTAAATACCATTTTGTTCATTTAAAAATATTGGCTAGGTGTGGTGGCTCACGCCTATAATCACATCACTTTGGGAGGCCAAGGTGGGCGGATCACCTGAGGTCAAGAGTTCATGACCAGCCTGGCCAACATGGTGAAACCCCATCTCTACTAAAAATACAAAAATTAGCTAGGTGTGGTGGTGTGCACCTGTAATCCCAGCAACTCAGGAGGCTGAGGCAGGAGAATCACTTGAACCCAGAGGTGGAGGTTGCAGTGAGCCAAGATTGCGCCATTACACTCCAGCCTGAGCGACCTGAACAAAACTCCATCTCAAAAAAAAAAAAAAAAAAAAAAATTCATCATCAGTTAAAAATGATTAAGTATTAAAGATCTAAACAGATAATTGCAAAATTATTCTCAGGTCTTCATTAGTTAAGTCAGTATATTTTTGTTCTTTAAATGAAAGACTTACTTGTTATCCAGGAATTCTACTGAGCTTCTCTTATCATTGGGCTCTATTTTTCTCAAATAGCTCTCTTTTTAAAGACTAACAACAATTTGTGAGAGAAAGTAACATCTGGACAAACTTTAGACTCTAAGAAAGGGAACAGGTAGCAATTAGTTTTACCTCCTCTGTTGATTTCTGAGGGCAGGGGAGGCGCCATCATGTTTGTGTCCATCGGCTGGGAGCCATCCTGGGTCATGGGGTCTTCAGGAGGCAGGTAAGCAGGTGGGGGCGTATCAGCTACGAAGTTTTTAAAGAAGTTATTTCTTAACCCTTAGTAAACATACACGCTCAAAACACATATCCTCTTCTGTACTGAAATTCTTAAGAGATCAAGTTGCCATTTCAATCTCCCCATTAAAAGACTAACGGCTACAGGCACTGGCCTTGATGTACAATTTCTGAAAAGTATTAACCATGCCACAATCATACACATTTTTGTCAAAATTCAGTGGGAGGAAAAGTATTATACTATATGCCAGTTCTAGAAGCTGTTTGCCTATCCAGGATCATGCTATTTAAAAGCAATCAGAAGAGTATTTTAAGCATACTTTAATATAATCTGCTTTGAGAGAACCTCTGCATTTCAGTTTCACTGGTAGATGGAAAACCTCTGAAAGCTTCAATGGACTTCTTAAGAAAAGGAGCTTCAGGGTCTTTTGCATTAAATCTCTAGACTTTTAGAAAATTTACCAACTGAGTTTCATTACAGCCTACTGATTTGAACTGTTAATTTTCCAGGACTTTAGGGAATCTGTTAGGATCACATTCTCCCTACCCATTTAAATGATCACTAGCTTTAAAACCTCTAGCAACAGAGTAATAGAAAATGAATCAGTTTGTCACAGCTATCTTCTATTTCAGAATTTACATATATGTTTCTTCTGGTAAATAAGAGGCAAACATGATTTTTTAATTTAAACAAAGAACACTAACACAAGTCTTGCATTTTCTTAATATAAAACAAAGGGTATAGGCTTCTCACAAATAATCCTCTTCCATCCAAAAGCAAGTTTCTCACTAGCTATCATGAGCCCGTCTAGCATACGTGACAGTCTTGGAGACAAAATTTTACCTGAGGGAATCGCGAATGCTTGGATAAGTAACTGAGACCACTCAGAGCAACTGTCAAATACACATAACTCATGCTGTTCCTTCAGAAAGCCCCAGTGATTTCCAAGACTCACTCTCCAGCTGAATCATAACCCAGTAACTTCACATCCAGCTGCTAACAAGCAACGACTCATAGTACTGAGACAGGACCACTGGGATCTTCTCTGGATGCCTCTTTTGCCCTTTCTCCAGCTTCTTTTAATTCAGCCTCTTCCCTGCAGCTGTAAGCCTGACTCGGCTTTATCTCAAGCCAGGAACAAAGACAAAGAGCCTCCTCTGAGCTCAAGTCAATGAATTTCTGCCAAGAAGCTGGTGAAAATTTCATTGGCAACCTGTGGCATCAGCACAACCAAGAGGGACCCGATAATTCTTGATACTATTCTACTATTCCTACAAACACCTCCTCCCGTCCCTTGCAACTGTTTTCCGTATTTCTGTTACTTGGCCTGTGCCTTAATCTCTGACATCTAGGGACAAAGTGTAAATTCAAGCAATAACCTTTAATTCAATCTTGTGGCCACTCTGGGCTGCCGTCACTGCTCAAAAGTCTTCTGAAATGTATCTCTTCGCCACTAACCTGCCCATCATACAGGTTAGTGGTGAGGGGGAAGGGAGTGAAGTAGACGGGAAGTCACCAGTTACTTTAATTTTTAAACTAGTCTATCTCCCAACTCTCATCCCAAACAGCTTTGGAGTGAAAACCAGACAAAGCAATGTGAAATAAACAAGATTTAAATAAAAGAAAGTAATAAATACATAAATAAAAGGAAGTAATATAAAGTGGACCACTTTTCAATTTTTGAAGGCCCAGCACTGATGCTGAATTCAAATTTACTTAAAAACATTTCAAGGAGCCCAATAAATACACTTGCCCAGTCCTTTTCCCTTCCAAAAACATTAATAGATATTAAGCATATTTTTGTTTAGGGTATCCTTCTTAAGGTCTACTGGCAAGAAATCTGCCACTCTTTTTTTTTTTTTTTTGGAGATGCTTGCTCATTAACCTGCAACTTCAAAATATATAATGTCCTTATTAATCATGTATTTTGATAACTATTACACCATCAGTTATGTCTAAAAAAAGAGGATAATTGTTTTTTGTCTTTGCTAAGTTGAACAAGCAGATGGTTTCCAGTACTTCTGTCGTAATTCCTTTGTTGTTAAAGTATACATTTCTTGGGATTACATCATCATTTAAATGAATTTAATTAAGTAGGGGGTGGGATCATCCCTCAGGAAATACTTTTTCTGAGGTTGCACTTACAACAGGAATTTTTTCCATGTATGAAAACGATGCTAATTGAACTTGTGCTCTCATAACAGCAAATGTGTGTAACACACTATTTTTCTTTTTATCAAGAGTAAAGACTGTAACAATTATGCCACTCCCAGAAGGATGCAGCTGTTTCAAAACCTTTTAAAAAACAAGGGAAAAATATAGCTTATTCAAGCATCTGTGCCTGACAAATATAAAATAAGACATTTGCTTACTTGGCTACGTCGTCTCCTTTCTCCAAAAGTTGTATCCTAAAAGTGCGAGAGCACTATGTCATATACCGGGACTGAAAACCTCCCTCCACTGCAGGTTGACCCAGTTTTTCCATGACACTGTGATAACACTGATGTGACCACAGAACATCACTGAACATTCCAACCTACCTGGCATCTGGAAAGGACTTCCTGGGTCTGAGCTGGTGGGAGAGTGAGGGTAGGTGCTGCTGCTGCTCCCAGGAGAGTTTGGGTAACTGCTATTGGGAGAGTGAGGAAACGGGTGGCTGTTGGGTTGCTGGAAAGAATCTGGAAAAGTGGCGTTGAGTGGCATGTGAGGCTCATTTTGTCCTAAGTTACGGAACTGAGCTAAGAGGCTGTGCTGAGGATTATATTCGCTGTGTCTTGGAACCAGCACAGGAGGAAGTACTAGAAAAAGGAAGGGAAAAAAGAGAAGGACAAAAATGAGAATGATGATCTATAATTACATCACAATAAAGTAAAACATAATCTGTAAGCAACAACAAATTATCTGTTCCATGCCCTGCTGCCAACTCAAAAGCATCATTCAAATGAAAAGCTATTTTACCCTCAAGAACAAATGCAGGAACAAATACAATACCTTTAGAATCACTGATGACCTACGCCTGAGATTTGCAGTATTCACAAATTGCCCAAGGAAAGTTGGCAAAATACAATCTTTTAGGTTACAAATGTTAAGGTTCTCTCATTCTTAATTTTTTCATTCACTAAAAACCAAAGCATAATTGTTTATCACCATTGACACTTATACTTCACAGCCCCAGCTGGTAAGACTTCACATTTGAGTTAATGCTTATTGAATGATATGAATTATTCACCACAAGTGTTTTAAGCTGACACACTAGTTCACTTTAACACAAAAAAAGCAGCATAGTAAATAGAGCTGAAGAGGTAAAATCAGTGAACTGTAGAAAACTCAAATGCCATGAAGATAATTATACAAAATATGAGGCGTTTTGTGGGACAGAATTTATCTTGAATCCTGTCCTAGGAGTCACACTTTATGAACATCTTTTTTCTAAGGATCTTACCCACTTTTCAAGAATCCTTACCACCACCTGTGAGGTCAAGAAAGAAATAGGTCATACAATTCACATTTTGCCAACTGAAAACTCAAGGTACAAAGGTGGCCCAACAGGCAGGCACCTGTTGAGAAGCAAAGAAAACAACTCCTGTCACTCCTAAATGCTCTATATTAGGAACCTAAGCAGTTAATAATTGGCATGGTCATCAACCTCCAGAAACCTCCTGAAGCAAAGCCACTATAAATATAATTATCCTAGAAAGGTAGGGCTGGCTAACAGTCAGTTACAGAGCCCAGCCAGATCCTAGGGTTAGATCCTAAGTTTCCCTACCAGGGTCACCAGATGGATGCTCTAACAAAGGCCTTTGCAATCCCTCCAGCTCCCGTGGCCTCAGCTGCAAAGAGAAAAGCAACCCATTTTATAAACTGCATGAGAGGAGAGATTTAAAACTTATGATTATTGTTGGTTGTTAGGAATCTCCCCAAAGAAACAATATTTGGTGGCAACAGGAATTTAGCAGACTTTTGAGGGCTTTCCAGGGAATCTATGCATAATTTATATCATTTCTACAGTAAAAAGTGCTCTTAACACTTGGATTATCACTTTTTTATGAACTGAACATTGCTTTTTAGATAAAAATAGGTATTTTAAAAAGTATTAAAATTTCTCATGTGCTACATTTTATACTCCTACATAATCCCATAGCATCAGATTTGTTATTTCCCTATTTGATCCTTTAGGAACAAATCTTTTGAGTATATAATAAATGTATTTTCTTTTTAGTACAGTGATGGAATCTTCCCAAACCAAACCATTAAAAGCATAATTTCTTCTTCTACCTTTCAATAGTCATCTGAACTATAAAATGCTTTTGTTTTGTTGAAGAAACATTCCTGATAAGGGATCCCCAATGCCAATAAAAATTTATATTCCCAAACAGTCCAATTCCTTTCAATTACCTTTGCAACGATAAACGTTCCCTTTTCTTTTAGCTGCTGTGACTTGAGTTGCCATTTCCCAGCTTGCCTTTTACAGGCATCTAGCTATGGTCTCAATTACGATTTTTACCCGTAAAAGGAGGAAACATTGGCCCCTAAACCCCTCCCCACAAATGCAGCACCATACAGCAACTAGAATCAATCTGTCATGTCCTCTATCCTTCAGAGGACCCCTCCCTCCCAAAACACACTCACAGAGTCCATTAAGGTTGGTGCAAAAATAATTGTGCTTTTTGCATTTAATGGCAAAGACTGCAGTAACTTTGCACCACCCTAACACTTAGTGGAGCATCTGTTTTAGCAGTTTCTGTTTCCTAACAGTTTTAGAACTGGAGACTTACTTGTTCCTACTACTTGCAGATGGGGGTTGTCAGGGAGGAAGAACTAGCCTTTGCAATGGCCACAGCAAAGGGCAATGTATTTCTGCTCCCCAAGTTGATAATCTGCATACGTGTTCCTCAAAATGTGAGATTCATCCAATGTTGTGTGTGTAGCATCTTGTTATGTGTATAAACTACAATTTATTTGATGATACAATTTTGTCTTCTGCTGATAAATACTTGGGTTGGGGAAAAGAAAAACAACCCAATGCTTGGGTTGTTTCCAGCTTGAGGAAGTTATAAAAACTTCTATGAACTTTAAAAAATGTAACTTATTTTGAAATAATTTCAAACTTACAGAAAACTGCAAGAGTACAAAGAACACTCAAATATCCTTTACCCAGATTCACCAATTTTTAACATCTTGTCACATTAACTTACTCATTCTCTCTCCTCCCTTCCCCGGCCCCAGAACACAAATACACTTCTGAATTATCTGAGAGCAGGTAACATACATATCCCTTTTTCCTAAAGCATTTCAGAGTAACTCCCAAAAGGAACATTAACTTACATATACACATTTGTTATCAAACTTGGGAAATTTAACATTGCTGATTTTATCTAATATAAAATCATATTCCAACTCTGTCAACTGTCTCAACCATGTCCTATGTAGCAACTTCCTGATACAGGACCTAAGGTAGAATCACACATTGTACTTTGTTGTCATTATTTCTTTAGTCTCCTGTAATCTAGAATAGTTCTTCAGCATCTTTTTTCCTTCCTGCTTTCATGCTACTGACATTTTTGAATACAGGCAGTTATTTTACAGACTGTTTCTCAATTTGGGTCCCTCCAATGCTTCACCGTGATTAAACTCTCAGATTTTTGGTTAGACTACGAGGTAAGTGGTATTATTCCCTTCTCAGTTCATACACACAAAAGCACACGATGTGTCTGCCTGTTTGAGGTTTAATCCTGATCCCTTGGTTAAGGTATTGTGCATTTCTTCCACTGCAGACAGTTACTGTCTTTCCTTTTGTAATTAATAAGTAGTGAGACACTAGACTGTGTAAATATCCTGTTCCTCATCAAGCTTTATTCCCTATATTTAGCATCCATTTTGCTTGAATAAATTTTTGCTATAATGGTTGTGAACTGGTGAATTTTAAATCCATTATTCCTTAATTATTAGTCAGAATTCTAATATGAGGACGTGCTTTTCTATCTCGTGTTTATATACCTATATATAATAGTCATCAGCATGGCTTCATGGATTCTTAATCAATGAGCTATAATCTATAACTGTCTTTATTTTGATGGTGATATTGTCTTAGATTTGGCCATTGGATGCCTGTTCAAGCTAGTCCTTGTGCCTTTGTAACACGTTCCAATTATTTGAATATTTCTTAATTTCTGGAACAAGACATTCCAGGCTTATCTCTTACCTTCCCTTTCCACCAGTCTAGCAATCTCTGGTTCCCTTTAGTGAGGAATAGTATTTAGAAACCAAAATCTGGGATGTGGCTGTGTTCTGTATGTCTACTAGAGCCACACTGATTCTAAGCCGTGTGTGTGTGCATGTGTGTTAGAAATTGGGTTATGCTGTTACATTCAAGTGTAAGCCAACTCCACAGGGTTTTCATTTGCCTTTCTCTATTTCCTATCTGTATCTCCTTACTTCAACAGTGAGAACCTTGGCTACCAACATGAAAGTATTTATGAATGTGCTTAATTCTACAATACACTGAAAAAGTTTCAGAAATTATAAAATAAACCTACTAAGTTTTGGGTTTATTTTCTTTAATTTTTTTTTTTTTTTTTTGGTATACAAAGTACTTGGATTGATTCAAATTCATTTAAAATCTACTTGGATTCATCCCCCTCTTCAGTGTTATTTTATTATTTTGAAATTTTATTCAATTTCTCCCTTTCACAGTTAGTTTATCTGAATACATCTGTTGCTGTTTGCACTTAGTTTTAGGAATTTCCCTCTCTCATTCTTGTTGACTTAATTTTACTTTGTAAATACAGACAATATTAACATGATTTGAAAGTCAAAACAATACACTCCCTACCCTGTCCCTTCTAACTTAGTCCTCCAATTTTAACGTCCTCATAGGGTCACCAATTTCCTTTTCTGGTTTATCCTGTGTTTCTTCTTGAAAAAAGCAAGCAGATAAATGGATGCTTTCTTATTTCGTCTTTACTGCTAAAAAGAAAGGTAGCCTGCTATACATGCTCTTTCGCACTTTGCTTTTTTCACCTATATAAGAGAAATAACTTTTTATTAGTGCACAGAGGTCTGCCTCATGTGGTTTGACAGATAATAACACCAAAGTTCATTTAACAATCTCCCATATCTGGCCATTTAGGTATTTCACAGTATTTTGCCATAAAATGTAATACTGCAATGACTGTGCATATATATGGTAGCATTGTCAAAGGTGTATCTTCAGGGCACATTCCTAGATGTGGAAATGCTGGGTGAATGGGTAAATGCATATATAACTTTGTTATTGTCAAGCACCCCTTCCCAATGGTTGCACCATTTTGCACTGTCACACAGGAGTGCCTTTTTCCCACATCTTCCAGAATAGAGTCTGTCAAGCTTTTGAATCCTGACAACCTGATAGGTGAGAAATGGCATTTTGGTGTAATTTTAATTTACATTTCTCTTACAAAGAAAGTTGATCATCTTTTCATGTATTTCAGAGAGTGCTTTTCCATCTTTTTCTGTGAACTGCTGACTTATGCCTTTTGCCCATTTTTGGTATTTTCACCCTTCATTAAAAACAACATACTAGAGATACTAGCCTGTGATATACGTTGTGGATATTTTACGATTAACATTTGTCTTTTCACTTTGCTTATGTATATTTTTTGGTAGTCACATTTATCAACATTTTATTTTATTGTATATGGATTTCTGAGTCCTAGAAAGTCTTCTCCTATACCCAGGTTATAAGGAGGAATTCATCCATGCATACTTCTAGTGCATATAAAGTTTCATAATTTATTCAGATCTGTGATCCCTTTGGAGTTTAGTTTTATTTGTGGTATGAGGAATGGATCTAATTTTATCTTTCCCCAAATGGTTAGCCAGTTAACCCCAATACCATTCATTAAAAGCCCATCTTTCACCCAGTGATTGGAGTTGCCACTTAAAAAAAAAAAAAGTTCCATAAATGTTTGAGTCTACTTTCAGACATTTAATTCCACTACATTTCATCCTGTTCTAGTCTGTGCCCCAGTACCACTCTGTTTTAATTATAAAGGCTTTATAGAGATTTTAATAGCTGATAGGGCCAGCCCCTCTCACAGTTCTTCCTTTTCAGTGTTTTGTTTGCATGCTTAAGCTTTCCA
Source organism: Mandrillus leucophaeus (assembly GCF_000951045.1). Lineage (NCBI taxonomy): Eukaryota > Metazoa > Chordata > Mammalia > Primates > Cercopithecidae > Mandrillus > Mandrillus leucophaeus. Next base: position 1,209,148 of record NW_012103155.1, read on the forward strand.
TATGACTTCAGTTATGACCTTGTTTACTTCCAGAAAAAAAAAGTTATTAACACTTTTATTGAGGTCACATTATACTCATAAATTAAGATTAATATCTTGATGATACTGAAATGCCCTTCTGAAGATGTAGGAAGGTCTGTTCAAGCCTACTTTTGTGTTCTACAAGTACTGTCTGTATTAGTTGCTAGCACTGCTGTACACAATACCACAGACTGGTGGCTTAAACAACAGAAATTTATTTTCTCACTGTTGCTGTGAAGGCTGGAAATCCAAAATCAAAGTGTTGGCAGGTTGGTTTCCCTGAGGCTTCTCTTCTTGGCTTGCAGACAGCTGCCTTCTCAGGGTGTACTCACACGGTCTTTTCTCCTAATGTCTCTGCATGTTTCATCCCTCTTATAAAGACCCCAGCCAGACTGCATTAGGGCCCATGCCCACAGTCTCATTTTAATTTAATTACCTCTTTTAAAGGCCCTATCTCCAAAAACAGTCGTATTCTATGGTGTTTGGGGTTAGGGCTTCAATATATCAATTTTGGGGCACGCAACTCAGCTCCTAACACTACATACAGGATTTGTACATTTCTTGTTAAATTTATCAAGTTGTTGCTACTTTCAATGAGATTAAATGAGGCTTCTTCTCCAATGTATCTTCTAGCTGGTAATTACTACCACATGGTCCACAGCAGCACTTACAAAAACTTCTTTCTTTTGTTTTTTTTAAAACAACTTTATTATTATTTTTAGAGCTGGGGTCTTGCTATGTTGCCCAGGCCGGAGTGCTGTGGCTATTCACAGGCATGATCATAGAGCAATTCAGCCTCTAACTCCTGGGTTCAAGCGATCCTCCTGACTCAGCCTCCTGAGCAGCTAGGACTACAGGTGCCCACCACCATGCACAGTTAATTTTTATTTTTTGTAGAGACAAGGTCTTGCTATGTTACCCAGGCTGGTCTCAAACTCCTAGTCTCAAGCTATCCTCCTGCCTCAGCCCCTCAAAGCACTGGGATTACAGGCATGAGCCACCACACCCACACCGGAGACTGTATAAGTAGGGTGTCTGTAAGTTCTGGCTTGCCTGGTACAGTCCCAATTTGTACCTGTTGTCCAATTAGTAATTAGTAATAGGTGACTCTTGTCAATTCAAGCCTCCTGGCTTGGACAATAAATGTTCACACTAACTATAAGCAATGACTAATTAAATTCAGGAAAGTAAAGAGATAGGTCTGGAACACCTGCCAGCCCTAGAAAGAAGTATTAATGTAGCAGAGAGGAGACACATGGAAGTTAGTCAGGCTGGGTTAAGCCTACACACACGTGCTGCTCTAAAATAACAAGGCCCAGGCCTCTCTCCCTGTGTGGTATCCTGAAGGACAATGCTGTGGTTCTCTCCCAGATGTCTCACTCTACCCCCACTTCATGCTCCTTTCATTTCAGCAAGATTTCAGTAAAGAATAATTAAAATATGTTTTCTATTAGGAGAAAAGGAAAGAAGAAACACTCAATTATTCATGCTTAAGCACACTTTCTTTGTGCAATTCTCATTTCTTGGGTGAGAGATTTACCAGCCTAAAGAATAAGGATTTGCAAACTGTAGGCCCAACTCAGGTCACCAATAGGAAGGGAGAGAGGGTGAGCAATGTTTCCCTCTGACTTGTTCTATGTCTCGGACTGTTCCTATTTTATGGAAAACAAATATGGGAACATAGACTTTTCTGGGGAACCATTTTCTTAGTGCACTAAGGTGACCCTGCTTGGTAACTTCAAAATATGGCTAAAGTGTGGGACTTCCCTCTTTAAGGGCTGCTCCTATTGGTTAATTTGAATAAGAATCTGCTTTCAAAGAGGAGCCCAACATTAAAACATCGTTCTTTGTACACATGAATTTCTTCTGAGTTATTTAAAAATCAGACCATGTATGGCCTTCTTGTATCCTAGGAGCTCTAACCCTAGTAAAAACCCAGATCATGTTTCCCACCCAAACCCCTCAAATGTATTCTGAAAAAAGGCCCCTAGGTGATTTCACTAATCCTCTCCACCCATTTGAAAATCTCTAATTGTGTTATATCTTTAAAAGGCTGAAGCTATCTTCTTTTCCTGATCTATTTTCCTTTTATCTCAGGGGAAAAAAATCTTCAGATTTCTGCCTTTTCTCAGTGACATTAATTCTGCTTTTCAAACTGTGCATCTCTGTTAAAAATAAAATCCCTTTTCCAGTCAACAGGGAAACCCAACTAAGAATGTTTCAGGAAGCAAAAGTTTAAGAGATATTTGTGATTCCGCTATTACACTCAGCTTTTCTGCGTTGCTAAGGTACAAGGAAAAGAATGAAAAAGAACAGTTAAAATTGTAGAGAGGAGCTGAGCTCTGGAAAGGATTCCTGTAAACTCTAGATGTGAGAGCTTTTTTAAGATTTTGAAGTACTGCTTGAAATTCTATCACCAAGTTGTCAGTGGTAAAGTAGTCTAGTAATGAGACTAAGTCTGACAAATCCCCACCCACCAAATGTTTGTGAGAAAACAGCTTTCTTCTTTTTTAAACACACAAGAGAGTTCTGATATATGTTTGCCCAAACAGAAGTAATGGACACAAGCTACCTGTTACCTGGCAGTACGGAAATGCTTTCCAGTTTTGACAAGGTGGAGAAGGCATTTATAAGGTTAGAGTCAAGACACCTGAGTTCTAGTCCTGACTCTCATAACTACCTTTGTGCCTTTGAGTCAATCATTTAATGTCTCAGGGACTCAGTTTTCTCACACAAAAGAGCAAGAAACTTGCTCTCCACAGGGTCTTCCTGCTCTAAATTCTGCAAGTCTTCTGATTGATAAGAATGCTGCTCATGTACACCTGGAGCTTCGTAATGTTCAAAGCTCAGCACCAGATGGCATCTAAGTTGAATCTCAGGACATTTCAGTGAGGCCACCTACAAGCAGAAAGAAGGCCCAGGGTTAGCGCAAGAATGGCCCCAGAGCCAGTCAGTTGCAGCAATTCTCGTGAGAAAGGGAGGGCAAGCTGCCAGAGCAGCTGTGCCCAATATGATGCCTACACGAGACAGATGTCCCCAATAGAGTGTGTTCAGTGACCTTCTAAACAGAGACACTTCAAGTAGGAAGTGCCGGAAAGGGTAAGAGTAAGAACACTTAAAATTAATAGTAGACACATTTATGAAATAGAATTCCTTACCTCAGGATATGTCAGGGAAACTCCACGCTGAAGAAATGATTCTGGGAACCTCAATAGAGGTTAAATTTTAATGAAAATATATAACAGCCTAAATCCCTCAGTGGTGGCACTTTTTTGGTCTGCTTATTGGTGATGAGGTGTTAGTACGGAGGGTCTATAATATAAGGTTCGCTGGGTACCATATATGCCTCCATCATGCAGGGCACTGCAGGTATGAGTCAACAGGACAGACACTGTCCTTGCCCATTGGGAAAAGTGTCTATCACTAAATCCTCACAGTAGCTATCTCCGTTTTACAGGTGAAGGATCAGGCTCAGCCTAGCTAAGTAACCCATCCAAGGTCACACAGCTGCTAATTGAGGGTCAGATTGTGAATCAAGGTCTGCTCACAACCACTAGACAATCACTCAGTACTATAAAACTGGAAAGAGATTGTGGAAGTTGTTTTTTAAATTCTCTTTCCATCTTTCTGTTTTTTGGGGGCCAAGATCTTTTTAAAAGGTATGATAGTTTTGCCTAAAGGTAGCAACACTGTAGTATTTACTTTCTGGGAGTATAATTACTCAAGTACAAACATATTAAAGGACAAACATATGAACATAATTTGACATAGAGACATGAATTTCATTCAATAATATCATCAAGCATTAAAAGCCACTAAATTTACCTAAAAGTCACCTAAATCTAACTCAACTTCTGAGAATCCAACTTCCTAGCTAATGCCAGGCCAATGATTCTTTTTGTATACCACAGATAATTTTCTTGAAAAATACCTTTTCTGGGCACCCACAGAACATCTGCTATGACTCCATGACCTAGTTCGGATTCCTGCTCCAACCTATCTTTGGGGCTTTTTGCAGTTTTCCTCTGCTAGTTTCATACTTCTGCACCTTTGCTCACTTGGCCGTATTTCCAAGTCTCAGTTCTAACAGCACTCCCGTGGTGCCTTTCCTGGTCTTTCTACCTACCCCTGGTAGAAAAGAATTCCTCCCTGTGCCTCAGGGTGCCCCACACAGACTGTCATTGTAGCATCTGAAACATTTTATTGCTAATTTGACTTTACTTCACCTGGACTGTAATGCCTTTGTGGGTAGAACTGACTTTCTTTTGAAAGAAAACAGGTGCCAGTGTCTGGCACCTAATAAGTCCTGAGTGAATGTTTTTTCAGTTATTGTATGTTTGTAAATTGTATTGCTATTCCTGACCTGTCTAGTATAAGTGTTCATATAAACCAGTCTTTCTCAAAGTTCGGCCCTCAGACTCCTTGCACCTGAATTAGATACTTATTTAAAAAGGCAGATCCTGTTTTTTTTTTTGAGACGGAGTCTCGCTCTGTCGCCCAGGCTGCAGTGCAGTGGCCGGATATCAGCTCACTGCAAGCTCCGCCTCCCGGGTTTACGTAAAAAGGCAGATTCTTATATCTTATCCCAGATATAACAAGTCAAAACCTTCAGCAATTTTGGGTGAATAGAGCCTAGGTACAGGAAGACAAACAGTTACTACATGCACTGGCAAGAGAGCTAGGTGTCTGGCCCTATCTATGTCTCTAAGTAGCTGTGGGACTTGAACTTCAATTTTTCTCATCTTAAGTCAAATTTCTAGAGATCATCCCTTTCACTTATAAAAAACTCTACACAGTGTTGGTCCTGGTTCTTTGACAGTATACAGACACAAATCCAAACGACATGGAAAAGGCTGGCATAGCCTTATAGTAAGCTTACAGAAAATTTATAGGGTCCAGTTTGTTTGGTCAAGAGGCATAGTGTCATGGAAAAAGCACTGAGTTGGGATCAAGATAGCCCAGGGTCTTAGCTGTATGAATTTAGGTGACATAAATTCTTACCTCAGTTTCCCCAAAGGGATAGCAAGCCCTTAATAGCACTCTGAGAATTAAGAATGGTGGCACACAGCAGTTTATCAAACCTAGTTCCCTCTCTTTTCTCTTCCTACTTTCACCCCAGTAGCTTCCTTTCCTTTGCCAAGTACTTATTTGCTTTACTTCCACAGAAGGAAGGTGCTATGTTATTAGAGACTTCAAAAGTTGTTAGAGGTAGGAAAAAACTTCAGGGTATAACCTAAAAACATCAGGAGAAAAAAAATACCTTCAAAAGCTACACACGAAGTATAATAACATACGAAGTATAATAACAGTCAAAAGCAGGTTTTAGTTTTTCAGTTCCAAAATTGGAAATTCTGCTTATTTACTAGTCAATTAACTAGGGCAATTTACTATTTAAACCTTACTTTTAATCGTAAAATAGGAATAATAGTACTTCTCAGATTTTCTTTTAATATGGTGCTTATACATGTGTGTACCAAGTGCCATATACCAAGTTGTACCAGATATTAACCCATTTAATCCTCGTAACAACTCTGATCCTAGGCACTACATTACCCCTACTTTATAAAAGTGGAAAATGAGATACAGAGAATGAGATAGAGAATATATCACCAATAACCAGGGGAGACAGGATTCAAACCTGGGCAGCCTGGCACTGCAATCCAAGTTCTTAGCCACTATGCTATGGTGTCTCTCAATGTTGCACACGTTAGTTTTAACAAAGTTCCATAAGCACTCAGTGACAGTCATCACTACATATAAAGCAGTTAGCTTATGGTGTGTAATCATCTATTGCACTATCAATATGTAAATGACTAACCCAGGTGTCACCCAGGCATCTTTGTTTAATTTGTAACTGCAGCTGAATTAATTATATTCAGCTCATTCTGAGTTTGTATTTGATGCAATTAAATACATTCCATGAAAATGAGATACTTGGTATCTAATAAAGAACATTATGGTCAGGCGCAGTAGCTCA
>NW_012103155.1:1220675-1225300 GCF_000951045.1 Mandrillus leucophaeus
TGTCTCAAAAACAAAAAAATTACTGATCAACGGGAAATAAACACAAGCCTCCATAAACACTTCAAGGGCAGATGTGGACTTGCAGCCCAAAACTCATGCAGCTGGTGCACATATGATCATTCTCTACTACCAAAATCTCTGGATGCCCCTCCTTTTTGTTGAGAGAAAACTGATTAAAGAAAAGACTTCTTTTGGGAAGCAGTACAGTACAGTGGTTAGCAGCATGCATTTTGCAGTTAGGCTTTAATTTGAATCCTGCCTCTCCAGATAAAAGTTATGTGAAAAATCTACTCAAATTCTACATCTCAGTAGTCACGCTGGTACCATCTTCCTGAAGTCGTGGTTAGGATTAAATGAGAATAGATGGTAAGTGATAAGCAGTGTCCAGTACACAGGAAGCATAAAAAGTCATTAACTTTGTTACTATTTTTATTCTAATAATATCATTCGTTTTCTGAATATTTGTTTAATGAAAAGTTGCTTACATTACTAATTTTGTTTCTATTCTAAGAAAGATACACAGAAGTGATGTTCCTTGTATCACTATTTCAGTCATACTGTTTCAAGAATGTATTAGTACATAAAGCCTTTTCACATGCATTAATTTTATCCTCAACCTGAAAAGTGGATGTAACCACTCCCCCATTTTATGAGTTAGCAAACACAAGCTCAAAGAGGGCAAATGACTAACACAAGGTCAAAGTTATCAAGTGCCAAAATTCAGTCCAGGCTTTCTAACCCTAGATTCTTCCCCACCATATTTTAACTACTAAAGAGAAATAAGTATCTCCTTTAAATGGCCTTATTGTCCAGAATATCCTAAAGAACTCCACATTTACTGGTCGGCAACGGCATTCTACTGTGAGCAAGAGCCTTTTCCTTCTCTCCCATTCATCATTGGCATGGATTCCTGTTTTTCTCCCAGTAGTTTATAATTCACTTCTGTCCTTAATTACTCTGTTGATCAAATTGTCTCAGATTTGTCAGAAGCTGGCCTCTGGGTCTTTGTGACATGCTCCCATCAGTTTTCTCTTAAATAACATTTTAAGATTAGCTATTATTTTTCCTATTTAAAAGCTGTAAATTATATGTGAATAGACATTTATCCACGACTTTTCTCCCAACTTGATCATCTTACTTAAATACCTGTCAGGCACACCACCATATCCTGGGTAAACTTCTCATGTGCTCAAAGGAAGATATTGTCACACATGAAAAATACTGCAAAATCTGCCACAAAGCTAGCGAGCTAGAACTGATAGGGGAACTACAGGGAAACAAAGGCAAAAACATACAAGGCAATTTCACTCTGTTATCATTTATATGTTTATTTTTAGTTTATAATAAGCTGTCCAAATACTCCTTATACAATCACTCTTCTTTTACTTTATTCTCAGTGAACATCCCAGTCAGGCAACTGGGCAATTAGTCAAGTGAAGGTGATGTGCGACCACATAAGCCAGACCACGCCAGGCCACTATTTAGATAAGAAATGGCTTTTTTCATGCGAAAGAGTAAAGAACTAAGAACAGCAGCATCTCTTGGAGAGCTGTTTTAGAACCAGGGTAGTGATATAGCAGAATATAAATCCGGTTTTCCATTTTTAAAACCTGCTAAGATTCCAGAGCATGAACATTACAATTTAGAGAACTGGAGGAAAATTGCCAAACACTCCTTTGCTGACCTAAATCTTGATTTAAGCCACAGAACGTGTTTCCAAGACCCTAGATCTTTTATCAAGGAAATTACATTTACCTCTAGTTACATAGTTTTATGTGGAGCAGACCTGCAATTGAGTATTATGGTCAGGCTTCAGTGCTAGAGAAATCCTGCTGAGGACTGAGGGCAATGATAATTAGGAAAGTGGAGTGGGTAAGCAGCAAGTGATTATCTCTCTATCTTCCGGGGAGATATCTACACCAGGAGGCCTAGCCCAGCTCAGCCGAGCCCAGCCCAGCCCAGCTCAGTTCAGCTCAGCCCAGCTCAGCCCAGCCCAGGCCAGCTTAGCCCAGCTTAGCCCAGCCCAGCCCAAACCCAGGGGAAACGAGACTGCATGCAGACATTCAAACTAGATTCAGCACCAGTATCAAACAACTACACCAATCCCCAGCCAAACTGGCAAATTAACAAAATGTGGGGGTTTTAGCTCTACTACTCTGCAAGCCCTCAGATTTTTACCACAGTGCTCATGGTATCCACCCTACAGCTGCTCCAAATCCTCCAGCTCTGCTTCTTCAAAACAAATAAACCCTTGTTGCTTCCCCATCTCCTCCCCAAACAAATCTCATTTTTTCAAATATCAGGGCAGAGGTTTGATGATCTGGCTAATTCATGCTTATTAGTCATGATGCTTAGTCTTTCCAGAGAATATTTTCATTTTAAGGGGAAAATGGCAAGGGGATGGAACATATATTTGAGAGAAAGCAATCTCTGGTCTGTTCTCTGGCCTTTTGATATCTGGCACCAAAGAAGCTGAAAGTAAAACCAAATTAATCAGCCTGAGATCATTACATAAGCTGACCATCCCGTTCTATTTCTCTCCCTTTTCCAAGTGTCCAGCAAGGCCATAGGGCACTCCCACATGGGGCAAATCACCTGTGACTCCTCCCAACCCCAACCACATATAAAACGTCCTCAAACCTACAAGAAGTCATTGTTTCAGGATGATCCACATGTGGGAATAATAAGCCAAAAAGCACAATTCAGAAGGTCTCAATTATTATTTCACCCAAAGCTAGTCCTGGAAATATTATTCTGGTTTTTTTCTTTTAATTTAAAATATTATGACAAATGTTTTTGTATAGTTTTCAAAATTGCTGTTTTTTTTCAGTCACTTTTTTTTTTTCCGTTTTCTTTTTAACAGTTGCTGGCTGGTCGGTGTTCTTTCTGCTCTATGAACTAGCAATGGAGGGTGGAAGACAGCTGCACTTTAAATGAATCTGAAAGACCTGAAAATATCTTCACCTGCCCACCTAATATTGAAGAAATAAAATAAGAAGAAAAATAAAGCAGAAGATAAACATCAGGAAAGAAAAAGTATGAGAAAGGTACTTTGTATGATCTATAGACTACTGTCTTAAAATTTCAAATTAAAGTAGATTTGGCGATAGAAAAATTCTGCCCAGAAACAAATAACATTATAGTTGTCCAGATGTCTGCTTCCATCCATGTATAATTATTTATGTACTTTTACAATTTATGTAAAAGTAACATAAAGTAATGGCTGAAACAGTATCTATTCATCTATTAATAACCGAAAACAAATGCCACAAATAATGCATTTAAGAACAGTTGCTCAGAAAAGAAAAAAATTAAAATAACAAGCTTCACATTTTGCCTAGGATTTAACACGAATCCACTAAAAGATCTGGGTATAAAATCCTACTCATGACTATATTATTTCATCTGTTTCTAGTAATATTATAGATGAAAATGATAAAATTAACCATAAGCCAATGCCAATGATAAAATCCTGGAGAGGGTTCACTGTCTTATCTCCATGTCTACTTGGCTGTGGGGATAGAAACCTAAGTAGTGACCTTGTCCTTTTTCAAAAAAGAACTTCCAGGCTGAGCATGGTAGTTCATGCCTATAATCCCAGAACTTTGAGAAGCTGAAGTGGGAGGATCCCTTGAAGTCAGGAGAACTCACTGCAGGCTGCAGTGAGCTATGACTGCACGACTGCACTCCAGCCTGGGCAACAGGGCCAGATCTTGTCTCAAAAAATCAAACCAAAACAAAAAGCCAAAAACTAACTTCCATGTAAACTGAAGACTGGAGCCCTGAGAGGACTGTGGAAGAGAAACTGCAAAAGCCAGGGGGCACCCACTCCACCCTAAGGCACCCCTCCTGCTGGAAGCCTCTGCAACGGCCTCAGTGGCTCTGCCCAGAACCCAACCTTCAAGTTTAAAGCTGATTTGTATCTCCTAACTCTTAAAACTTTCTTCCTTCATCTCCAAGCTATTAATAGCTACACCTCTCTCCTACACCAAAACTATTACAAAAAACATGCAGACTAGGATTACAAACATATAACTATACATAGTAGTATATATGTATTATAGTAACTCCTATGGAACACCTTTGTGCTAGTTTTTCTTAGTCTTGATCTTTCACTGTGTTTTCCCTGGTCTATTTTATCAGTAATTCTTTTCTATTTTATTGTATGTCTACCTGTAAACTGATTTAAGTCCTTTCTACACTGAAACATACACATACATTCCATCACCACACAGGTTGAAACACCATGTGTTGTATGTGTCAGAGTTGAGTGAGCAAGCTTTTCTGTGGTTATTCCTGGGTGTGTAAGAGTTAGCTGTAGCCTCTATCCAGTGTGTAAGAGTTAGTGGCAGTCTCTGTCCACACCTCTATTCAATTTAGTATACAGTGCTGTAATTACAAGCTAACCTTCTGGGGCAGGCACAGTTCCCGAGGAGTTTATCATGTGCTTTAAATGTCTGAATGAAAACAAATTTAGACACACAGGAACACAAGGCATAATGCCTTATTTTTATAGTAAATATTATTGCTAATTAATCCCATATATTTAAAAACTTAAAAAAAAACTTCAATTAGACTGAAAGTTTTTGTTAACACAGACATGTCATAAAAACACATTCACAGCC
>NW_012103155.1:1226556-1228356 GCF_000951045.1 Mandrillus leucophaeus
AAAAAAAAAAAAAAAAAGGCCAATGGCAGGTAATCTCCATTAAGGCATTTTTAATAGCAGAAGATAGCAACTGAATGGTCTTCTCAATATCACAGTTAGATGACTTGCTTAACCACTGTCAGCATTTACCTTGGTAAGAAAAAAATAAACCCTACATTTAATTCAACCACTAATAAGTAGCCTTGACTCTGAAGACTAGTAAAAGTCCAAGTAAATAGTCCACCTGTTAAATCATCAGCAGGGTCATAGTCTTCAGAAGCTCCAGGAACTTTCTCTGTCCTGTAAGTATTCACACATTTGCAGAAAAAGAAATTCCTAACATTTTCTACTTTCCCAAAGATCTATTTTTCAGCAATGGTCAAAGTAGCAAATTTCAACAAAAGGAAGGTTTTTCTCCTTGCACATTTGTCACTGTTAACTATAATAAACACCAGTTGTAGCAAATGTTTCCATAAGTTTGGTTTTCCTCACTACCATTTTTTTACACTGTTTTACGCTGTTTTATTTATAAGAAAATAAATGACATAGGTTAAGGAAAAACAACAATTACTCCAGTCCGTAATATTATTTTTGTCAAAGAAATAGAGACAGTACACTCTAAAGAACAATTCCAAAACTTGCACTGAGCCGAATAACAAAAAGCATGGACTTCTCTCCAACTTTCCCACCCACTTAAAGACACCTTATCCCATTCTGTCAGAGGGCTAATCTTAACGAATACCAGAAGGAAAATTTTGGAAATAGCAATTTTATATCTGTATCCAAACATGTAAAATTAAAAATGCTGGAAGATTTAAAGGACTAGCTCATTAGCATCTCTTCTGAATTCAAGACAACTTCATCTAGACAACTGGACTTGATGACTTGCCTGGATACCTTAAACCAGTGGTTCTCAAACTTTTGCAGTATCAGTTTCACTTGGAGAACTTGTTACAACAAAGATGGCTGGTCCCATCTCCAGAGTCTGATTCAGTACTGTAGGTCTGTGGAAGGGTTTAAGAATTTGTATTTCTACACATTCATCCATTGAAGAGCACTTAGGTTAATTTCATACCTTGGCTATTGTAAATAATGCTACAGTGAAAAAAGTAGTGCAGACATCTCTTTGACACACTGATTTGACCTCCTTTGGACATATACCCAGTAGTGAGACTGCTGGATCATATGGTAGTCCTATTTTTAATTTTTTGAGGAACCTCCATACTGTCTTCCACAATGGCTGTCCCCTTTCTCTACATCCTTGCCAACACTTGATATCTTTCATCTTTTTGATAACAGCTATTAGGTGAAAGGTATATCTTACTGCAGTTTTGTGTTTCCTGATGATTACTGATGTTGAACATTTTTTTTTCAAATTAAATACTATTCAGCCTTAAAAAAGGAAATTGTCACTTGTGACACCTGGCGGACATTACTGTTAAGTGAAATAAGCCAGGCACAGAAAGATGAATACTGCACAATCTCACTTACATGTGGAATCTAAAATAGTCAGACTCATAAAAGTAGAGTGTAGAATTAGAATGGTGGTTACCAGAGGCTGCAGGGAGGGGTGAACATGGAAAGAGGAAATGTTGGTCAAAGCGTACAAACCTTAAGCTAGGAGTAGTAAGTTTTGGTGATCTATTGTACAGCATGGTGACTATAGCTAATAAAACATTGTGTATTTCAAAATTGCTAAGAGTGGGTTCTTTTTTTTTTCTGAGACAGGGTCTCTCTCTTACCCAGGCTGGAGTACAGCGACATGGTGATAGCTCACTACAGGCTTGACCTCCTAGACTCAAGTGATCCTCCTGACTTAGC
>NW_012103155.1:1228698-1264897 GCF_000951045.1 Mandrillus leucophaeus
GGGCGTGGTGAAGCACATCTGTAATCCCAGCTACTCGGGAGGCTGAGGCAGGAGAGTCTCTTGATCCCAGGAGGCGGAGGTTGCAGTGAGCCGAGATTGTGCCACTGCACTCCAGCCTGGGCAACAGAGCAAGACTCCACCTCAATAAAAAAAAAGGTTCAGAGAATAGGCAGTAAAAAAGAAATTAAAAACAACAACAAACAAAAACAAGAAATAAGCAAATACACATGGGAAGTGACAGGTGTGTTAATTAGCCTCATTTGATCATTCCACAATGTATACTCATACCAAAACATAACACTGTACTTCACAAATATATACAATTATTTGTCAATTTTAAAATAATAATTAGCTTTTCTAAAACAAGTTCAAGGTGGTGCTGATGCTACTAGTCTGTGGATGACACTTTGAAAACCACTACTCTAAACCTAAATATTCTGAATTTTTGAGTTTTTTTCAAGAGTCATTGGGACCTCAGCAGAAAATACCAAGTTTGGGAGACTTAAATATGTTAAACGGCTAAACTGTTCTTTGAGATACTTCATCAGAGGTAAAATAGTGACAAAGTTCAAAATCATTCAGTGCTGAGCTGTGTATACGTGCAGCTTAGAATTCCAGACCCCCTTTTCCTGATTTCACAGAAATAATACCCAGGTGTACTCTATAGGGGTTTACAGGGGGAAATGACTTTTCAATTCTGGCAGTATGAGGGGCTAGAGTCCCTTGCACTTTTTTTTTTTTGAGATGGAGTTTCACTCTTGTCCCCCAGGCTGGAGTGCAATGGCATGATCTCAGCTCACCACAACCTGCGCCTCTTGGGTTCAAGTGATTTTTCTTCCTCAGCCTCCTGAGTAGCTGGGATTACAGGCGCCCCCACCTCGCCAGGCTTATTTTTATATTTTTAGTAGAGATGGGCTTTCACTATGTTGCATTTTTTTTTAACCTTATTTTTCTAAGACAGGGTCTCACTACACTGCCCAGGCTAGAACGTAACGGCTATTTACAGGCACAATCATAGTGTGCTGCAGCCTTCAACTCTGGGGCTCAAGGGATCTTCCCACCTCAGCCTCCTGAGGAGCTGAGACTACAGGCACGTACCACTACATCTGGCTGCTTCTTGCACTTTGATTTAGTAGAGTTTCTCTTCAGAAGGTACAGGGACTGCTTCACAGTGGTCTCTGGAAAAAGTCCTTTGTTCCAGTTCCCACATCAGTCACTTCACAATGTGAAAAATATACATAAAATCTTGATATGTTCAAGTTGAGTAGATCTTAGCCTCAGCCTCCATGTTTTCCAGAATTGTTCTATTCTATCTATGACTCACAAGATTCCTGGGTAAAGGGGAGGCTGAAATGGCATTTGTGGAGTCTCAAAATGCTTATGTAAGCCAGTTTTCCACCTTTTCCCCATTATTTTATTAGCACATATGTTATTAAGAGTAACAAAATTCATCTCAGTATTGGTTTTAACTTTTCACCTTGTATCAGAGTGTAATAGCCATAAAATGACCAAAGAAGGGAAGAAGATGGGTCAAAAGGTATAGACAAACTGAAAATTCAGCTCTCAAAAAATGGCCAAATGACGATATTAAATTAAAAGTCAGCCTTATCATTTAACAGCAAACATTTACCAAATTATGCTTGTTGCTAAAAATAGAGATGTTAATAATACGCAAAGTGCCTGCCCTCATCGAGCTTTATTTACTATCTTGCAGAGAAGACCAACAGAACAATCATTACAAGTGTGAAGAACATTCTAAAGAAATTCAGGTTGCTAAGGGAAATGAGACCTAACCTCCCCAAGTGGAATAGGGAGATATGTGTGGAGGAGGTATCAAGAAAGGTTTCCCAATGAAACTGACCTCCATCACACAACTACTTAGTTTATTAAGTAATGACCATGTGCTAGACACAAATGATAAATAAGAGTGGACTAGACAAAAAGGGAGGAGAAACAGGTACAGAGAGAGGAAACGTGCATGGAATGTTTCCACAGAACTCAAGCACACAAAGCATGCAAGAGTACAAAGGAAGTTGGAAAGGGAGGCAAGGACTAGAATGTGCAGATCTCTCTAGAGGACTTCCCAAGAGCAGTGAAAAGCAGGACAACAAGAGGATCATGTCTGCATCTTAAAAGATCCCTCTCTGTTGCATATGCAGTACAATTAAAATCTTCCCTATGTATTAATACTTTTTAAGGTTACTACGAGGATCAGAAAAATCATGTGCCTAAATAATAATGCTGGTACCTATTACTTATCCACTACATTTCACTCTCCAAAACTCTCAGCTCCATTTCCATTTCCGGCTAGAAGAGGGACATGTACCTCTGTGTTGAGTTTAGAAAAAAGAACACTGCATCACAGCTGATATAACAAGCAGTAAAGAATGTCTATATTGGAACTGGTAAGGAGAATTCAACACAGTTGTTAGAAAAAAGGCAATGCTATCTTAGCCAAGAGCAACTGTAACAAAATGTAACTTTTAGAAGGATACAGTAAAAACCAGTTATCTAGAAATAAATCTAATATGTGCAAGGGCTGTATGGAGAAACTTAAAAGTGCACTAAATAATATTATGCTTAAGAGCATACTATGCCAGTCTTCCCCAAATGAAATCAATGAAATTCCAATAAATTCCCAAAGTGTTTTTCACAGGACTTAACAAGGTAATCCTAAAGTATATAATCTAGAAATCACAAAAACGTAATGTTGGATGAACATAAACAAGTTGTACAAAGAAACTTCAATATTATATAACATTTTTAAATATATAAAATATTACATATTGTCATGGACTCATACGTACGTAATAATAGTATAAAAACATGCATGCGAATGATAAGCATCAGATTCAGAACAGTGGTTACCAAAGGGAGCAGGATCAGAACAGCAAAAGCAGGGATTCCAGTTTACACGTAATCTTTTATTGCTTAAAATGAGTAGTGGATACAAAGATGTTTGTTATACTATTCGTCTTTAAAATCTTTTTAAAAAATATGTCTTAAATATTCCACAAAAATACAGAATGCCTTTTATTTGAAAACCATGTTATTACACGATCTAGTTTAGTAATTCCCAAACACCAATCCAATAGCTACATCAGTAACACCTGAAGTACTTGTTAAAAACACAGATTACCAGGCTATCCCAGGATCAGGATTTCTGGGAGGAGAGCCATGTGATTCTAATGTACAGCCTTAGTACCCCAATAACTATTAACAGCCAATCCATTAACGAAATTGGTCCCAATCTGACGATGAGACATGTAAGTGCTTGACTATCTAATCACTTTCCAATGATCCAACTGTCTAGAATGTAGATTCTAACTTGGGGGCAAAATCATACAAATTTTAAAATATATCCTTTACTGTACCTTTCCAAAAGACTATACATGTTAAAAACTAGGTATATTTATAAAGTAATAGTATCAAATAATTCCATAGAAGAACATAATTCTTTCATATTCACCACAGGAAACATGCCACAGCAAAAGTCACAGAGACAATAAAAAGTGCTGTTCTTAAGTTCAAAATGCTTTAAGTCACTGGCAACTATCCTCATGATACACTTCCTTCAAGCATATAGACAGCAATACTGTATTTCTTTCCTAATTTTCTTCCCTTAGAATACAATTCATAGCTAATTTTATCTAGAGAAATGCAGAGAACCATGTGAGACATAAAAAATAAATTTAGAAAGAAAATTTATTAAAAATTAGAGGTATTAGTACTGCAATGACAATTGTCATAGCCTGCTCCCAAGACATAATGTTAACTAGAGATGATTAAGCTGTTAAAATGTATGAAACACTCAAGGGCCTTCTCTCTTACATACACACAGACACACACATACAGTTTCCCTGAATATTTTTAAATTACAACTAAAAACAAGGAAAGGGATTCTTTCGATGTTCTAAACAACACAAATCCAGTACCGGGCACACAAACCGTATCAACATAAAATAACTCACTTACCAGGGCTTTCTACTCGCTTATAGTGGTAGGGATTAATGCAGACCTCCTTCTGCTTGGAACCAAAAGGAAACTCACAGCATTCCAGTGGTTTTAGTTCATGGTGGCTCTGAAGATCGGGCCAGCGCCATACACGGCAGTAAATGACATGAGGCAGTCCCTTCCGGTGGGAGACTTGCAGCCTGCCATCCAAAGAGCGGGGAATGGTGACACAGTTACTTGGTTGCCCTGGGCAGCTCAAGGCCTTCTCCAGTTCCTCCATGGCACCTTTCTTTTTCTTCAGTTTTTTCACCAAAGCATCAACAGCTTTCTCTGCCCATTTTTCTTCTTCATCGCCCTGTTTCCACCCAAGAAGTCTTTTCACAGCTGGACTTGTAAAGGAAAATAAACTTGTCACATTCATAATGACAGCACTAGTTATATAGTCCTTGGATACGGTGAAATAAAGGCGTCTTCAAACGCAAAAGGACAGCAGAAGAGATCTGTTTATTTACAGAGAAGTCTCTTTAATTTCTTAGTTTGAAGTCCAGAAAAGTAGAAATTACCATTCCTAGTGTTTAAAAAAGTAACCCAGTCAGCACCTACAAAACAAAACAAAAAAAAGGTTAGAATCATCTCTACCATACAACCAAATTTATTAAGTAATCACCATGTGCTAGGTACTATTTTAAATGCTTTTATGTAATATGGTATGCTGTGCACCGAATTGTGACCCCTTAAATTCATATGCGGAAGCCCTAACTCTCAGTATGACTATATTTAGAGATGGAGCCTCTAAGAAAGTAATTAAAGTTAAATAAGGTCATCAGGGTGGGGCCCTAATCTGATAGGACTGGTGGTCTTAAGATTGCTATCTCCCTCCTCCAGCCTCTATGCCCACACACTGAGGGCACTGCAAGGCGGCGATCATCTGCAAGCCAGGAAGAGAGCCCTCACAAGAGCCTGGATTGTCCAGAACCTTGATCTTGGACTTTCCAGACTCCAGAATGAAGATAAAACCTATTTCTGTTATTTAAGCCACCCAGTCTATGATATTTTATTATGGCAACCAAAGCAGACTGATATATAGCATTTAATGCTTTTCACAATCCTTTGGGCTAGGTAATACAGTTGCTGCCACTTTTCAGATGAGTAAACTGAGAAGCAGTTTAAAAAGTAAGCCACTGCTAACAAAAGCTCTGGGATAAAAGCAACAAAGTTAAAAAGTCCAAGTTCTCCAGAGACATTGTAATATTTTAGATTTAGATTCACTTATAACCTCTAAAAATATATTTCAAAACACCTCAATCAACAAAAACTGAAAGCAACAGGGAGTAAAAAAAAAAAAAAATTAGTCTAGTATCTCTGTTTTTTGGTTTGTTCTACAAATATTTCTTATGCTAAAAGAAAATTCCTATTATATAAATGTAGTAATATTTTAGGGTATTTCTTCAGTGAACAAACCTGTGTGTATGGGTTACAGGGCAAATAGGACAGGAAATACATCTCCTGCTTTAAAAATTTTGCTATTTATTGACATAAAAGGAATAAAGCACATGGACACATACTGTACCAAATTCTTCAGCCAAGTTGCTTCATTTAAACTTTCTATTTACCCTTCAGCACATGAAAACATAAAATGTGAAAAAGGTTAAGGAGGCTAACTTTGTACAAACCCTGGCTAAACTGGAGTAGCACATATCAGACCAACCTCCTTCCAAACAAACAAGCCAGAAAACAAACAAAAGCCCAGCTTTTTAAAGGCATCAAAGAGGAATCAAGGCACGCAGGACTTGAGGGGGCCAAGATCCTGGAGAGATGGGAAATGCAATGAAGTGAGCTGAATATTTGTCACCACTCTTCCTTTCCAGGGATTTGCCAATAGCTATGCTATGAGCAGCAAAAGGTCTAGGAGCCAAGCAGAAAGAGGTAACTAAGAGGCTTACAAACTAAGCGGAGCTTCTAGTAGCCTCACAGTGCTGAAGAACCCCAAAATAACAACACAACAACAAATGGAGTTGAGGGCCTGCTGAGGAGAAACCCTGGTAAATAGTCTAGGCTTTCAATGGAGTCTCCTGGAGGAATATGCCCCAGTCTAAGGGCAAAAATGAAATGGAGCAGTCTTTACAACCAACCTAGAGTCATCTTGATCCTAGCCTTGGTCTAGGTGATGTGTACTGCTCTCTAACAGCCTGCCAGAAGAAAAACAATTTCGCTATAGAGGAAGACATCAACCTTAGTCACTACAATTTTAAATTCACAGTGTATGGCAATGAACCAAAAGTTATCAAGCATACCAAAAACAGGACCAAACGACCAAAACAAAACAGAATAGAAACAGACGTAAGGGGTGACCCAGGTAATGGAGTTACCAGAAACAGACTTTAAAGTATTAATGATTACTACTTTGTATGTCAAGGAAAGAGAAGACAAGGTTGAAGATTTTAACAGAGAACTAGAATCCATAAAGAAGAATGAAAAATTCTAGAACTGAAAAATATAGTAACTAATGAGACTTTAAATAGGATGAACTTAACAACAGGCTAGATACAGTAGAATAAAAGATTAGTGAGCAGGAAGATTGGTAAAAAATGCTCATACTAATGCAAAGAGAGGGAAAAAAATGAAAAATCAAGAACTGAGGAGACATAATGGATCTAGTGAAAGGTCTAGCACCACGTAAGTAGAGTCTTAAAGGAAAAGAAGAAAGACTGTAACAGAGCAATATATTTAGATACTAGCCAGGGATTTTTCCAAAACTGTCAATAGACATCTAACCATACATTCATGAAGCCCTACAGCTTCCAAGGATACAACACAGAGAAATCCACAAATTTCAATGTGTCATATTACAGTAGAATTCCTGAAAACCTAAGACAAAACTCTTTAAAAAGGTACATTACCTTCAAGTAAGTACAATCAGGTTGACAGCTGACATTTCAGCATAAACAATGGAAACCAGAAGACAATGAAATGACATCGTTAGTGCCAAATGTAAATAGCTGGTAACTTAAAACTCTGTATTTAGAGGAAAAACACATTCAAAAAATGATTGTGAAATAAAGATGCTTTCCAACAATCAAAATCTGAGAGAACTGGTTTACAGTAGATTGTCACTAAAAGAAATACTAACAGGAATTCTTCAGGCAGAAGGAAAAAGATTCTAGAAAAAAGCAAAGAACTGCAGGAAATGAGGAAGAGCTCCTGAAGAGAAAATAAGGGTAAGTTTAAATGAATACTGACTTCACAAAACAACAATAGGAATGTCTCATGATGTTTAAAATAGATGTAGAATTAAAATGCATGGCAACAGCAAAAAGAGATAAATGAAGTTAGCATTCTAAGGTCCTTGTGTTATCCAGTCCGTGGTAAAGTATAATTTATTATTAGTACAATAAGTTATAAATTCACGTCATAATAAAGCAACAACTGAGAGAATACATTAAAAATTATAACAAGCTAATAGATGGGTTAAAAATATGGAACTAAAAAAATACGTATGACTGGCCCAGTGTGGTGGATCATGCCTGTAATCCCAGCACTCTGGAAAGCCAAAGTAGGGGGATAGCTTCAGGAGTTCCAGAGTAGCCTGGGCAGCACAGGAAAACCCTATCTCTACAAAAAGTAAAAAAGTAGTTTGGCAAGGTGGCATGTGCCTGTAGTCTCAGCCACCCAGGGGGCAGAGGCAGGAGGACTGCTTGAGCTTAGGAGTTATGATAGGCACTATGATCATGCCACTGCACTCCAACCTGAGTGACAGAGTGAGAGCTGTCTCTAAAAATCAAATACAAATTTTAAAAATGATTAATGCAAAACACATGAAAAGGAGACAACAGATCAGACAAATAGAAAATAGTAAGATTTAGATATAATCCCAAAGTATAGGCAACTACTTAAATATAAATAGACTAAAATATGACAACTAAGAGGTAGAGTTAGGGGGAACACTATATAACTATATTGTACTTAAAAGAGACACACATTAAATATAAGAACACAAGATTGAAAGCAAAAGAGTGGAAAAACATACACTATGCATATTCTACCCAAAAAGCTGGCATAGCTATCCATTCAGATAAAACAGACTTTAAAGTAAGAGGTATCATCAGAGATTTTTAAGGAGAAAAAAGAAAAAAAAGGACATTTTATACTGATGAGTTGAGCCACCATGTAGATTTTTAAATTCCAAATTTTATGTAAATAATAACAGCCTCAAAATTCATAGAGCAAAAGACTAACAATTACAATGACAGGCAAACCCACAATCCCAGTGGGAGATTAACATAGTAAATGATAAAACAAGCAAACAAAAATCAATTGATACAGGAAAAAAAGTGTTTAAAAACTTGATCCAATTTATATACATATTATCACAGCACTCAACAACTGTACAATTCATAACACTTTCAAATACACATGGAATACTTACTGAAATTGACCATATAATGAACAAACCAAATCTCAATCTGTATCAAAAGACTAAAATCATACAGAATATATTCTTTGATCTCAGTATAAATAAGAAATCAATAAAAACATTGTTATTGAAGAGAACCAAACTTTAAAATAACCCAAGGGTCAAAGAAGAAATTACAGCAGAAATAGAAAACATTTTTAACTGAATGATTGTAAAAATAACACAGCCAAAATGTAGGATGTGGCTCAAGGTACAGAGAGAAATTTATAGTCTTAAATGCATATATTAGAAAATGAAAAAAGCTGAAAACTAACACTCTAATACCCACCAAAGATTTTTTAAAAGGAAAAATAAACCCAAAGAAAGTAGAAGAAAATGAAAGCAGAAATTTAAAGCATACTAAAGAAAACCTATAAAATCAAAGTTGATTCTTTGAAAATACTAATAAAACTGGATAAATCCCTAGCAAAACTGATACATAAAAAAGAGAAGGCACAAATTACCAATAAATGGATTAGAATGGGGGAAACCATTTAGTGAGCCTCAGAAATTAAAAAAATATAATTATAAATAGCTGTCATGGCAAATTGTGCATGTTGATAGCTACACTGCGATAATCTACACATCTGTCATCTTCACTACAGGAAATGAAAATGATGCGGGACTCCAACTTATTATTTTCTTACCTTTGGAACTTGGCATAGTACCTGGCACATAGCTGATTCTCACTAAATGCCTGATGAATAATTTAGCTCCCTGAAGAATTTAGAAAGCCAAATATGGAATGTCAACTTTATCTGGGAGGCTATAGGGAGTCTGCCGTTTTCCTTCTTAAAGTAGAGTTCACCCAAATTTACTAGTTTTTTTGATTTTCATTTAACATTAAAGGAAAGAAAACAAAACTATGCTATTATCAAGAGTCACACCTGGTCAGAGTGTACCTATTGATATGATAATTTCCTTTTTACTAAAAGGTTAGTTTTGCAAAAGAACAAGAACTTTTTTCTAGGCTTCTAGGAACAATTTATACAGGGAGTGTATTTCTTCATATTCTATATGTCCATTTCTTCTACTTCAAAAACAGCTTTTTAACATTTTAACCAATACTTTTTAAACAGAATGGCTGTTTGTATCAAAATAACTTGGGGCTATTTAAAAATATATAACAAATACATTTAAATACCCCCAAAATCACTTGTTATATAAAGCAAGAGTGTTAGGCAATGTAGTATGTAAGAACCACCATTTCAGATTTTCGTTTTAACTATTCAAAACGGCATTCATTCAACAAAGCTGTATTAAGTGTCTCCTAAGTGCCTAGCACGGTGCTAGACACAGGAGACACAGAGGCAAACATGTCTAACATCCTGGAGGAGCTCACAATCCATTGGGAAAGCCAGTGTGTAAACAACTAACTCCCATAAAGCAAATTGCTAACCTGCATGCTAATTCTAAAGGACTTTACTGAGATGTTTTATTAGGTGACCTTCCAGGGACTCAGTCAGAAGAAATGCTATGATTATACCGTTGCCCATGGGCACAATAATAATAGAAGAGGAGGCCCACGTGCTGTGCATTTACCTACTACTAACTAACTCTAATACCATGTGATAAAGGCTATAAAACAAGTATCAACACCACTCTGGTCTGAATATTTGTATCCCCTCCCTAAATTCACATGCTGAAATCCTAACCCCAAAGGTGATAGAATTAGGAGGTGAGCCCTCTGGGAGGTGATTAGGTCATGAGGATGGTGCCCTTGTGAATGGAATTAGTGCCCTTATAAAAGAGATCCCAGAGAGATCTCTCCTCCCTTCCACCATGTGAGGTTACAGTGAGAAGAGGCCATCCAGGTACCCTGATCTTGGATTTCCCAATTACTATAACTCTGAGAAATAAATTTCTGTTGTTTATAAGCCACTCAGTCTATATGGTATTTTGTTATAGCAGCCTACAAACAATAACATATAAAAACGGAAAGGGAAAGAACAATTCCAGAGATTTCAGAACTTCTTTTTCCAAGAGAAAACATCAGACTTAAAGGATAAGCAGAATTTTGCAAAACAATAGAGCAGACATTTTGTGTGTTCATTACTTGACAAACACTGTTCACTGCTGTTTATATATTAACCAGTTTAATCTCAGCAACAATGCTTTAGTATTTACTGTGAAGTAAATACTATCATTTTCTTTATTTTACATGTAAGGAAAATAAAATATAGAAAAGTTAAGCATCTTGTCCAAAGCTATGTAGACAGCTATAAGTGGCAGAACCGGGATCTGAACCTATTTTGCCTGGCTCTAAAGCCAGAATTTTTAAACCACTTTTCCAAATGGCTTGTTTTAACAGACACATGATAGAAATGCTAGGGTTTAATCCAGCTGGAGATGACACAGGCTGATACGAAGGCAGGGGCAAGACTGAAGAATCTCATCATGTGGACAAGTGGAAGGTTTTACATCTGAGAATTAGCATGATTAGATCTACATTTTAGAAAGACAACTAGGGTAATATCTTCAATACAGAAAAATTTCTTCATACTGGGAGAAAAAAAAAAAAATTCTAAACCAAGGGTATCCAAACATTATAGAAGCCAGTTTGGTGGTAAATGTCATGAGGCCACTCACAAAAATCAAAGTGAAAGGATCACAGTACTTTGCATATGAACATGCACAGACAAAACAAAATGCAGGCTGATGACTAATTTTTACCTGAGTTAAGCATTTTTTAATATACAAGTCAAACAGGTGACCTACCTCCTATAAGGAACTCAAATGAGTCCATGATATTATGGCCTTGGCAAGACAACTACTTTTTTTCTGCCCCTTTTTGTACTTCCTGCCTTAGTTTATGTCAAAAGCTAAGTGGCCTTATCAGTTTAAAGTGCAAAATAAAAACATGAGTCAGCAAACAGAGATTTCCTTCCCTCTTGTCCAAATATAAACATTTCACACTGACAAAAAAGTATTCATCTAGTAAAAAAAAAAAAAACAAAAAAAACAAAAAAACAACCCAGCAGCCTTAAAAATATTGAGATCTTTATTCCAGCAACTTTACCTTCAGCAATTTACTCTAAGGAAATATTCTGAACCGGAAAGGGAAAATAGTTTTCGCACAAAGATTTTCAACAGAGCATTATCTACAACAGGGAAAAAAGGAGAAACATCTAATAATTGAAAAATAGCTAAGTAAACTGCATACATCCACTCAATGGAATATTATATAGCCCTTAAAAATTATGTTCATAAAGACTACATAATAATTTGGGGAAAACTGTAATCAGAACATAAAATGGCTGGTTATATGTACCATGAACAACTATGTAAATATATGAAAATATTAACCATGACTAGGTTTGGAAGATTAGTAATGTGTCTCTCTCCTCCTTTTCTAAACTTTTCAAACACTCTTTAACGAAAAAATGTAACTTTTGATTTTTTTAAAAAAGCCTTTCTATGCAAATACTTGTTAATTACAAAAAAAAAAAAAACAAAACCCACAAAAATCAATTCATTAGCTCAAGCTACATCTATACTCTACTTAGAAATCAGGTTGGATTTATAGTGTGATCTGGTTGGAGAAGTAAAAAATATATAATGTAGTTTAAAGCAGTGTTCCAAATTCAGAACGTTTTCCTAAGGAGTCTCACCCATGGGAAGGATTTCTATCAGAATTGCCGAAAGTGAAATTAGAAAGATACTCTTATACTACTCGACATGGCTATTTAATTTTCCAACTTATGTGTTATTCCTTAATATTAAAAGAAAAAAATGTTAAAGTACTCTTAACTGCTGTGTAACTTGCTTTACATTTAAAGTAAACCTAATCAGCCAATTGCAGAACAAATGAGCATTTTCTTCATCTTGGCCTCATCTAGTAAAGCAACAAGTAAATGATCCAACTCTTGTGAATATCAACAAAATACACTCTCTTCCATTTAATATGTTACAGATCACAAACTCCCATAGAAAGTTTTTTTAAATTACTCTAATTTGTACATGAAGATATAATTTGTTTACTAAAGGAAGGAGTAACCACCAAATGTTACAACCCAAGTACCTTTAATAAAAAGATGAAGAAACAAAAAATGTCCAACCACTCTCTGTATCAGCTTCAGACTAGAGGCTGTTTTATAATTCTTGCACCAGCATGGAATTCAACAGACTAAACAAATGCTCCCATTAAATATTGAGGGAATAATTATATTATTCAATAAAATAAACAAAAAAATACAGGCTACAAAAAGTGACTAGGGGAAAAATATCCAAAAACTGTCAGTACTTTAAGAAAGGCAAATGACAGAAGATAAATGGTCTATTGTCAAATGAAGCAGGCAACTATTTTCTCCTCCTACTTCTTGTTCTTTGGTTCATTACTCTTTCTTAACTAATAGTAAAAAATCATGGCACAAAGATCAAAAGAATTAAGGAACTAAAAGTACAGGGTATTGATTAACTTCACTTTGAAAATGTTTAACAGCTGGATACTTTTTTTTTTTTTAAAGACAAGTTTATAAAAATTCTGTTTGATCGGCCGGGCGTGGTGGCTCACGCCTGTAATCCCAGCACTCTGGGAGGCCGAGGAGGGCGGATCATAGGTCAGGAGTTCAAGATCAGCCTGGCCAACATGGCGAAACACTGTATCTACTAAAAATACAAAAATAAGCTGGGCATGGTGGTGTACGCCTGTACATCCAGCTACTTGGGAGGCTGAGGCAAGAGAATCACTTGAACAGGGAGGTGGAGGTTGCAGTGAACCAAGATTGTGCCACTGCACTACAGCCTGGGTGACAGATTGAGACTCGCCTCAAAAAAAAAAAAAAAAAAATTCTGTTTGATCCATTTTTTTTTTCTTTTGGAAACAAATATTTCCAAGTAACAAAACTACATATGTGTGTTTCCAGACTTACATCACCAGATATCTTCTTAATCAGATAGACTGGTCTTGTAAATACACAGAAAAAGTAGGACTTGAGCTCCCAAAGTAGACCTATGGTGGGCTTCAGAGTGATCATGAGCAAACTGCACAAATTTTGTAGTTCAGTATTTTTAATATATGAAACCATTTCACAATACACTTCATTAGATGCCATGGACATGTAAGATCTCTCAGAGACATGTTGTAGAAAGTGATCAAAATTAACTGGCAATATTAATTAGTGTTACAGAAATGTATGTGTCATCTATCCTAACATCCAATTTTGGATAGGATTCAAGGCCTGGTGAGATTAACTCCTGCCTTGTTTGAGGTGCTTAAATTAAACATCAAAAAAGGTCAAAGGGGAACATGGCAGGGGACCTGTAATGTAATTCTCATTACTCTAAAACAAACTACTTTTTTCTAACCTGCTCCATTTCACTTAGGTACTCAAGTCAACTGTATAGTCCGAACAAAGATGGAATTGTCCAAATAGATCATGATTCCAAAGGATAATAAATTGAAAAATTTATTTTCAATTTATTGAAAAATTCCTGACACTTATAGACACCACAGACTCACAGAAGATTATACACTAAAGATGCAGGGTTAAAAATGCATAAAAACACAAAGGTTGCAAAAACTATATTATTTCAGAAATTTAATGCCAATAAATATTTTCAAACGTAAAGAGCAATCCATCATTGCTTGCATCTTTCAAGCCATCTTGTAAGCAAAGAATTACAATGACATTTATTGGTAAAAGATGGAAAAATTCACAAAACGGGAGGGGGATCATAATCATACTCAATCGCCCTAAATAAAATCAGGCTGAATTAATCAGAAGTCCAGAAGAATTGGGAACTTACAAACTTTGATAAAGCTGAAATAACTATTAGTTAAATGTGGAACAGCAGACAACCCACGAGACAATGGCCCACCTGCTCACATTTCCAAACAGAGAAATAGTACCCCTAAAAAACAGTACCCCTAAAAATGAAGACAGGTGGAGACAGAACTCTGGAATAAGTAGAACACAATGATGAGTAGTGGACAGTAGGAACTGTAAATGGTTCCTAACAAAAAGAATGAAAGATTACTGTACAACTCCTTAAGAAAAATGATAAATCTCTATCCACCCTTAAGGCAGACAGGCAAAAGACAAGTTAAAATTTGCTATACAATTCCAATGACATTACAGTGAATATAAAAACAGAAATGGATCTAGTCATTTCAGTTCCAGAAAATACCCTAAAGTACTAATGTTCTTTGATCTGGTTCAACAAATAATATCTTCAAACGCTTCTTTAACCCAGTTACTCCAATTAGGAGCTAACCAGGTTTTCAGACACAGTTAAGTCCTTACTGGTTCTTGGAAACCGTGGCTTTAAGTGAAACAATGTAAAACAAAATAGATTTTAGCATCGGCTAATTTACATAAACAAGAGTTAAGTTCCTACAGGACATTTCTGGTCACAAAAACATCATCAAACTTCTAAGACCCAAAACACTTCTAAAATTAACATTGAAATAAATGTGAGCCATATATACATTTAAGAAAGATTAACAGAAACAAGATAATTATTTACCCACTTATTCCAATTCAGGGTTGCAGTGGCCCGAGCCGATCCAGCAGCTGAGGGTACAAGGTGGGAATCATCCATGAACAGGACACTATTTAATGGCAGGGCGCACTCACACACACACCTACATTCACTACAATGGGGACAATGTAGACATACTAATTCACCTAACGTGCACACCTTTGGGATATGGGAGGAAACTAGAGTAGCCAGAGAAAACCCAAGCAGACATGGGGAGAATATGCAAACTCCACACTGGCAGTGGCCTAAGCTGGCAATGTTTTTTCTCATCAATGTTATAAGGAAATGGCATTGAACGAAATGAGGTTGTTTGAGGACCTGCTGTATTTGTCTGTATTTGTATTGGAGGAGGAAACAGGTGAAGTGCTTGCATTCCTTTTTCCTGTTTTAAAACAGCAGTTAGCCCTCACCTTTCAACATTTGTCTCAATCTCAAATGAGTCAAATTTAGCTAAATAAAACTCACCACTAAGCAAAATAAGGCAGGAAAAAAAAAAAAAAAAAAACCCTAGAACAGAAAAATGAAAATGGATAAAACCTTGCTCTTTACTGATTCTAATGTACTTCATAAAGTACAGCACTTAACTTCATAGCTAAAAAGGCTAAAATGAACTCTATTTCGATTTAGTCCGTAGGGGAAAAAATTTATTTAAACAAAATTCCTACACAAGAAAGCCATATGGAGACCCACAGAGAACACAGAACTCTGCTGGTCTCAGTTCCCAGCAGCAGGAGAGTCCTACTGTCACAAACACCCACAAGTAAAGTTCCATCTTACTGAGCCTCTTACTATTCAGCCTTGATCTGGTTACTTCCAAACACCTCCCAACCTTCCATACATGGGACTGACAATGCAGAATAGCTAGTTTGACATTTTTCCCATTGAAAATTTATTTTTGTCAGAGATTGATTTTCTAAATCTGGAGAAATTGGGGGTTGGAAATAGGAGAGAGGTTTGGCTCATGAAAACCCATTTATAGTCATGCAATAATGCAGGTACTGTTGCTTTTAAAGCACAGACACTGACAGCAAGTCTTCCAGTCTCTCCAGTAAGACTTAAGTGACATGCTAGCAAGAGATGCAATGTGGTCCCTCAACAGAGTTAAGCAGAAATCTTAGGAATCAAAAACAAAAGGAATAACATGTAGACTGAATTCCAGCTTACTACTTACCACTTGTAAGTTCACTGAAGTTGTGAAATTTCAGCCAAACAATTTCAAATGTAGCATCTCCTTGATGAAAAGGAATCAAGGAACTTATGGATGTCACAATGACAAGAGTCTCTAAGGATATAACTGTAGTTTATGTACTTTAGGTGTGCCAAGTATGCTATTAACATATCTTCATTGTATCAGAAAATTATTTAAGAGTTCTTTCTGGTTCTGTTCTGCATACACAAATCCTTCCATCCTGACAAATCTAGGCTGCTAATAGAGTACCTGGTTAATTTTTCTTAATCATAGAATTCCCTATAAAATAGCAGCTGTCACATCTGTTTTCTCATTAGATGATTACTTGAAGAGTTAAGGCAATTAAAAGTTTTCTCATTGTCCCCAACTTCAACAAATAAAGTTGGCTTTTGAATATCTTCTTGCCATTTCCTCTAAAAGCCGTACAACATTCCTTAATCCTATTGAATCCCCATTCCCAAATTCATGCTTGTAACAGCATACTGTCCTTCAGGACATGGTAGCCTTTCAAGATACCCAGCTCCCCATAAGCTTACCCTGATAAAGTCCATTCACATTCATGTCAACTCAAACACTGTAAAGACTCCTGGCCTAAAATGCTCACTCCTGAAACACAGGAAAGATTGAAGACCACAGACATTTTAAGATTTAATTTTATTGACTACCCCAGAAAAAAGTCTACGGTAGTTGTCTCTTAGAAAAAAACTATTCTCTTTGAGTCAGTTATCCTAAAATAGCAATTTTAGACTACAAAGAATGCTAAATGTGGTAGATTTCCGGAAATGGCTAGTTATGAATGATTCATCAGTAGCTAATAAACGAAATTATTTGAGTTACCACCTTATACAAGCATTATACTGGTTGTTTTTTACAAACATTACATTGACTCCTCACACCAATCCTTCAAGGTAGAAATCATTATCTCAATTTTACTAATAAACTTGAGACTCAGAGGTTAGAGTAACTTTCTCCAGACCATATTCTGGTAAGTAGTAGGTCTACATTTTAAACCAGTACTGACTAATACTAAAGTCCCTCAGTCAAGTTTTTTTTAAAAAAGTAATCCAAATATCAAATTCACACATGAAAATAGAATCAACTACAGGAGGAAAAACTATCCCTTAAAAAAAAAAAAAAAGAGAAACAAAAAACCTGTTGTATTTCATGTTTTGGAACATATTTCTCTCTCTCCACTGATCTCACAGGTGCTGTTTATGACAACAAACATGCACATCTGTAGGGGTGAACCGACAGACACAAAGCAGGACGGCCTGAACTCTCTTCCTATATTTAGATCCTTCAGCTCAGCTCTTAATTGCATAATTTAATCAGGACCCTCTAGAAGGGAAACACATCTATATTCATCACAGGCATCAAAGGAAACATCTTTACAAGTTATATCCTTTTACAAACCAACATATGGTCTCACGCCACTTTCCCAATTGTTGAACTCCTCCTCTGGGAAGAGCATGGAATTTTATTTCTTTTTATCACTTGAAAAAATCACTTCCCTCCTAATTCAGTAAAACTGGGTGGAGGCCACTTCCTCCACAGGTGAGAGAAATAAAACTTGTTGATCTGTCATTGTCAGGAATTTTAAAGTTAACCATTTATTTTACACATTTTCAAAATGGAAACAAAAGGCAGACAAAACCCAGAATGAGAAATTGGGGCACATTCTCCATGCTTTCAAATAAAACCTCTACCTATTTTTTTGTCATTTTAAGATGGTTTCTAAATTAGAAAACAAGTGTCTTTAACTTGAATAGGTTTGAACTGCAGCTTTCCACTTAGTAGCTGTACTTTGAAGAAAACAACTCTGAGCCTCAATTTGCTTTTCCACAAAATTGTGATACCATCACCCAATCCACCAGGTTATGCAGATTAAACATAAATATGAAAGGCTTACTTCAAAATTATAACATGCTGAAAAACAAAGTGATTTATTAACAAAGCAAGTTCATGAATAAAGCTAATTTTAATATTTTGCATATCCAAAAAAATGAAGTTTACAGTCTAGTTTTTGTCTGTTTAATGAAGCTCTAACTTCACACAAAAAGAGAAAAACTGATAACCACTACAGTCATACAATTCACTCAATAAACAGCTATCACAAGCCAGGCACTATTCTAAGCACTAGAAACACAGCACTGAAAGAGACACAAAAAGTTTTTCAAAGTCTGTGCCTGTGCCTTGGTGGGGCCTACACTCTGGTGGTCAAGGAAAGCCTCATTGTGAATGTGATATCTGAATAGCCCCCTGAAAAGGAATTATCTGGGGAAGTGCATTCCAAGCAGAGAGAAGGGCAATTGCAAAAGCCATTTAAGCCATTTGGCAAGGATGATCCTGAGATGTTCAAGGAATGGCAAGGAGTCCTCACCGAGGCTGGAATGGAGTAAGTGAGGGGACAGAAATGAGAGATGAGGCCAGAGAGGTCACAGGGGAAGGTATGTGCGGGACCCGCAGAGACTTAAGAGCTTTTGATCCAAATTGAGATGGAAACACTGGGAGATCTGAGCAGAGGAGAGCCATCATCCAACTTACAGTTTAATAGAATTACTATGGCTTGCTGGGTTGAGAACATATTGAAAGATGTAGGGATGGAAGTAGGGAGTGGTGGGTAGGGAGACCATTTAGAAAGCTATGCCAATTGTTAGGGTACAAGATGATACAGACTTCAACCAGCGTGGCAGAAGTCATCAGATTCTGGAAATATTCTCAAAGCACAGATGTGAACAAATAATACTTTACTGCTTATATAAATAAAGAAAATAATTAACAGTAAGGTTGGAGAATTGTTTAATTTTTAGAAGTACAAAATCCCATATTACGGGGACTATGAGACTGAGTGAGATTTTTTTTTCTTTTTTTATGGAATCTTTCTACCCAGAGATTGAGCATCTGAGACAGGACCAAAGACAAAGCCACTGGAGGAAAAATAGTCCAAGAATTATGGACTAAATGTCCATAATTCCTGTACAGGAATACAGGTTGAGTATCTCCCTTATCTGAAATGCTTGGGACCAGATGGTGTTTCAGATTCCAGGTATTTCTGAAGGTTGGAATATTGTGAATATACATAATGGACATCTTGGGGATGGGACCCAAGTCTAAACATAAAATTCATGTATGTTTCACCTATACCTTATGCACATAGGCTGAAGAGTAATTTTTCTTTTTTTCTTGAGACATGGTCTTGCTCTGTCACCCAGGCTGGAGTGCAGTGGCATGGCTCACTGCAGCCTAGACCTCCCAGGTTCAAGAGATCCTCCCACCTCAGCCTCCTGAATAGTTGAGACTACGGGCAAGTGCCATCTCGCCTGGCTAATTTTTGGATTTTTATTAGTGACAGGGTTTTGCCACATTGCCCAAGCTGGTCTCAAACTTCTGGGCTAAATGATCCACTGCTTCAGCCTCCCAAAGGGTTGCGATTACTGGCATGAGCCACCATGTCTGGCCAATTTTATATAATAATTTTCATAATTTTGTGCACAAAAAAAGTTTTGACTATGACCTGTCACATGAAGTCAGGCGCAGAATTTTCCACTTGTAATGCCATATTAGTCCTCAAAAAGTTTTGGATCTTGGAGCATTCTGAATTTTCGGATTAGGGTTGGTCAACCTATAGTATAAAGGGAATAACAACTAGGAGTTAAATCTTGTAGGAATTAGGGTGAACGATACGGGCAGTGGGGCAGAAAATGACTAACAAGAAAGGGTAATGAGTGGTATAATTTTATGTGATAGTCGAAGCTGGGTGTTTTTTATAGAGGATGGTAGAAGAATGGTCTGAAGACGGCAATAAGAGGTAAGAGGTTTATGGGAGAAACTAGCCACGGCTTGAGAGAGCCACAGGGGAAATAGCTCCCTCAGATGAGCACACACAAAGATCTATGTTCAAGTATATTTGTGTTCTAAATAACCCAGGTGCCTAACAATAATGGAATGATTAAATAAATTATGGTACATTCGACTATGATGTAACTGTTAACAAAATAAGAAAAAATAGATAGACTTTCATGTACAATACTACCATGAAAAGAAAACCATACCACAGCTGTTCAGTAAGAAGTGGTAAAAAAGACCTATAGTATGGTCTCTTTCTAAAAACACAAATAGAAACAAAAACTGTCTATGTATATACATGAGCATTTTTAAAGGCCTGGAAAAAAATAAACGAAACTGAACAAGTAGTTACCTTTAGGAGAAAGCTGGGTACAAGGGAGTGCAGGAAAGCCAACTACTTTTACTTTTAACCAATTGCTGCTTTCAAATTTAAAACCCCAATAATAAAAATAAATAAAAACTGACAGTAGGTAAGACAGTTATTTCTACATGGCTCTAGAAGACAGCATTATGACCAACAGGTGGCAAGATATATCCTCTTATAAAGGACAAAAATAACTGAAAGTGTATCTGCACAGGATTTTCAGAGAAATGTATTCTGGTAAAATACATCACCCTATTCTGGGTTAACATGATATGGATAGGAATGGAATGTTCTCTTTTACTAAGGATTCAGGCACATAATCAAAAAATTCCATTTCACAAAATGGCATATTATAGCAAAAAAGTAAGTTTCCCTCCCATTTTAGACCCTTACTCCCCTTTCTATTAATTATTCACATCAAATTTTTCAATGCATGAATTTCTTACTAAATAAAAATGTTCGATGTTATTCAAATATCTTCACAAGCAATTTGGTCCTGTACTTTTTGCATTACAGAAATCTGTTATTTGAAAGAATAACTTCTAAAAATAAAAGTTTATCTAACCACTGAAACAAACATTGACATCGGCCAGATTTCACTCTCCTTCATATGACAATTAATGACAGACTTTTTCAATCTGCCAAACTGGACTGGAATTGCAAACATTCACTTGGCCACCTCAGAGGAGAAACTGAACAAACAGCAGCAACCCCCTCTTCCAGAATGTGAGAGCTCCCTCCACCTAAGAGCTAAAAGAAGCATATGCAAAGTTTTTCACTGGTTTTAGAGAAATAATGCTTTAGATATATGCAAGCATCACCTATAGAATTAGGTGAGACCTGTACCCATGAATCTAGTCCTTTCTACCTCTGATCACTTGTTCAGTAGTTTTATCTAACTTCCCCAAAGTAACTTATTTACCAATTACAATGGAAAAACCTAAGACAGTATTCTCAGAAGACTTCAGAACCCAAGTTCTCCTCCTTTACACGCTCAGCTACTAAGAAGGCTTTCATTTCCATCCATCCAGCATTTAACTGAACAAATTTTTAAGCCCTTATCACCAACATAAACATGCAGTAGAAAGAAAACGAGTTATAACACAGTTCCCATCACCATCAAGCTTATGGTAATGAAGTGTGTATGGGAGAGATGGGAGAACTATATCATATGGTAGACAGTGATAACAGTCACAGGACTGCCTGTTCAGGCTCTTCATCCAAGGAGAAACATACATGCAGACAGAGCGGCCTACAGTCTGTGCTACAATGACATCTTCCACGCATGCTGAGCTCTGTGTTACTTATCCTACAATGGAAATCCAAATGGTCCAAATATCAACCAGCTGTTTCAGTGGGTGTGAAAAATGGAACGGATAATCCAAAGCAGCCTTACTAGTAATTAACTATTGCTTTGACAATCTATTATGATTCAACAAAGAAAGATTTTAAGCATTTATATTTTGCTTACACTATTAATAAAGCTACAATATGCCCTGAGAACACAGTAAATTCTAGAGAAATGCCTCTTTAAGATTCAAAAATTGCTGTGGAAAATCTGTAAATGGATGACAGTTAACTCTAGTGTTTCAGTATATTACAAAAACATAAAGACAAACATTTTATGTCATATAAATCACTCTTTCTCTTGGAATTCAGAGTACAGGCAAAAAAACAGACTTTTACAGAACACCTGAAACATATTCCTTTGAAAACTCAAGAAACTTTTATCACTATCACCACCAACTTCAAAGGGAGAAAGTGGTAGGTGGTTTTATGCGAAACACTGTAAAAAAGTGCATCCATGGTCTCCATCAAATTTCAACAGAAGTATAGTCATCCCTCAGTATACCTGGGGCACTGGTTCCCAGACCCCACCACCCAATGCCAAAATCCTTGCATACAGGTCTCAGTGGGCCCTGTGGAACTCGTGCATAAACAAAAAGCTGGCCCTCTGCATATTCAGGTTTCACATTCTGCAAATACTGTATTTCCTATCCACTTTTGGTTGAGAAAAAAATGAGTACAAGTGGACTCATGTGGTTCAAGCCCCTGTTGGTCAAGGGTCAACTATATTCAAAAACAACCCCAAATCATCCTTATATCATCCTCATCACCACAACCACCACCATAATGAATCAACACGCACTCTTTTGAGCACTTTAAATTTAATTAAATAGCTCTCTTAATCCTTACACGAGTCCTACAAAATAAGTACTATTTTATAGATGACAAAACTGAGCCACGAAAAAAGTTAAGGAACCTGCCAAGGTAACCTCTCTACTGCTTCTCCTCAGTAGCCCCCTCCTTGGTCTGATGCATAAGGCAGAATAACAGGCAAGGATTTGCTTATAGTTAAAAAAAATTCCCTCCATCTCCTATCCCTTTCTGATTTATTCTTGTTTTTGCTATTGCTTTCCTTCTTGATATCTTCCCACTTACCCAGAACATGAAAAAAAACAAGAGTTTTATCAGGGCAGCAGTGACAAAATTAAATTCACTTTAATCTAAAGAGCTTAGAATAAGACATTATAAGCTATCATTCAACAAGACATCAGAAAATTGGCACCATTAGCTCTTGTATATGTTCAAATCTTAATAATCCTTTTCTCATGATGAATTTGTGGAACATTAAAATTAAACTCCTTTTAAGAAATTCATTTTCTTGACCCAGGTGCAGTGGCTCACACCTGTAATCCCAGCACTTTGGAAGGCCAAGGTGGAAAGATTTCTTGAGGCTGGGAGTTTGAGATCAGCCTGGGCAACATAGCCTTTATTTAAAAAAAAAAAAAAAAAAAAGTCAGGCACTGTGGTGCATGCCTGTAGTCCAAACTGCTTGGGAGGCAGAGGCAGGAGGATCACTTGGGCCCAAGAGTTCGAAGTAACAGTAAGCTGTGATCACACCACTAGACTCCAGCCTCCAGCCTGGGTAACAAAGCAAGACCCTGTCTAGTAAATTTAAAAAAAAAAAAAAAAAAAAAAAAGGGAAATTAATTTTCTTTACACTCCCACTGATTATTTTAAGATCCTCTATTGAAAACAAAAAACAAAAACAAAAATTGCTAGCTCTCTTTATCTTGAGGTTAATAGTTTTCCAATCAAGTAGATGTAAAGAAAATTTAAAGGAATCTTTCAGGTATATTTTAACATAGATAAGATACTAAGATATTAATTTCAACACCTAATACACAGTTGTAAGTCACAATGCTACTTATAGATAATGGCAAAAATAGTGTTCTGCACTCTGAAGGGGGGTAAGGAAAGTGGGAAGACAAATCACACAAACTGTGTGCTGGTGTGGCAGAAATGGTCATGACACTATCACTTCAGTTATCCCATCTGTCTCCCGATCCCCTTTTTTATCCTCTATTTCAGGGTTTCTCAACTTTAGCATTACAGGATGTTTGGTTGCATCCCTGGCCTCTACCCACTAGAAGCTATTTGCAACCCTCCAGCCTCTCCCTCCAATTTGTGACAACCAAAAATTTTTCTGACATAGCCAGATGAGCCACAGCTCTATTGCCACTTTTCCTCTCCTTTTCTCTTTGCAATCTAAGCACCTCAGGCCTCAATAGCTTCCTATAACTCAATTCTAGACTTCAGGATTCACAGAACTGCTGATTCTTCCACAAAGGGAAAAGGGAGAAATGTCAAACACACATACCCTTTCTATCTCTGTTCTCCTCAATGAAAAAAAGGGGAAGCAAAGCAATCAATCCTCAGAACTTAACTGGTACGTCTGAGCACCCACAACCAGCATCACACAGTACTGAGTGCTACAAAGTATAAAAGATATGGTTCATAACCACAATGAACTCACAACATACCATATTTCCTGACGTATTTCTAAAAACAACAAAATGAAAAAATTCATTCATCAAGTACCTAGTGTGTGTCAGCCCAACCATTCTTAATATTGCTGCATATTAACAATATTAATATTTTTAAGAGCTTCCTTACCATAACCCTTCGATAGGATGGGCCCAGGCATTTTTGCGGCAGTAGCTGTTCATATGATTTTGATGAGCAGACAAGGGAGAACCACTGCGCTAGGCACTGTGCTAACACAAAGATCATAAAGACACTGGCCATACCCTCAAGGAACTCCAGTCTAAAGAGTTAATAAGGTAACTGTAATAAAAGGTATGACAACAGATGCTAGACTAGACAAGCAGGTTTGTATTGTTCCTCAAAGTTAGAAGATCCTCAGTGCAGGTCCTATACTTACAATCCCTTATCCCAACTTTATCAAGCTGTCTAAGAGATACACTATGAACGTAAGCATAAATAGAAATACGGACACTCAAAACCTTGCTGAAAGAATTAACTGGGGCTGGGCACGGTGGCTCACGCCTGCAATCCCAGCACTTCGGGAGGGTGAGGCAGGTGGATCACGAGGTCAGGAGTTTGAGACCAGCCTGGCCAACATGGTGAAACCCCATCTCTACTAAAAACACAAAAACCAGCTGGATTTGGTGGTGGGCACCTGTAATCCCAGCTACTCAGGAGGCCGAGGCAGGAGAATCGCTACAGTCTGGGAGGCGGAGGTTGCAGTGAGCCGAGATCGCGCCACTGCACTCCAGCCTGGGTGACAGGGCGAGGCTCCGTCTCAAAAAAAGAAAAAAGAATAAACTAAGGTAGAAGTGAGCCAGAGGCAAAAACTCTACCAAACGCATCAGACTTTTCCCCCCAATCCCTTGATTTTGAAGTGAAACAGCTTCAAATGTATAATCTCCTCTTACCAATTAGATTGCTTCTTCAGGGCAGAAAATGACTTACACTTTTCTCTATCCCACCCAAAACATAGTCCAGTGCTGGATGTACAGCAGGAATGCATAAAATACTTGCTGAATTAATTAGTATCAGCTTAACAAAAAAGCAGAACTCCACAGTGAGGAAACACCCCTTTTAAAGGAGCCTTTTCTAGAATACAGACCATCTCAGCCCACACAAATTGACAAAACTCTTCAGCAAATATGCTACAAATAAATGCAAATAAATGCTATAAATACAGTTTTTGTGCCAACATTTAAATGATAATCTAGTTAATTTTGTTCACAGTTAACAGAAAAACATTTAAAACTAATCATTCCCTCAAGCTTGAATAAACTAAATAGAAGTCCTGAGCACACAAACATAAACACATGAAAAATAAAGACGTTGTTATTAACTATGTTGGACTGCAAAGCCAGCAATGGGCAAAAAGCAAAACAGGAAGCTGTAATAGATGAGATGGCAAGCTATACACAACCAGCTGTATAATTTCTACAGCAACATTCACTGCATCATTATTCTCTTTCATTAAAAACTACTGTCTCTGATAAAATTAAGACCGATTTTCCTGACATTTCTCCTCCCTCTACCACTTAGCTCAAAGAGTTTAAGTGACAAGTCTCACCAATGCGTATCACTTCAGGGCCCGTATTCCCAGTCACACCTCACTCAGAAACGACTTACGGATGGGCAGGGGATGCTGGTGGGCCAAGCTGTGAGCCTTAAGGTGAGATTTAAAAGCCTTTTTTATCCAACTTTAAAATGTTTGCAGGTCATTTAAAAGAAAGGAGATGATAAGAGAAGACACAGACAAATTCTGATTCTGTCTAGGGCAAGGTAAGAACCCACTTAAGACGGAATGTAATTCAGTTAGGTAAGGATCCTACCAATAACCAGCAGACTGATTCCCTTATGGGCAGCATATGAATAGCCTTTTAAACCTGCGGTACTGTAAAATACATATTTGGGCTTCAACCTTGTTTCTGGCATACAGCTCCTAAAATCCTTGGAGACTCCAAAGTGATGTCTTTTTGTATGCTAATGATTGACTGCTGGCTGGCAGCCCCTAACTAGCTTTAGGATGGTGGCAGGATTAGAGGATTGGGACTTTCAGCCCCACCCTCCAACCTCAAGGGAGTGGGCAAGGGGCTGAAGGTTAAGTTGATCACCAGTGGCCAATGGTATAATCAATCATGCCTATAAAATGAAGCCCCATAAAATATCAGGAGGACAAGGTTCAGAGAGTTTCTGGACAGTTGAACACGCAGAGGTTCCTGAAGCGTGGCACGCCCAGGTTAGGCATGGAAGCTCCATGCCCCTTCCTCCATACCTTGCCCTATGCATCTCTTCATCTGTATCCTTTTTAATATCCTTTATAATAAATCAGTAAATGTTAAGTTCCCCCAAACTCTGTGAGCCCTTCTAGCAAATTAATTGAATCCAAATAGCGGGGTCATAGGAGCCCCAACTTGAAGCTGGTCAGCCAGAAGTTCCAGAGTCCTGGACTTATGTCGGAGGTGGGTGGGACTGAACCCTCAATCTGTGGGATCTGAGGCTATCTCCAGGTAGTGTCAAAATTGAATTGGAAGACACCCAGCCAGTGTTTGGTGTGTAGGGAAAAACCCACACACATTTAGTCACAAAAGTATTTTGTGTTGACTGTTGTAATGTGAGAGCAGAGGGAAAAACAGTTTGAGTTTTCTACTGACAGAAAACCCATGACCACTATTATCCTTTAAAAAAAATTTGGAAAATTAAACACTGACGCCTAAGTTTTTAAAAAAACATTATAAGGTTTTACTACAAGGGGAACTTTTCTCACTTTATTTAATACCTCATCAACTTGTCCATCTCAATAATCAAAACCACACTCCAAGATAATCACTGCGTCTCACATCAATGAGTAAATGCCACTATAAAATCTAATACTGCAATTCAGGTAGGAGAGAAAGGGGCCTATTTCAATATGATCTAGGAAGCACTGGTGTCTTCAAGGTTCATCATCTATGCCAGGTGACTGAGAAACTGTGTATAACTGATAGCCCCTCATAGTGTAATAAGGAAACTCCTGGACGAAAACCATGTCATGGAGGGAAGCAGGGTGCTTGCCTCTTACAACTCCACTTTATATATATCTTGTACCTCCCTGAAACTCCAGATTCTCTTAGAAGGCTGGGAAATTCGGACTTCCTTTCCTTAAATGAGAAAAGCCTAGTTTTCTCAGACTGATACTTCCTAGTATACAAAGAATGACAAAATACAGGAAAAAGGAAGACATCATCCCCATTTCAATCAAGAGTCTGATCGAGGACATAACCAAAACATTTTATGTTCATTAGTCGTTTGTATTTCTTTTTTCCTTTTTCTTGAGATAGTCTCGCTCTGTTGCCCAGACTGGAGTGCAGTGACACAATCATAACTCACTGTAGCCTTGAACTGCTGGGTTTAAGTGATCCTTTTGCCTCAGTCTACAGAGTAGCTGGGATTATAGGCGCAGAACCTTCCTGTCAGCAGTTGGCATCTCATTTGTTTGTGAAATGCTTGTTCAGGTCCATTACCAATTTTTCTATTGGGGTGGTGCTTCCTATTGACACAAGTCTTTCTTACAAAGAACGGTATTTGTTGCAAATCTCTTTATCTGTCTGTCAGGTTTTGTTTTTGAGTATGTTTGGTCACATAATAAATGCTATCAAATCTATAAAAAGTTTCCTTTATTGTTTCTGCCTTTGGAGTCACATTTAGAAGGGCTCCGTGGCTGGCTATTAATAACCCTCCCCCCAATGGCATAAATCAATCTCCCCTTTCCTTCTAAAGCTATGACAAGAATCCACTGCAGAATCTTTCTGCATTAAGCATGTACTGGTTTAATGAAAAAGAAATGTTTTTAACCGTAATGAATGCTGTAAGAAAAGCCATAGAAAAATTCAGAATACTTATTTTTTAAAGTTCTAATCAACTTAAATAACCTTTAAAATCATTAAAGGGACTCTTCTGTTAGTTCAATTTCTATACTTTTCTTAGAAACCTTTGTCTAGAATTGTTAGGGAAATGCTCTATCTACAAATTCCCAAACTTGATATTTCACTACCTCATTAACCAGGATTCTCATTGCTTACCTCTTCTCAATTCATTTAGTTCATCAGGCTCCTTATAAAACAAGTTAAGTGTTGGGGCTTGGTCTTACACCCAGGCAATCTGACTCCAGAGCCTTATCTCTGAACCCATTTGCTATCCCTAAGCCTACCAGGCCACAAAGTGATACCAAAAAGTAACAATTAACCTAGTCTCCTATATAACAGCCTCACCACACATCACCCTAGGCTTCCCCCCAATTGTTTAGAATTTGATTTCTCTATAGATTGCCCGGCACACTACCTCCGGTGGTTCTTCTTCCCTTACCATGTGCTGATCTTCCTCCTCACCATCCCAATGAAAGGACTTACCTCCAACAATACAGGAAAATCAACAAAAGTGGGCAGGAGCTCTGCCACATGCTTCCCTCTCACTTGGACCCCATTCTGTTTCTTTCTCAGACAACTCTCTCTCCTTACCATGGTCAATATTTTGTCATTTGTGCTCCAGATGGCTAACTCCATCACCTCCAATTGCTCTCTGTCCACTGACTTCTTCCCCTCAACCTTCAAATATGAAGAGATCTCATCTATCTTAAAATGCAAGTCACTTAAGGCAGTATAAGACTCTATTTCTCGCTTCTTAATGTATTCAGTCTTCTCTGAAACTGCATTCACGTGATTATCTGACTTCTCCTTCACCCTGAACTGTACATTTTCCCCTCCAAACCTACTTCTAGAATCTCTCTTCCAGTGGCTTCCTGGTTTCCCCACTCCTCCGACCCCATGCCTTTCTTTCAGTTTCTTCTTTGGTCTAGGTCAAACAGCCTCTCAGACAGTCTACTTCAAATTAGTCTCTTCCTTCTATTAATTCCTAACCGTGGGCTCCAATAAAGATTCAGTCCACCAGTTCTTTCTCTCTCTGTGGTTCTCTCAGAATACCCAGTAGATGACTGCAGAGAGTCCAACGTAAAGCTTTCAAGTCCTCCCAAACCTTATCTCTGACTTGCCTGTAGCATACTCTGACTTAGATATCGCACCTTAAATTTAACACATCAAGTCCACTTTATCATTTGCACAATTTTTATTCCTTCTACAACCAGCTCTTCCCTATTCTTAAGTAACACCTTTATTAGTTTTCCAGCCACCAAGGTTAGAAACTTAAGGATATATCTCCGACATCTCTTTCTCATTACTTTATAGCCACGTAGTCACCAAGCCTTCATTTTCTTTTTTTTTTTTTAATCCTTCTCTTTCCATGTTTACCTTTATCAGAGATTTATCATCTCATACATAACTCAATAGCTTTCTTATTGATCTCCTGGCACTGGGCTCTATTTCTTCAGTGCAAACTGCATGTTCAAACACTTTCAGTGACTTCCCAATGTTTCCTTATTCTTGCAGTTTAAGGCCCTAAAATTCTCACTGGAACTCAACTTTTCTGAAAATCCCCTCCACACCACCATACTAGGCTCCATGAAGAACACCCACCGAGGTCAGGCAGGGCTGCTCACTACCTCTGGATCCATGCTATTTGATATGATAACCACATGTGGCTACTGAAACATAAATTAATTTATTAAAAAATGCTGTTCCATGTGTGGCTACAGCTACTGTATTAGCACAGATGTGGAATATTTCCATCACTGCAGAAATTCTATTGGACAGTGCTGCTCTACAGATACTCAACACTCATGCTTATCTCCCAGGTTTTCCATGCCATTACTCTGCCTATAATGTCCCTCCTCCTTCTACCTATGCAAACTCAGGCCACAGTGGTACTGACGTGAGCTGTCTGTACAATTTACTCCTATACTACCTTGTAAGAGTTCTTATAATGTTGCTGCATTTAATTTTTCATTTTTATGTATCCTCTAATTATTGAGCCTCAGAACTAATAAATATTCAAGGAATAAATGAAGCACATACTTATTATAATACTGCAGCAAAATTATCAAATAAGGGCCCATTTACTATCCCTCCTTCATTAAAAAGATATGCTTCTTTTCGATCTAAACAAGCAAAAGATCGTGCATTTAGTTAA
This sequence comes from Mandrillus leucophaeus, assembly GCF_000951045.1. Taxonomy (NCBI): domain Eukaryota; kingdom Metazoa; phylum Chordata; class Mammalia; order Primates; family Cercopithecidae; genus Mandrillus; species Mandrillus leucophaeus. Next base: position 1,258,876 of record NW_012103155.1, read on the forward strand.
CTGAATAATGATTCAATTTAATGCCTAATTATAACAGCTGACAGACAGTCTCCCCCCACTTTTCTTGCAGTGTTTGAACCTAAAAGAAGAAAAGCTATAAAGGTCTGGAATACATCTACTTTGCATAAGCACACCACAAAGAAACCACAAAAAAAGAAAAAAAAGACAGGGGAGGATAATAAATGAATAGTTTGAGTAACTAGACCCTAACAATCTCACATTGTAGAGCAAAATATCCACAGTACAGCAGCCCTACAATTAAGGGGAAACTACAAATAAAGCATTAAAACTTATGTATAAAAATATATTCTGAATAAACAGAGAGACCCCTCTCTCCTCCTCTTCCCCAACAGGACCTAGTGAATATTCATTTACATCCTGAACTCAAAAGCATATACATGCATAATTAACAATTCTATGTTCTTTCTTCAGATCCAGGCTTATTGCCTCAAAAAAAAAAATTGTTAAGAAACCAATCTATACTGCAAACCTAGGGGTGTATATATATGCTCCTTTTTCAAACACTAAAAACAGAGAAGAGATTTGGGAGAATCACCAGGTAAGGACTTCCTCACATCTTAGAGGATTTAATGCTTTATTTTCAAGAGTCTTCTCTAAAGTTAGATTTTAGCTTATAAAAAAAATTATAAAGATGCTAAACTGTTCAAATACTGTAGTTCCCAGTATTTACTAAAACTCTGATGTCACTGGAGTGAAAATGCTTATGAAACTTTTGGCTTTTCTTTTCTGAAAGACAGTTTCCTTTATGCAAATGAATGTTCTAGAGAAGTCGCTCATTTCTGCAAGTCAGCCCGCAATAGCTATAGACATTACTGTTTTGCATATAGGACTAGCCCTGCACCTCTAGAACTGACACTGTCTTAATAACGCACACCAAGATGAGTTATTTTAATTTAGATTTTAAGCAATTACATTAATACTATTTGGCTCTGCCTTTTTCTTTTTAAAGGTGGCTACACCGGAGTGATGAAAATGCGTCAGGTATTTTTGCTGCAAATCAGATGACAGATCAACAGATTAGACTGAATATCTGTACTACCAGATAATAGCAGGAAAGGAAAATAAAGGGTCAAGAGGTTTCAGGTTGGGGCAAAGAGGAGACGCCCCTATTTGTAATAAAAGTACATTCTAAAATCTTGGTACCAAAGAGTAAAACCACATATAGAAGTAGCAGAACATTTCATCAACCTCAAAGACATGCTATGACTTAAAACCGATTTTCTCCACTTTTTAATATTTAAATTATCCTTTTTCTCCTCAGACCTGTCCAACTCTCTCCCTAGGACTCCCTTGCTCCCTAGTATCCCCTAAATACCCCAAACTTTAGCTTTTGGTTAGGAATGTGATTTGTTTTTGAGAGTCAAGAGGAGACTCGTATATTTTGCTAGATATCAGAGTTGCCTGCTTTCATTCGAACTTTGTACAATCTTGGATTTCCCGTTTTCTAATAAGGTCCCGTTGATTAAATAAGATATAGGGCTTTTCTTTTCCATCTCCAGAATGAAAAAGAATCAATTTTAATATGTAGAAAATAAGCATTTCTCACTGTTTGTCAGATTTGATTCCTACTAAGCTCAAACAGTGTTAGGTATAAAAAGTTGCTACAATGCCAAAAAATTCTCTCCTCCCTTCCCTAAATTACGTTGGATATGCTCACACCAAAGCCTCAGAAATATAGTGACCGTGGTTGCGGGGGGAGAAAAGGGCACTTAATGCTAAGAGGAATCCAGATCCTGGCTTTCCCTTTTTCCAGTCACTAGACAGGTAACTTTGGATGTCAGTTACCTTCTCTGGACTTCAGATTGTTCACCTTGATATGAACCAACCAGATTAGAAAATCTTTAAAGCAACTTTTAATACTAAATATCTCTATTCTCTGTAAAAGAAATTACAAACCTTAATGTTTATGAAAGCACTTGGCAGGGCAGTCCCATGGACCTACCTCACCCAAAAGACCATGAGATTTAGAGAGTTAAGTGTATACATTAACTCACCATGGCATATAAGCATTTTGGGATAGGAAGGTGGGAATAAGAAGATACAAGATTCATAGTTTCATCAGATTCTTAAACAGCCCTGACCTTGTAAAACATTTATAAAAATAGATGCTAAATGTTTTTTTAAAAATCCCCAAAGAATTAGCAATTACTATTCTTACAGTGTTTAACAGCTCAGGAAAGACAGACTAATTTTGATAAGACAGACAAACTGAATTACTACAACTTTCCTCCTAACTTAATACCAGTTTGTGATTATGTAAGAAAATGCAAGAGGAAAGTGACAAGAATTATGCAGAAAAGCACAGATAAAACTAATTTGGCTTTGAAATCCGTTACTTTCAAGTCAGATTTACTCTTCAAATTATGTGCTGCTTAGATAAGCATTATTTTTCCTTTCTTAAACACTTACAAAAGGACGACAGAAGATAGCCCAGAAAGGCACAACAGAAGGTAAATTTATTTAAAGACCTAAAAAAACACAAGCCAAGTCATGTCTATACTGGCAGAGCAAAGCACAGCAGAACGACGACGATTTGGGTCTTCTGAACGAAAGACCAAAAACATAGTTAAGATGGAGTTTCTAGAGTTTGACTGCCTCGATCATATCCCAGGTAAGATTAGAAATCACAATCGTTCACTACACAGCCTGAAGCAAGATTTTGAATCATTCTGGCCTCAGTTTCTTTACCTGTAATATGTGACAACAACAGTACTTATGGAAGTTTTGAGGCTTAAATGAGATATGGGTATTATAAACAATGCCTGGCATACATACGTAAACATTCAGAAAAAAAAGGTTAGCTACAATTATTTCTCCTCTCTAAGGCTCTAAACCAAATTAGAATCGATGACACTAATAATAATAATATCTACAGAAAAGTCAAACTCCTTTTATCCAGTAGCTTCAACTGTCCCTCCCAAACTGTGTTTTATTTTTAAAAAACCAGCTAGTTAGTGATAAGATTAGTTTATATGTCTTTCCATCTTTGACTCCACAAACTCATTAGTAGAGGTAACAAGTGAGAAGAGTAAAGGTCCTGGGGCGGCACTGGCTAGCAGAACCTTCTGTGATGATGGAACTATTCTATACACACACTGTCCAGTATGGCAGCCACTAGCCACAAGCAGCTACTAAGCGCTTGAAATGTAGCTGGTGCTGAGAAAGTGAATTTTTATTTAATTTTAATTTAAACTTAAATAGCTATACGTAGCAGAGTGCAGTGGCTCACGCCTGTAACTCCAACACTTTGGGAGGCCAAGGCGGGAGAACAGCTTGAGCCCAGGAGTTCGAGACCAGCCTGGGCAACATGACGAAACCCTGTCTCTACAAGAAATACAAAAACAAATTAGTCAGGCAGACATGGTGGCAGTGTCTGCAGTCCCAGCAACTTGGGAGGCTGAAGTGGGAGGATTGCCTGGGCCTGGGAGGTTGAGGCTGCAGTGAGCCATGATCGTGCCACTGCACTCCAGCCTGGGTGACAGAGCGAGACCCTGTCTCCAAAAAACAGAATAAAATTAAATTTCAAAAAAGTTACATGTGACTATGGCTACCTTAGTGGATAGCAGAGCCCTAGAAAATCCATAAGCTAAATAAGGATTGTCAGAAATTTAAGCAAAACAAGGATCTTCTTTTCCTGAATTTTTATATGTTCAATTCAAATATCTTTGTTTCTGGTATAGGCCTGGTAAGTTAGACTAGTTAAAGAAACATGTCAGTTGATACATCAATACAGTGCAAATTCAGTGGTAATAAAAGGATCATAGTTAAGTATGCGGTCCTCTGATATTTTAGAAGGTCCCTAAGGCCAAGTTAAATTCAAACTCACATGAAGCATTCAGTACATATATCAGAGCTGCAAAGGTCCTTATCAGCATCCCTAAAGCATCTGTTCTGCCTCTACCAAATGAAAAGCTACTTATACAATTCAGACTGAATATCTCTGCATTTATCTTAAATTTCTCTCTAGAAATTCATAGTTCTGTAAGCCTTTTCCTTCTTTCAGGCACACTGGTGTTCCTGGCCATCTCAGCCCTTCCACTATAAACAAAACCCATGTACCACCCATATCTGAAGTATAACGCCAGACTCCTGCTTAGCTACCCCTGTAATATGGTTTAATTATGATGACTGAACTAATAGGCTGACATCATAGACTTTTACAGGCTGACCCCATGTCATCCTGATGTATCATTTTGCACCAGTTCAGTGCTGTAAATCAATTTAAGATCTCAAGCAGGTTGAAAAGGCTGGTAATGATGCTTTCTCTGCTGTCTCTGGAGACTCTACATTATACCCAACTTACATTATTTATAAAGCCTCAGTGATGCCTCCATTAGCCTTGTAAGACTACACAAATGAGATCTTTTATACACACACACGCTTGGCCTTGATTATGTAGGCTACTGCAGCTTAAACATGCTTGTCTAATTACACCCAAGTTACTTCTTTTTCCAATCCACTAAGTTATTAGATTTTATCTTTAACCCAGAATTGCTAGAAATCAAAATTACAAAGTGAAATTTAGTTTTTAACTAATAAATGTAATCAACGTAGTTGAGAAAATGTGACTTACTTCCTCTTAATGCCTTAATGAACTTAGTAGAAATAAAATTAAATTCCAAGAAGTGTAAGATGTCAATGTCTCTAATTGCCTAAAAATTGTCATTTCTCTAAAACACAAAGGTTATCAGCTCTTCAAGGATATGAAATCAAAGGATACTGCAAGGGGTAAAATGTATTTGGTTACATACCTATGGTTGTAGGGGTCAAAACTAAATCAAGGACAAATCCCTACCCTCAGAAGAAACCTGATCCTGCCTGGATCCTCTAGAGGCTCTGGCATGACCCATCTCCAGAAAAATCATCTCTCAGGACCCTAGTTACACTTTCCTAAGAACTGCAGTATTACACCAATGATACACCACCTGCACAGAAATATCAAATAACTGCAAATAGGAAAAAGAGTGGGAGAGGGCAGAACAAACACTTTAATCAGTACAGCAGATTTAGATCTGGCACCTACATCAGAATAACACTGATGCAACAATATTTACACCAATTGAAAATGCTGGGGCAGTGAACACTTCTGCCCCGATTCTTCTTTAATACAGCTCACCCACCTTCAGTACAATTTAAAGTAATTACAAACAAGATGAAAAATCAACATGGGCAGGGAACAGTTTTCTCATTGTGTTACTGAGGTGTGGGCAAGTTATCCACAACAGACAATTAGACCCAGAGATGTTCTGAAATAAAGGCATTCTGAGATTTAGCCGCTGAGAGTTGCAGCAACAGGAAGACATAACAGAAATCACGCAACTTCTTTATCATTCCACGTACTTTGAAACTTCAGATACAATGGAAAGAAAAGAGGGGGGAGGGCAGAGAAAAAGGACAGTTGTCTCAGCACTCACGAAAACGATGCTTTCTCAGGAGATGGTTGAGACCGGCCTCAATTTTCAGAAGGAACGAGCCTTTACTGGTTATCTTGCACCGTGTATTTAAAAATTGCATGCGCTTCAAAATAAACAAAAGCTCAGCTACTGTAGTTGTGAGATCTGGCAGGCATTTGTTCCTCCTCCTCTCCTAAAGCACATCAAGGAAACGTTCTCCCTTTAAAGCATTCATACAGCTTCAGCAACTAGAAAAACAAGCCCACGTCTGTCTCTCACGCCCACCACCCCCACCTTCCTACAGAAACAACCCCGAGAAACACTAACAAAGACAGGGAGCAGAGTAAAGGAACAGTTGTTCAACCGCGAACTCACGAATACACATGCAGTGAGGCAATCGACTCCGGTAAAGGGAAAGGAATGAGACACCAGGAGACGCAGCGGGTGTAGGCGGAAGAGGGGGAAAAAATTACGCGCCGCCGCCAAACCTTTGAATAAATTAGAGGGGATTTCGGTGCGAACTTTCCTTGACCTCGACCCCAAAGAGGCTCGCTGGGGCCGAGAAGGAAACCCGTGCGGGATGTGGAGGGGCCCGGGCCGCCGGGGTC
>NW_012103155.1:1268941-1269492 GCF_000951045.1 Mandrillus leucophaeus
TGGCTATGTGTCCCCACCCAAATCTCATCTTGAATTGTAGCTTCTATAACCTCCATGTGTCATAGAAGGGACCTGGTGGGAGGTAATGGAATCATGGGGGTGGGTTCTTCTCATGCTGTTCTCATGATAGTGAATAAGTCTTGCGAGAATCTGATGGTATTACAAAGGGCAGTTTCCCTGCACACGCCTTCTTGCCTGCCACCATGTAAGATGTGCCTTTGCTGCTCTTTCACCTTCTGCCATGATTGTGAGGCTTCCTCAGCCAAGTGAAACTGTGAGTCCATTAAACCTTTTTTTTTTTTTTTTTGGAGACAGAATCTCACTCTGTCACCTAGGCTGGAGTGCAGTGATGCAACCTTGGCTCACTGCAACCTCCACCTCCAAGGTTCAAGCAATTCTCCTGCCTTGGCCTCCTGAGTAGCTAGGAGTACAGGCATGCACCACCACACCTGGCTAATCTTTTTTTGTATTTTTTAGTAGAGACAGGGTTTTGCCATGTTAGCCAGGCTGGTCTCAAACTCCTGAGCTCAGGTGATCCACCTGCCTTGGCC
>NW_012103155.1:1273737-1279740 GCF_000951045.1 Mandrillus leucophaeus
AAGATAAGAGAAGCTCTTAAAATTGGCTGCAAATTTTATATAGGCAAAACGTAAATCCAAAAACCTGTTTTAAGAGATGATTCTACTCAATAGAAAAATAAATGTAATGATTTATAGTTCAGCTCCCTCAGGGAATTTAAGTGACTCAGTTTTCCTGGAATGAGCCTGCCAAGGATCATTGGTGTGTTATTTTTCATATTAAAAGGAATGCTGGCCTGGCATGGTGGCTCATGTCTGTGATTCCAGCACTTTGGGAGGCCAGGGTGGGGGTCAGGAGTTTGAGACCAGCCTGGGCAACATGGTGAAACCCCATCTCTACAAAATATACAAAAAATTAGCCAGGTGTGGTGGTACACGTCTATAGTCCCAGTTACTCAAGAGGCTAAGGTGGGAGGATGGATTGAGTCTGGAAGGTCAAGTCTGCAGTGAGTTGTGAGGATGCCACTGTATTCCAGCCTGGGCCAAAGAGCAAGACTCTGTCTCTGAAAAAAATGTTGTTGTTGGAATCCTTTATTCTCCCATCACACCCTTTGCTCCAAAGAAGTTATAGCTCTCTGTAATTATAAATGTATTTAGTCAAATTGTTGAGTATCCAGTGAGAAAACCCCACTGCTCTTCTAAGTACTATGTGGGTGGGAGCTGTATCTAGTTTGTGTTCCCATCTCCAAGCCCAAAGTTTGCACAGACCTGTCATGGCAGACCCTCAAATATTTGCTGAAAGAATAAATCTCTAATACGACTGTTGTGGTCAAATACAAATTGGTATTTTTTCTTAATTACAGCATACTTCATAGTAATTGTTCTCATTATTGCCCCCAAGTCTGAAATTCAGATCTAATTATAAATTGTAGGAATTAATAAAAAGTTGTCAGCCCTTTTCCTAAGAGTTTTGTAACAGCCTATACATTACAAAGTTCCATGTGAAAATTCTATGGTAAACATTATGATGACAGTAAAACTTTGTATTTCCAGTTTCTTAAATTTGTGGGGTGATATGGTTTGGCTCTGTGTCCCCACCCAAATCTCATGTTGAATTGTAATCCCCATGTGTCAGGGGAGTGACCTGGTGGGAGGTGATTGGATCATGGGGGGCAGATTTCCCCCATGCTGTTCTTGTGATAGTGAGTGAGTTCTCATGAGATGTGATAGTTTAAAAGTATAGCATTTCACCCCCTCACTCTCTCTCTCCTGCTCCACAATAATGAGACATGCTTGGTTTCCTCTTCAACTTCCACCATAATTGTAAGTTTCCTGAGGCCTCCTAGGCTTGCTTCCTGTTTAGTCTGCAGAACTGTGAGTCAGTTAAACCTCTTTTCTTCATAAATTATCCAGTCTCAGGTAGTTCTTTATAGCAGTGTGAGAATGGACTAATACAGAAAATTGGTACCAGGAAAGTGGGAAATTACTATAAAGATACCTGAAAATGTGGAAGCGACTTTGGAACTGGCTACTGGGCAGAGGTTGGAACAATTTGGCACACAGAAGACAGGAAGATGTAGGAAAGTTTGGAACTTCATGGAGACTTATTGAATGATTTTGACCAAAATGCTAATAGTGATATGGATAGTGAAGTCCAGGCTGAATTGATCTCAGATAGAAAGGAGAAACTTACTGGGAACTAGAGTAAAGGTCACTCTTGCTATTCTTTAGCCAAGAAACTGATAGCATTGTGCCCTTGCTGTAGAGATCTGTGGAACTTTGAACTTGAGAGAGATGATTTAAGGTATCTGGCAGAAGAAATTTCTAAGCAGCAAAGCACTGGAGATGTGGTCTGGCTGCTCCTCACAGCATACAGTCATATGTGTTCACAAAGAGATGGTCTGAAATTGGAACTTATATTTAAAAGGGAAACAGAGTATAAAAGTTTAGAAAATTTGCAGCCTGACCATGTGGTTGAAAAAAAAAAGAAGAGCCATTTTCTGGGGACAAATTCAAGCTGGCTGCAGAAATTTGCATAAGTAAAAAGCCAAATATTAACAGCCAAGACAATGGGGAAAACATCTCCAGGGCATGTAAGAGACCTTTGCAGCAGCCCCTCCCATGACAGGTCTGGAGGCCTATGAGGGAAAAAAGGTTTTGCGGGCCATGCCCAGGGCCCTGCTGCTCTATGCAGCTTTGGGACATGATGCCCTGCAACCCAGCCCCTCCAGCTCCAGCCATGTCTAAAAGGGGCCAAGGTACCGCTTGGGCTGTTGCTTCAGAGGGTGCAAGCCCCAAGCTTTGACAGCTTCCACGTGATGTTGGGCCTGCAGGTGCATAGATGACAAGAGCTGAGCTTTGGGAGCCTCTGCCTAGATTTCAGATAATGTACAGAAATGCCTGGATGTCCAGGCAGAAGTGTGCTGCCGAGGTGGAGTTCTCATGGAGAGCCTCTACTAGGGCAGTACAGAGGGGAAATGTGGGATTGGAGCCCTCACATGGAGTCCCCACTGGGGCGCTGCCTAGTAGAGCTGTGAGAAGAGGGCTGTCATCTTCCAGACCCCAGAATGGTAGATCCACCAACTGCTTGCACTGTGCACCTGGAAAAGCTGCAGGCACTCAATGCCAGCCTGTGAATGCAGCCAAAGGGGGCTGTACACTGCCGAGCCACAGGGGCATTGGAGTTGCAGAGCCATAGGCCTTGGAAGCCCACCCCTTGCATCAATGTGACCTGGATGTGAGACATGGAGTCAAAGGAAATTATTTTGGAGCTTTAAGATTTAATGACTGCCCTGCTGGGTTTTGAACTTGCATGGGGACCTATAGCCCCTTTGTTTTGGCCCATTTTTCCCATTTGGAATGGGAGTATTTACACAATTTCTCTATCCCTGTTGTATCTTGGAAGTAACTAACTTGTTTTTTTATTTTACAGGCTTATAGGCAGAAGGGATTTGCCTTGTCTCAGATGAGACTTTGGACTTGGGCTTTTGAGTTAATGCTGGAATGAGTTAAAACTTTGGGAGACTATTGAAAAGGGATAATTGTATTTTGCAATGTGAGAAGGACATGAGATTTGGGAGGGGCCAGGGCAGAATGATATGGTTTGGCTCTGTGTCCCCACCCAAATCTCTTGTTGAATTGTAATCCCCACATGTCAGGGGAGAGAACTGGTGGGAGGTGATTGAATCATGGGGGCAGGTTTCCCCCATGTTGTTCTCATAATAGTGAGTGAGTTCACACGAGATGTGATGGTTTAAAAGTGTAGCATATGTAGGCTCTCTCTCTCCTGCTCTACCATGGTAAGATGTGGCTTGCTTTTCTTTCACCTTCTACCATGATTATAAGTTTCCTGATACCTCTTAGCCATGCTTCCTGTTAAGCCTGCAGAACTGTGAGTCAATTAAACCTCTTTTCTTCATAAATTACCCAGTCTCAAGTAGTTCTTTACAGCAGTGTGAGAAAAGACTAATACATGGGGCATTCTATACTCTTTGCTTAATGGAATTATTGTCTTGTGCTACATTGTCAGTGAAGTCAGGAAGTATTTGTAGCATTTAGACACAGACCTTTGAGGATAATTTATTCTCTCACTCACTTTCCTGCCAGGTGAAACTTCAATACTTCAATGTGCTTATTCCCCAAAACATCACGGAGAATATTACTGCTACTGGACTCCTGATACAGACTGACAGCATTCTCTTCACTTATCTAATCTCTATTAATTCAATCATTTTATATCCATTGTTCAAATGTTGCTCCTAAATTCACCTAACAAAAGCAGAGTAAACAGACAACCCACACCGTGGGAGAAAATATTTGCAAACTATGCCTCTAACAAAGGACAAATATCCAGAATCTACAAGGAACTCAAAGAAATCAGCAAACAATAATAATAATTATAATCCCATCAAAAAGTGGGTTAAGTAAATATAAATAGACAATTCTCAAAAGAAGATATACAAATGACCAACAAACATGAAAAAAATGCTCAACATTGTTAATTATCAGGGAAATGCGAATTAAAACCACAATGAGATACCACCTTACTCCTGCAAGAATGGCCATAATTTAAAAATCAAAAATAATAGATGTTGGTATGGATGTGGTGAAAGGGAACACTTTTACACTGCTAGTGGGAATGTAAACTAGTACAACTACTATGGAAAACAGTATGGAGATTCCTTAAAGAACTAAAAGTAGAACTACCATTTGATCCAGCAACCCCACTATTGGGTATCTTCCCAGAGGAAAAGAAGTCATTATGTGAACAAGATACTTGCATATACATGTTTATAGCAGTACAATTTGCGATTGCAAAAATATAGAACCAGCCTAAATGTCCATCAACCAGCAAGTGGATAAAGATAATGTGGGCTGGGTGTAGTGGCTCACCCCTGTAATCCCAGCACTTTGGGAGGCCGAGGTGGTTGGATCACCTGAGGTCAGGAGTTTGAGATCAGCCTGCCCAACATGGAGAAACCCCGTGTCTACTAAAAATACAAAGATTAGCCAAGCATGGTGGCGGCCACCTGTAATCCCAGCTACTTGGGAGGCTGAGGTGGAAGAATTGCTTGAACCCAGGAGGCAGAGGTTGCCCAGTGAGCCGAGATCACACCACTGCACTCCAGCCGGGGTGACAGAGCAAGACTCCATCTCAAAAAAAAAAAAGTGATACACACACACACACACACACACACACACATATATAGTAGTATACCATGGTATACTACTCAGCCATAAAAAGGAACAAAATAACACCATTCACAGCAACCTGGATGGAGGTGGAGACCATTATTCTAAGTGAAATAACTTAGGAATGCAAAACCAATTGTTGCATGCTCTCACTTGTAAGTGGGAGCTAAGCTATGAGGATGCAAATACGTAAGAACGATACAGTGGACTTTGGGGACTTGTTGGGGAAAGGTGGAGGTGGGGGTGAGGGATAAAAGACTACACGTTGGGTACAGTGTACACTGCTCAGGTGATGGGTATCCCAAAATCTCAGAAGTCACCACTAAAGAACTTATCCATGTAATGAAAACCACTTGTTCCCCAGAAAGTACTGAAATAAAATTGAAATGAGAGCCTTTTTCAAGTGTTGTTACATATCAAACTTATAATGGCTAGAGTTGACAGAGCACTTACCTGTCACAATACTAAACACCTGAGAGGCATCATCTCTTTCAGTCTCAAATCTCCATACAAGGTAGATGCCATCTTTCTTATCTGTGGATAGTATCAGTGTTTATTGAATAGGGTTTGTGAGAAACAATAATAATAGTGATAAAAATAGCTAACACTTATGTTTACTATTTGCCAGACATTGTTTCGAGCACCTTACATATATGTTATAAACTCCTTTTTTCTTCAGATCAATCCTATGAGATAGATACTATGCTATTTCCATTTTTATAGATGAGGAAACTGAAACACCAACATGTTAAGTGACTTGCCAAGGTCACACAGCAAGTATGCTAATGCGTCTAAAGTACTTAATGAAGTATCTGGCATATATATGTGTTCACCAAATGTAGCCAATATTCTTTTCACTGGACATTCATAGTGTTGTACTTAAGTGAAGTATTTTAGGTAGACTCAATTAGTGGATTAGTCCCTTTTTAAAAGTTTTAATGATCACATGATTTCCAGAAAAAAATTATTTAACAATTTTGCTTTCAAAAGTTATTTCCCTTCACTAGGCCTTCATCCATTGGCAAGGTTTTCCATGCTGAAAGATTGGCTCTGGCTACATTTAACACAAAACCTGAATAACAGCAGCTTAAGCGAGATAGGATTTACTTTATCACTTGTAGAAAGAGACCAGAAAAAGGAATTTCAGGGACAGTTCAGTAGGGCAGCTCAGGATCATATCTGGCACAAACCAGGGGTTTGAACGTGTGTCAGGTAAATTTTAAAAACCCCAAGTAATCGACTCAGAGGTGTTAGGCCAAGGTCTCTGTGATTCCCTTTGCCTCTCCCTCGTTGTTGATTATAAAATGGCCACTGCAGCTCCAGTCACCTCTTTATTCTGGACAGGAAAAATAAACAGGCAAGGAAAAGAGGGATGGACCAAGCCTGAAGCCC
>NW_012103155.1:1280630-1283112 GCF_000951045.1 Mandrillus leucophaeus
TTTTTTTGTATTTTTTAGTAGAGACAGGGTTTTGCCATGTTAGCCAGGCTGGTCTCAAACTCCTGAGCTCAGGTGATCCACCTGCCTTGGCCTCCCAAAGTGCTGGGATTACAGGCGTGAGCCACCGTGCCCAGCCCTAAACCACGTTTTCTTTATAAATTACCCAGTCTCGTGTATTTCTTCATAGCAGTATGAAAATGGACTAATACAACCACCACTAATACAAACTATTGTGTAGTTTATACACAATAGAAGTTAATTTAGCTCATGGCTCTGGGGGCTGGGAAATCCAAAATCAAGAGGCTGCATCTGGTGAGGGCCTTCTTCCTTCATCACAACATAGCAAAAGGCATCACATAGCAAGAGAGAGAACATGAGAGGGAGGGTAGAAAAGGGCCAAACTCATGCTTGTATCAGTAATCCACTCCTAAGATACCAAACCGCACTCCTGTAGTGCCATTAATCTATTCATGAGGGCAGATCCCTGTTAAAAGAAAAACTTTTACGCAAATTAAATTTAACAGAGTTTAATTGAACAAAGAGCAATTTGAGAACTGAGCAGCCCCCAGAACCAGAATCGTTTCAGAGCAACTTTGGGGCTGCCACAGGGTCAGATGATATTTATGGGCAGAGAAGGAAAAGAGACAGAAAATGGAGTGAGGTACAGAAAAAAACTGGATTGGTTAGAGCTAAATTTTTGCCTTATTTTAACACAGGTTGAACAGTTGGCTGCCTGTCATTGACCAAAACTCTGTGGTTGGTACAAGAGGTGGTTATAATCTGTTTGCATATCCAATTAGGTTACAGTTTGCTGTGTCCAGAGAAACCTTTAGGCTTAACTTAAAATATGTATGGGCTGGGCGTGGTAGCTCACACCTGTAATCCCAGCACTTTGGGAGGCCAAGGTGGGCGGATCACCTGCGGTCAAGAGTTTGAGACCAGCCTGACCAACATGGAGAAGCCCCGTCTCTACTAAAAATACAAAATTAGTTGGACATGGTGGCGCATGCCTGTAATCCCAGATTCTCAGGTGGCTGAGGCAGGAGAATCAGTTGAACCCGGGAAGTGGAGTCTGCAGTGAGCTGAGATTGCGCCATTTTACTCCAGCCTGGGCAACAAGAGCAAAACTCTATGACAAATATATATATATATATATGGAGGCAACTTTAGTCTAAACTTAATTTAACAGCCCTCATGACATCATCACTTCTTAAAGTTCTTACCTCTCAACACTGCTGCATTGGGGATTAAGTTTACAATATATAAACTTTGGGGGATACATTCAAACCATAGCACTCCCTAGACAGCTCTTCCCACAGATGTCCACATGGCTCACTCCTTCATCTCCCTCAAGTCCTCACTTAAATGTCTCCATGTTATTTAGCCAAAAGAGCAGGATTTTTGGTCTACTGTGTTCATTGCTATAATTTCAGTGCCTAAGCAGTGCCTGGTATTTAATAGGAGCATATTAAATATCTGTTGAATGAATGAATGAGTAAATGAAGCACTGTTCTAGCAGGGGATATGGTGGCAAGCAGAAAAAAATCCCTGCCCTCATCAAGGAAGACAGATAATAAATAAATAAATACGTGGCTGGACATGGTGGCTCACGCCTGTAATCCCAGCACTTTAGGAGGCCAAGGCGGTGGATTATGAGGTCAGGAGTTCAAAACCAGCCTGGCCAGCATGGTGAAACCCCGGGTCTACTAAAAAAAAAAAAAGCCGGTCATGGTGGCGTATGTTTGTAGTCCCAGCTACTTGGGAGACTGAGGCAGGAGAATTACTTGAACCCGGGAGGCAGAGGTTGCAGTGAGCTGAGATCGTGCCACTGCACTACAGCCTGGGTGATAGAGCGAGACTCTATCTCAAAAAATAAATAATTAATTAAATAAATACACAAATATGCTAGACAGTGGTACCAGTGATAGGAAAAAACAGGGGAAGAGGGATTGAGAACGGGAGAGATGACTATTTCTAAAGGGACAGAGGAAACCTCACTGCAAGAGGTCCTGAAGGAAGGGAAGGAAGCACAATACACAGTCTTGAGGGATGAGTTCCCAACCTCCCAAGCAGAAGGAAGAGCAAGTGTAAAGACCTAGAAGCTGAGTCTACTTTACGCATGCACTGAAAAGCTGGGGGGCGGGGTTGGGGGCAGTGCAGTGATGTAGGAAAAGCTAGTGACTGGAGGGAAGGCAGAGTATGTGGACCCAGATGCACACAAGCTGGTGCTTGCTTGCAGAGGTGAGAACACGGGGATGGTCTCTTCTCAACACTCTCATCTTGGTGAAATTGCCAGGGAACCTGCTTCCTGAGAATGGTGGGATTGAAGAGATGCTGGAGGTTGGAAAAGAGAGGAGTGATATCTAACAGTCATCTAGGAAGGTTTGAGAGCGAATGAACTCTGGAAATGTGGTAGGATTGCTACTATTAAGTGTCCATTTGAGGTTAGTGGCCATTAATTAATTACTTTATTTATTTATCT
>NW_012103155.1:1283952-1286038 GCF_000951045.1 Mandrillus leucophaeus
GGCCGGAGGACGGCGCGGGGGAGCGGCCGGAGCCACCCCCTTCTACCCGCAGCCCCACGTCCCGTTTATTCCTGGAGAAAAAACAGTGTCGCGGCGTTCAGGCTTTCCTAACCGTGCCTTTTTAGTCCCGGTGGAGCGGACTTGGTCCATTATCTGCAAGTGAATTTCGATACTCCATGTTTTTATTTTCTGAAATGTTCATTAATGCTTTCACCGCGCCCACCGAATCGTTCTATAAACGTGGAGTGCATATTGACAGTTATCTTTGGAGACGCGCCCTTTTATGTCTAGTTTTCGTTGCCCCTCACGCACTCTCCAATAATTTGCACGCCCCAGGAGTTGTACGTACCCAGAATTGGATAGCCTAGTAACTACTGCACGTGCTTATACAAACCCTGAGTCAACAGATGCGTTTTATGTCAACTCAGGATCCAGTGATTCGAGTAGGTAACCTTGTTGCTCTAAATGACATGCCACAAGGAGATACTGCTTTAAAACTACACATTTTTGGTCCAATTTCTACAGTCTTTTAGATGATGCCAACTCCTTCGCACTTAACTCTTACCTACCTGATCTGCATAGACACTGAAAATATCTTCTAAGAGTCAACTTTTCTCTTGGCTAACTCTTGAAACTGCATAAAATCTTGGATAATTACTATAATATTGAGTTACAGTTAGACAAGAATGATTTTTTTGAGGAATAAATTTCACATGAAGAAAAAAAAAAAAAAAATCACTCCCAGCAGTCAGAATATGCCTTCTAATTAAATTCCTTTTTCCCTTAACCTATTTGAGCACTTACTGGTCAATTCATGGGCCTCATCTTATTTTCCCTAAAAGCAGCGTTTGACGCAGTTGATCATCCTTTGCTCCTTAGAACAACAGGAAAGTGAACCTTGTTAAATGCCACTCAGATCAGGCCACTCCCCTATTGAAAACCCTCCCTTGATAAATAGTATAAAGTATCCCATACAAGAGAACATTATTCAGCCATAAAAAGAAATGGAGTACTGATACTGATGCATGCTACATGGATAACCTTTCAAAACATGTGAAGTGGAAGAAGACAGACCACACATTGTATTCTTCCACATATGTGAAATGCTCAGAGTAGGCAAGGCTATGGAGACCGAAAGTAGTTTGGTGGTTTGCATAGGGTTGGGGAAATGAGGAACCTGAGGAGTGACTGCTAAAGGTTATGGGGTGACAAAATTGTTCTAAAACTAGTTTCTGGTGATGGTTGCGCAACTCTGTGGATATATCAAAAACCTTTAAATTGTACACTTTAAATGGGTCAATCATTTGGTATGTGAATTTCACCTCAAGCTATTAAAAAAAAGCATGACAATGAAATGCAGTATATGACCTTGATTGGATCCTGAATGGGGAGGGGGAGCTGTAAACTGTCGTTTTAAAGCTGTTAATTTTTTTAAAAATCTATAGATGGCATTTATTTATTTAATTTTGAGACGGAGTCTCGCTCAGTCTCCCAGGCTGGAGTGCTGTGGTGCAATCTTGGCTCACTGCAACCTCTGCCTCTGGGGTTCAAGCAATTCTCCTGCCTCAGTCTCTCGAGTAACTAGGACTACAGATACCAACCACCATGCCCATCTAAATTTTGTATTTTTAGTAGAGACAGGGTTTCACCATTTTGGCCAGGCTGGTCTCGAACTCCTGGCCTCAAGTGATCCACCCATCTCAGCCTCCCAAAGTTCTGGGATTTCAGGCGTGACTCACTGCGCCCAGCCTAGATGGCCTTTCTTAGTGCAGTCCTAGTAGTCTTAAATAACTATTAATATTATTATGTATGCAATAAAATTTGATTTTGCCCATTATGCAAGTTACTTCTTTAAATGATAATAAAAATTTGGATATTCTTTTTAAAAGGACATTGATGAGACCATTGTAAAAGCCTAAATATGGCCAGTATATTAATAGCATGTATTAAATTTTTTAAAAATCTTCCCTTGGGTCCTCGTTTCACTCAGAATAAAAGTTCCTCTAATAAGCACAAGACTCTACATAATCTTTCCTTCCCCCTCCTTTACCACTCTGACCTGCACTTCTACTCTTCCCTTTGCTCA
>NW_012103155.1:1292115-1298704 GCF_000951045.1 Mandrillus leucophaeus
TTTGAGAGCGAATGAACTCTGGAAATGTGGTAGGATTGCTACTATTAAGTGTCCATTTGAGGTTAGTGGCCATTAATTAATTACTTTATTTATTTATCTGAGACGGAGTCTTGCTCAGTCACCCAGGTTGGAGTGCAGTGTCATGATCTTGCCTCACTGTCACGATCTCAGCTCACTGCAACCTCTGCCTCCCGGGTTCAAGTGATTCTCCTGCCTCAGCCTCCCTAGTAAGTGGGATTACAGGCATGCACTAGCATGCCCAGTTAATTTTTGTATTTTCAGTAGAGACGAGGTTTCACCATGTTGGCCAGTCTGGTCTCAATCTCCTGACCTCAGGTGATCCACCTGCCTCAGCCTCTCAAAGTGCTGGGATTACAGGCGTGAGCCACTACGCCCAGTCTAGTGGCCATGAATTTAAAGTAAGACCAGTCAGCATGGCTGTGGGTTTTTCTCCAGCCTCAGTTAACCTAAGGGGACAGAGCTGAGTTTAACTAGGGCTGGGGTTTTGCAGGTGTATGTCATGGAAGGAAAGGGCATCAGACAGCAGAAGGTGTAGGCAATGGAGTGACTGTGGGGGTCTGTGATAGGAGGAAGGTGAAAACGTATAGTAATGTGAAATGTTGGAAAGATGATAGGATCCACTGAGAGAAGGTCCCAGTGGGGTCCATGAGTTACTGGAGTTGGGAGCCTTTCCCAAAAGCTGGGGAGCAGTCTGGGAATGAGATACTTGAAATCATGATGCTGGGGCAGTTTTGAGCAATGCCAAGATGTAGGGGTGTGACCAGAGATAGTGTGGCTGAGGTAGAGAGGAGGACAAGATCCTTCCAGAAAAGGAGATATTGAGGAACTGAAGGCAAATTAATTATGTTTTGTAATCAGTTTATCAGGAAAAAATCAGCTACTAATCACTTAAGATAAGAGAAGCTCTTAAAATTGGCTGCAAATTTTATATAGGCAAAACGTAAATCCAAAAACCTGTTTTAAGAGATGATTCTACTCAATAGAATCACCTCTTTATTCTGGACAGGAAAAATAAACAGGCAAGGAAAAGAGGGATGGACCAAGCCTGAAGCCCGTTTAAGGAAGACACCACCTACCACCATGGGAGATAGGCTGTCATCACTACCAGAACATCTGCCAACGCATCCTTGGCGAGAACTCTCATGTGGCTTTTCCTATTTATAAAGATGGCTAGGAAATATCATTTTTGGTTTTTAATCTAAGCAAACTGTTTTTAATCCAGACAACTAAATGACAAAGTGAGAAAGAAGGTAAAGGATGAATGCAGTGTTGTGCTCCAAATGTCTTGTACTGGCTGTGAGAGCTGATGGTGACATTTTCAGATTTTTTGCAAGCTTATCATTAAACACATTGCTAGCCTGAAATTGGCCATGGTGGGAGTATTTACACTGCAAAAATTGTCAAACACTGAAAATTAAGGCCCTGCTCCCTTTTGTGGAGAGGCAGTTGCTAAACTTTTACCAGCACACCACTGAATATCGGATAGGTAACTGGGAGTCCCTGCTACTGAAGGCTTTTTTTTTTTTTTTGGTCTTACTACATTTTCCACTTATTTCTGACTTTACTGGTTGAGACTTATTAACACATAGGTAAGTAATCTTTTGAAATACTTGGTGTTTTATTAATCCTCCTCTCTTTATTCTATTGAGTTTTATTCTTTCTGCAGAGAATGTACAAGTTGCTTCTTGGTAGTAAGTTAGGAGAGTCATAAAATATTGTGAATTTCTGTTCTAGACATTTAAAAAGTTTTATTTTAAAATATTCTGATCTAGAAAGATTCAGATATATTCAGAAATAGCTTCTTAATTTTATATTTGAAGCAATTGTGATATCAAGCTGTTGCTAAGACCATTAGCTTTTCTAAGGTATAATTTTACTGAGGTAGAAAAAAATACCTTACAATAATTTTTCTTCCCAAATTTAATCCTGAGAAAAGGGTAAAGTGGAATATTGTCCCCTCCTGGTTATAAGGAAGAGTCAATGGCTCTTCACTCTCAAGGACGAGACTTCCTAAATAGGTCTTTTCCCCTTTTCTTTAGAATATAAACAGGTACTTAAAAGCACAGCATTGACAACGACAAAGAATGCTTTCCTTTTGGCTTGAAAGAAGGCAATAAGAAGAAAGATTTTAGGAGCTGAGCTGGAAATTAAGAAGAAAGCCTCAAGGGTTTGTGAGCATGAACCTACTGAAGGGGTCTTGCCTCCAAGATAGTGTTTAGGATGTACAAAAAGAAGCACAGGAAACAAAGGTATGTATCAGTTAGAGTTGCAACATGTACCTTAGATGTTTCTTTGAAAAATCTCGCTTTGTATGACTTCCTTTAGTGTTATCCAACTGTAGTAGCTATGATGAAGAATCTCTTTAATAAAAAAATGATCCATATTGATCAGTCTGAACGGCTTGGCTATGCAGCTGAATTATACATATTTGAACACTGTCTATTGAGGGCTTTTAGAGGATGGTCAACAAATGACACCTGCTTGCTCTCCTAAGTATGAAGCCAAATAAAGACCAAAATCAGGCCCAGCACAGTGGCTCATGCCTGTAATTCCAGCGCTTTGGGAGGCTAAGGCGGGAAGATTGCTTCAGCCCAGGAGTTAAGGGCCACAGTGAGCTATCATTGCACCAGGGCACTCTAGCCAAGGTGGCAGACCCTGTCCCAAAAAAACAAAACAAACAAACAAAAATCAGAAGTCAGAGAGATAAAAGTCTAAATATGATCTTTATTATCTAAAACGTGGATTGGAAGATTTGGCCTTAGATCTGTGGCCAAATTTGCTTGCTAATATTTTACCTCTAAATTAAAAAGTCTCGGATACTACCATAGTGGAACAGCCACAGGCTGCAATTTATTTGCAATAACTGTGGATCACAAAAGGTCTCTCTCTCATGAGAAAATGCCCTTCTTCTGGTTTCCTGAAAGATTATTCCACTCTGTATCAGTTTATACCCTTAGTTACCTAATCTTTCAAAAGACAGGCTAATGTTGTGCTTTTCCATTTGAGACAAGGTGATCACTTTTTTCCCCAGCTAACCAAGGGAGGCTCCATTTTGCCTAAATAAGACTTCCTGAAGTTGTTCTTGTTTGTTTATTTTGAGGTCTTACTCTGTCTCCCAAGCTGGAGTGAAGTGGTGCAATCACATCTCACTACAGACTCGAACTCCTGAGTTTGAGCCCATCCTCTCATTTCAGCCTCCCTAGTAGTTCTAGATCTGCAGGTGCATGCCATCACAATCAGCTTTTTTTTTTTTTTTTTTTTTTAATGGAGATAGGATATTCCTGGTCTTGAACTCCTGGCCTCAAACAATCCTTCAGCCTTGGCTTCCCAGAATGCTGGGTAGAACCCAGAAGAATTCAGATGTAGGGGGGCCACCACATCCAACCAAGTTTGTGTTTTCTTCTTAAGGTACTTAAGCTCAAATTGTATCCATTTCAAATGGGTTGTATTGTCCTCAAAAGCCACGGCTAAGTTGGAATGCTTTGTGTAAAATCACAGGAGACAAAATAGTAAGTAAAAACATGGGAACGTTACTATAGAAAGTCCTGATGACAGTTAAAGAACAATATTAACTTAGTTGGCTAATGTTTAATGAGTACCTACTGCGTGCTGGGCACAGTTCTAAGCACTGGATGACTGCAATGAGCAAGAAGCTTCCACTTTAAGTTGGCAATGATATTTTAATTGAGGAGAGCAACAATGAACACTAGAACACAAGATCTAAGCTATGAGTACAATAAAACAGAGTAACGTAACAGAGAATGATGTTAGGGGGTGGACACGTTTATATTTTTCAACCATACTCTCAATAACCTCAGGAGTCTTCTCTTCAAAGAATGAAGAATTGCACAATTTCTTCACCAGCAACAACCTTTCTTTTCCTGTAGTCTCAACTCTTTCTCTCCATTGACTCCTTCCCCCGAACAGTAAACATCCTAAAAATATACACATATGCACACAACTTATAAATACACAAAACAGAGCCACAAAAATAAAACCCTTCTTGTTCCTAAATATTTATCTAGTTTTATCCATTTTCTTTTTCTCTTCTCATTCACACTTCCAGAAAGAGTAGTTTATGCCCCCACTGTCTTCATTTTCGTGAGTCACATTCATCCCATAACCCACTAAAATCCAACTTCTGTCTGCTCCATGCCATTGAAACTATTCTTGCTAAGACAGGGCCATTGCATACTGCTGGGTAGGTTGTATATATACAGTCTTTTCCTGGTTAAAATTTTATTGACCTTTGTATTGCCAAATCTAATAAATACTTTTCTGTCTTTATTCTATTGCATGGCTCAGATTCATTAAACACTACTAGACATTCTTCCATTCTCAAAAACCTTGGCTTTGTCAAAGGCTGGAAACAACACAACTGTCCGTTCCTAGAGGTCTAGCTGAATTAACACAATGGAGTACTTTGGAGCTATAACAAAGTGTTAGGACTGTTTTCTATATGCTACAGAGAGTAATTGCCAGGATATATTGTTAAGTGAAAAAAGTTGAGTAGAGAAAAATATGTATTGTAAGTTATCATTTATTTTTAAAAGGTGAGGGATGTGAACATATACATGTTTGATCATAAAAGAAATAATGGAAGGATAAACAAAAAAATATTTTACAGTTACATAGAGGGCAGAGGGGAAAAAAGGTAGAGAAAACAGGATGAAAACATTCATCTTAGCACCTTCTGGTAAAAATTAAAAAAAGAAAAGATGCTGATTTTACCTTACCACTGATTTTTACTAAACTTACAAGCTTTAGTTTAAGCAACAGGATCACAATTTCTTTTTCCTGTCACTAACACCCAGATTGTTGCAAATACTCAAAAGGGAAGTGCAAAGCATCATGCTGGAGGATTTCTATGCCTTAGCTTCTGCAGTATTTCTCTACAAAGGGGCCAGGATGACCATAGCATTCCTGTCTTCACTCTCAGAGCTGTACAAATTATGCTTTTCAATGCATTCTTGAACAAGATCTGGTAGCAAGTAGCGAACGCTCTGCCCCTTCTAAGGGCTCTCCGGATTTTTGTGGATGAGCTATCATTAGTGATCCATTCATTCACCACATTAATGTTGCTCTGGTGTTTCCATAGCACATTAAAGTCATGGATGAATTTCTGAGCATCATTTCCAGCCCGAGTAATACATATGAGCCCATAGTCGACCACAATTTGGGTGATGTCTTCACTTTTCCACAAATTAGGAACACCAAAGCACTCCAGTAAATCTGCCCCACACGGCAACTTGACCTTTGGTGCACCTTTTGATTTTGGCTCTAGGGATTTTTTTTTTTTTTTTTTTTTTGACTAGAATCTTGTCTTTGTTCAGTTCATCTCCTCTTCCATCCAGCCTTTCTGGCGTAGGTGAGTTCTGCTGGTGATCACAGTTACTAGCCTCCAGTTTCTCCTAATGGTGTTTTAGCACCATAGCAGTCTCTTTTCACTTTTTCTGAAGACTTTCCCATGTATCAACTTCCACTCATTTGGAATTCTTGGTGGCAAGTTCGGCTATGATGACCCGTTGATGGGCAGGAATGAGTCCTTTCTTCTTATAAGCATCACCAACAGGAAAGATCATGCCTTTGACAATTCTATATCTTCGTGTTCCATTCATATAGTCCTTGGCCAGCTCAAACAACCTGAGGTGCCTGTTGGTGATAGGACTGATGGAGCTACAGCTAGGAGAACCACTTCAGTCTTCTCTGAATTTTCCATGGTTAGAACTTGAAGTTGTTGATGTAAATGGAAAACTGTGATGCCTCCCTTGCTTTTACAAAGGAAATTCTTTGAATCTGAAGTGTCTTGCTAGGTAGACTATTGGAACCATTCCAATTAGTGTGTCAACAGTCTTCTCTAAGGTGAGCTAGAAAAATGGTTTTGTATCCAAATTGTAACTTGCACCCTCACTGTCCACTGGCCTGAGTGCTCCTGGAGACAACCCATGCCCAGGATGCCAGTGAGGGAAATATTTTTCCTATTGTATTTTTACTGGACCTTTTCCAGTATTCAGTACAGTAACATGCTATATAGATTTATAGCCTAGGAACAATAGGCTACAGCATATAGCCTAGGTGTGTAGTAGGCTATACCATCTGGGTTTGTGTAAGTACAGTCTATGATGTTCACACAACAATGAAATCACCTAACAATGCATTTCTCAGAATGTATCCATATCATTAGCAACATATGATGGGGTAATAAAAAGTAATTACTTTAACATTGTCATCAACCAAGCTTTTCCACATAAAAGAAAAGCAATAGAAATATAAATTTAAACAGTTTAATTAAAACTA
Source organism: Mandrillus leucophaeus (assembly GCF_000951045.1). NCBI lineage: Eukaryota > Metazoa > Chordata > Mammalia > Primates > Cercopithecidae > Mandrillus > Mandrillus leucophaeus. The sequence continues at coordinate 1,298,434 of NW_012103155.1, forward strand.
CTTTAACCTTAATTTTGAACTGAGAATATCAGTATGAACTCATGATGTACTTTGTCTAAAAATACATATTCCCTGGCTCTTTTGAAGAAAAAGTTTTACAAACAATTACCAATGCAATAGCAGTGAACGTCTTTCACACCCAGATTGTGACCTCTAAATAACATTCCCCATTTAAAGAAACTAAAACATTTTGGAGAAATGACTGATTCTACATCTGGAGAAAGACATGCATAAGATAACTATGGGTCATTCTTCCTTCCCCTCCCTCCCT
>NW_012103155.1:1298874-1304275 GCF_000951045.1 Mandrillus leucophaeus
TTCTGTCTTTCTCTTTGTCTTTCTCTGTGTTCCTTTCTTTAAGATCTCACTCTGTCGCCCAGGCTAGAGTGCATTGGCATGATCATAGCTCATTGTAACCTTCAACTCCTGGACTTAAGTGATCCTCCTGCCTCAGCCTCCTGAATAGCCAGGGCTACAGGTGTGTGCCACCACGCCCAGCTAATTTTTTACTTTATTTTTGCGGAGTCTCACTGTGTTGAACTCCTGGCCTCAGACAATCTTGAAGTGCTAGGATAACAGGTGTGAGCCCCTGCACTTGGTGCCATCTACATTTTCTTAATGTCAGTTATGCTAATTGTATAAAATGATCTCACTATCTGTTATTCTATTATCAAAATTGCTTTGCAGACACATAAATAGTATTTTCATTAAAAAGGAAATGCACAGAAACTGTAGAACATTATTATCTGTTAAATTTTACCTCTACTTTTTTACAGTAGTGAGAACCCAGCCCTGCATAAGTAAATTTTCTAACTGTGTTTGTTTTCCCACACATGATTTTTGAAGCCCATAGCTATTTCAGTCTTTCAAACTCCTATGCTTTGAAATTCCTATAGTTAACCAGGAGTGGTGGCTGACACTTATAATCCCACCACTTTGGGAGGCTGAGGCAAGAAGATTACTTGAGTCCAGGAGTTTGAGACTATAGTGAGCTATAATCATGTCACTGTACTCTACCTTGGGTGACAGGGCAAGACCATGTCTCAAAAATAAATAAATAAATAAAAAATAAAGACAGAGAAAAGAAATGCCTGCTGTTGCAGAAAAGCCTCAAATTTTTTCTTTTTCTTTTCCTTTTTTTGAGATGGAGTCTCGCTGTGTTGCCCAGGCTGGAGTACAGGGGTGCAATCTCGGCTCACTGTAACCTCTTGAACCTGGGTTCAAGGAATTCTTCTGCCTCAGCCTCCCAAATAGCTGGGATTACACACCCAGCTAATTTTTTGTATTTTTAGTAGAGACGAGGTTTCACCATGTTGGCCAGGCTGGGCTCAAACTCCTCACCTCAGGTGATCCACCCTCCTTGACCTCCCAAAGTGCTGGGATTACAGGTGTGAGTCACTGTACCTGGGTGCCTCCAATTTTTTCTGAATGAGGTATAACCTTTGTAGACCAGAGATACCCTGTGCCTTTTCAAAACTCTTCCCAAGTCCCAGAAAATCTGTAACAATAGCATTTTCTGACAGTATAACAAACATTTCAAATCAAATATAAAATGTCCCTCTTTCCCAGTAAGTAGAGCTACCCTGGCCCTTTCAGTTACTCTTTGAGGTAATCAACTATTAGTGTATACTCAGCTACAAGAACCCTTGGACAAGATACATCTTACCATCTTCCTTTACCTGGAGATCCACCCATTTCTTTTTACTTAGTCTAGATATCACAGGATTAGTTAGACCCCAAGCTTCCCAGATAGTGTAGCTCCTAAAATTATAGCGAGAACAGCAGAAACTTTCTTTCCCCACATTTTCTATTACTTTCTCAACCCACAAAAGGAGAAAAATATACAATCTAACCCACAAATGGAGGAAAATATACAATCTGCAATAAATCTTAAGGTGTCATTTCCTTTGTCTGTCATCTTTAATGTGCTAGAATATCTGGCATCAGGCCCAGAAAATTGAGGTTTACTTCCACTTCTCAAAGATCTCTATTTCCTCTACAAAGGAATACTCATCAGTAAGACAATGCTCTTGGCTCAATTTAGCTTAAAGGGACTTAGACTGGAGCCCTCCATCACATAAGCTTTCTCCCCTGTGTATTTGTATTAATGTATTCTTTCCTCCTGACAATCTTCTCCCAGAAAATTTCTCCCTCCCGAATAGTGTTTTCAGGGGACAGACATTAACTATCAACAGTCTTCAATCCTACTTTGTAGTATTTAGATACTCTGATGTCCCTTAGTTCACTAGATTCATTGGTTTATTCAGTAAATATTTACTGAGCATCTACCAGGCCCTGGTATAGGTCAATAAGCAACACAGAACTCTTCCTTTCATGGAACCAATGTCCCAGTGGCTCTTGCAATTATACTGTGAGGTGGCTTCAAACAGGCAGCACGGTAGTGTGTCCTACACAAGCAGAAAAAAGAATCAGACTAGTACATGCAGGTTTCCTCTTCGTGAAGCTCTCTCATTCCTATCCTCTGAGTCCATTTTTCTTATAGGTAGGTTGTGCACTCTGCTTCTTACATTCTCAAAAACAGTGCACTGAACTGCAGGTGTTGTGGGAATACCTTTAAGAAATGTTAAAAAAGACCACAGGGGAAATGACTCACTTTGTAGAAATTCACATCAATAGTGTATCTGGAACGATCCACTTCGCTAGCTTGGAATACACACACAATTGCCTCACATTTATTTATTCAATTTCTTGCTTGATCACCACCTGCCCTTAGTGACAGGAAGTCCACTTATTTCCTAAGGCCTCCTGCAGCCAGCCTGCTTGGGTAAGAACACTAGGAACTTACTCAGTTCAAAGGAGATCAGTCCTACAAAAAGCCAGGAAGAAAGAGAAATCTGGGAAGTATGAACAATCCACTAACGCCTTGGCTTGGTCTCTGCTACGTGAGGTTAAAGATGGGTCCCACACATTCTGATATCAGGACATTTGTTTGTGGCTGCTGTGATGCTCCTACTGATTCAGCTCTCTTCTTCCCATCACCCCGGCAGTGTCCCTCTGGAACTCTGAGATCACATATATTTTAGATCACATTCACACACTCATCTATTTTTCCCTTCAATGCTTAGCACCAAGCCAGGTGGGCCAAGGCTAGAAAAGAACCCAATCCCAGCCTCTTGTCATGCTGGACACATAAGTCTTCTCCATAAATCCTTGTTTGGTCTGTCTTAGCATCTCTTCCTGCCACTGGACTACCTCGGCACACCCAACAATGAATCTCCCTGTTTCATGCAAAGGAGAAAGGCAGATGTTGTTAAGCAACAAACACATGCTCATTTTGGACACCTACACCTACATACAAACCCTCACAGGCAAAGATTGTCTGTTTGCCTTACATCTGCACAACTTGGAGGGTCTTTTAAATGATTTGTCCTACAGTGAAGCAATATCCTTCAAGGAACTGTTTTTGGCTGACAGTAAAAGAAGTGGAAGCTCATCACAACACTAACTTTTCATAGAGAAAGGTCTGCTTCTAGCACTACGGATATTGAGTGAGACCAAATCATCATTACTTAGGGCTTCATTATTCATGAGGGGAGGGCTACACTGTTTGCTTCTCTCCCATCACCTGGTATTTTTACTGAACATTAGCATTTAATAACTGAGGAAAATATGAATGAGAATATGTTAGTGTGCCATTTGTGGTGGTTTTTAGAAAGCGTGATGTTGCACAAATGGAAGTCAATGATGCTGGTGACGTAAGACTTTCTAGGCCACCTATTCGAAGGCTCCTTTATCCTTCAAACACCTCATTGCTCTGCTACTTTCAATGATACTGCATGAACTGCAGAATTAAATCAGAAATCTTCAGCCAGGCATTCAAAGTCTTCTGCAATCTAGGACTTACCCACCTGTTCATCTTAATTTATCATTATCTTTCTAACTAAATTCTGAGCTTTGGCTGTATTCATTTACTCACTAGTTCATGAACTTACCATGCACAGTTTTAAAGATAAATTTTAATTTGGAATAATTTTTAGATGTACAGAAAAAAATATAAAGTTAGTATGGAGAGTTCCTATATGTGTACTCTTTATCCAGTTTCCCCTAATGTTAACATCTTACATTATCATGATACATTTGTGAAAGTTAAGAAAACAATATCAGTATATTACTTTTGACTAAACATCAGTTTTCATACAACAGTCCTTTTGCTGTTTCAGGATCCCATCCAGGATAACAAATTATATTTAGACCACACATCTTTTTTGTTTCTAGTCTCTGTTCATCACAGTTTCCCCCCTAGGATGCCCTTTTCTCTCCTTTAATATTCTCCAAGGTCCATTCATGTCTTATCTCTGCAGTGCTTTTCCTAATTGCTCCTGTCCTCTGTGATTTTTCTAATCTTCAAATTGCAGAACCACTTTTGACTGGATCACATATTTGGAACACGGCATACCCTGACCTGCATTATTATATATCTTTTTATATTTTGTTTGCCAATTAGCTTCTAAGGAAAGGATAATATCTCATTCATTTTCTCATCTCTGGTACATGTGCAGGAATTGGGTTCTGTAAATATTAATGGAATTATTAGAGGCCTAAGGCTACTACATTTACATTTTATAATATACTAAATACAAATATAACTTGACAAGTCATAATAACTAGTATTTATTGAGTGGCTACCATATGACAGGCACCTTAAAGGCTTTAGATGTAGCTTTAGAGTTAATTATTTTAATTTGTCCCACGATGTTTCTACTCTGTACATTGGGCTGGGATTTAGAAGCTATTTTGCATCATGTCCTGTCTCTTTATTCTCTGAGGGCAGGGACATTATATCCTCCTGCCCAGAACTAAAAGGTGAATGTTATAGAACACAATACCAACTATTTATTTTTCTTCCTTATGACAATATTTTCTCTTACAATTTTTTAAATTATAAAAGAAGTTTATGCACATGAAGAAATTCTATACATATATAGTAAGAGATACCTTCTGCAATTTTTCCTTCTCATTCAAGGTCAAATTGTTTAAATTTTTGAACTTGACACAGATTGCTAAAAATTTGAATATTTTAAATTGTAAATAAATATGGATTCGAGATCTTAAAAATTCCAGACTCCAATTATACAGAAGAATAGATACAAAAAGGAAATCTCCATGAGTCCTACTTTTCAGAGGAAACTACTTGTGAAAGTTGACTATTATAAAACCTGCAGGAGTTTTCTATGCATATAAGCTTTTCATGTTTTGTTTTTGTCAGGAATGGAGTCTGGGCATATCTGATCCTGATATTCCCCAGGTGTTCCTAGATTTCTGCTGCCTTGGACATTGTTACCTGTTCCCGCCACCCCCCGCCCCCCAATTCTAGCCCATCTCGTTTTCCTGGGCACTAACCAGTCCTTCCCCCGTTTCAGGCTTCCTCTTTCAGACCCCAAACAGTAAGTTGTTGTAGGATTTTTTTTTCTTTCCCTGCATGTTTTCATCCTCAGCGTTTATCCATTCTCTGGGTTGGTTATCATTTTCTCTCACTCTATTTTCTTATGGTCAAAGTTCTTTTTGGAGTTTCCCAACCCACACTCATTCCTTCGCCCTCTGAAATTTGACTCACATCCCCCACTCCAATAAAATTATATTTGAAGATTCCTGAGACATCACAGAAATTATTTTAGTTCCTACCCCTATGGGCTTCTGGATACCATTAACTCGTCTTTCTCCTTCTAGAAGCACTCCTCCTGGTTTCAGAGGCATTGCA
>NW_012103155.1:1304325-1328828 GCF_000951045.1 Mandrillus leucophaeus
AAATATAACTTGACAAGTCATAATAACTAGTATTTATTGAGTGGCTACCATATGACAGGCACCTTAAAGGCTTTAGATGTAGCTTTAGAGTTAATTATTTTAATTTGTCCCACGATGTTTCTACTCTGTACATTGGGCTGGGATTTAGAAGCTATTTTGCATCATGTCCTGTCTCTTTATTCTCTGAGGGCAGGGACATTATATCCTCCTGCCCAGAACTAAAAGGTGAATGTTATAGAACACAATACCAACTATTTATTTTTCTTCCTTATGACAATATTTTCTCTTACAATTTTTTAAATTATAAAAGAAGTTTATGCACATGAAGAAATTCTATACATATATAGTAAGAGATACCTTCTGCAATTTTTCCTTCTCATTCAAGGTCAAATTGTTTAAATTTTTGAACTTGACACAGATTGCTAAAAATTTGAATATTTTAAATTGTAAATAAATATGGATTCGAGATCTTAAAAATTCCAGACTCCAATTATACAGAAGAATAGATACAAAAAGGAAATCTCCATGAGTCCTACTTTTCAGAGGAAACTACTTGTGAAAGTTGACTATTATAAAACCTGCAGGAGTTTTCTATGCATATAAGCTTTTCATGTTTTGTTTTTGTCAGGAATGGAGTCTGGGCATATCTGATCCTGATATTCCCCAGGTGTTCCTAGATTTCTGCTGCCTTGGACATTGTTACCTGTTCCCGCCACCCCCCGCCCCCCAATTCTAGCCCATCTCGTTTTCCTGGGCACTAACCAGTCCTTCCCCCGTTTCAGGCTTCCTCTTTCAGACCCCAAACAGTAAGTTGTTGTAGGATTTTTTTTTCTTTCCCTGCATGTTTTCATCCTCAGCGTTTATCCATTCTCTGGGTTGGTTATCATTTTCTCTCACTCTATTTTCTTATGGTCAAAGTTCTTTTTGGAGTTTCCCAACCCACACTCATTCCTTCGCCCTCTGAAATTTGACTCACATCCCCCACTCCAATAAAATTATATTTGAAGATTCCTGAGACATCACAGAAATTATTTTAGTTCCTACCCCTATGGGCTTCTGGATACCATTAACTCGTCTTTCTCCTTCTAGAAGCACTCCTCCTGGTTTCAGAGGCATTGCAAAATCACAGTGCTAATTCTACCTTTAGGATTGGCACCTCCCCTATTGACCCTATGGGGTCTCTTGTTCCCCATCTCTTTCTCTAGCCCACACCCCCTCATCTCCCTGGGAAATTTTTCAGCTTCCCAAACCTCAAACACCATCTAACTCCATCTCTCCAACATGAACTAACCTTTCTTAAATTCTAGTCCCACACTTCCAACTCTCTGCAGGTGATAGTCACAATTTTACTTCAACATTAGCAGCTCAAAACTTAAAACTCATCCTCCTGATGTTTTTTTATTAATGGTACTGCCACTCTTTTGGTCATCTAGGTAACATATTGGTCATTTTTCTCTCCAGTGACCCTTGAATCTCATCACTCTTTTTCCCATAAGTTCCACTGCTACATCGTTTTGCCTCCTTCTCATATCCAGTCCATTATCTCCCCAATTCTCAACTGCACTTTTATAGCTTTCTGATTGTTTTTTCATTCCCTTCTTCATTATCTATCCATCCATAAATTGCCAGGCAAGTCTTCACTAAAGCCCGACTCTGATTATGACACATCCCTGCTCAAAACTCTTCAGTAACGAGCCTGATAGTGAAAGATAAATTCTTTGGCATGATTTTGGAAACCTGGTATAATAGCCATTCTCAAACTTCTTTGTTTTAGGACTTTTTTTGAGATGGAATCTTGCTCTATTGCCCAGGCTGGAGTGCACTGGCATGATCTCACCTCACTGGAACCTCCACCTCCCGGGTTCAAGTGATTCTCCTGCCTCAGCCTCCCAAGTAGCTGGGACTACAGGTATGCACCACCACGCCCAACTCGTTTTTTGTATTTTTAGTAGAGACGGGGTTTCACCATATTGGTCAGGCTGGTCTTGAACTCCTGACCTCGTGATCCGCCAGCTCTGGCCTCCCGAACAGCTGGGATTACAAGCGTGAGCCATGCAACTGGCCAGGATCCCTTTTCACTCTTAAAAATTATCAAGGACTCCAAGAAACTTTTATTTATATGGACTATACCTATCACTATTTATTAAATTAGAAGACTGAGGGAACTTTTAAAATATTTATTTCTTATATATTTTAAAATAGCAATAACAAACCCATTACATGTTAATATATTTTATGAAAAAATTATTTTTCCAAAAAAAATAGTGAGAAGAATGACATTTTCATTTTTGCAAATTTTCTAATACCTAACAATAGAAGATGGCTATAGTGTCATAGCTGCTTGTACATTCAATCTGCTATGATATCACACGTCATGTAGACTCTGGAACATTCCATTGTGTATTTACAAAAGAGGGAGTATGAAAAGGCAAATAGCGTCTTAGCATTATTGAGAAAATAGTTTTGCCCTCAGTCCTGTGATAGTGTCCCAGGTCCCCAGAGCCACTGCTAGGTACTTTTCTCTCATTGATGCTCAACCAAACCTCACAGCCAGTTAAAACCAGACTATCCATCCTCTAAGCAAATTCACATTTTCATAGCTATTCTCTGAAATGAGTAATGTGATCAGAGAATTTTACTTGTACATTGGGGGTACCCTATGGTTGGCCCAGGGTTTAAAAAAAAAAAAAAAAAGACAGAGAGAGAGGGTTTTTTTTGTTTTTTTGTTTTTTTTTGTCCTCTGATTAACTGGAAAGCCTAGAGTGCTTCTAGAGTACCAGAGTCTAGAGTACTAGAAATCAAGGAACTTAAGTGCTAGTGACAATTCTGTAACATTTTATGTGACCTTGGACAAGTCATTTAATATCTTGATTCTCAGTTCTTGAATGTATAAGCCAAGGAAATTAAATGAGATGATCTCTCAGAGATGTTCCAGATCTAAAATCATCAGTGAGTTGGAATTAAATCACCCGAAGTCTGTTCTGAAGAAATAGGAGATACCTGCCACTTCCCATCTTTTGTATACTTCTCTGTCTCTCGTTCTCTTTTTCTGAGTTAATCACAAACTACTGTCTTTTTGTGGGTACATAAAAAAATCAGATTCCTTGTTTCTGTAGTTTCTAATGACTGTCTTGAACGGCTTCAGGAAATAATCTGGCTGGGTGCCAGTGGCTCACGCCTATAATCCCAGCACTTTTGGAGGCTGAAGTGGGAGGATCACTTGAAGTCAGGAGTTCAAGACCAGATTGGCCAGCATGGTGAAACCCCATCTCTACTAAAAAATAAAAAAAAATTAGCTGGGCGTGGTGACACATGCCTATAATCCCTGCTACTTGGTAGACTGAGGCACGAGAATCTTTTGAACCCAGGAGGCAGAGGATGCAGTAAGCTGAGATCGCGCCACTGCACTCCAACCTGGATGACAGAACGAGACTGTCTCAAAAAAAGAAAAAGAAAGAAAGAATCCACTAGACCTTTGTTAATTAAATTTGGAATAAAATTTCAATAAATTTTATGAAATTTAGAATATTTTCAGCCATTATTTCTTCAATTCTTTTTATGCCCCTCCTTCCTTCTTCTTTTCTCTTTCAGAAACTCCTGTTACACATTGTCACATACTCAGTGATGCACTGTGCTTTTTGGTTGTTTTGTCTTTTTTCCTTTCTGTGTTTCATTTTGAATGGTTTCCACTGCTATGTCTTCAAATTTACTAACCTTTTCTTCTACAGCATCACTCTTGTTAATGACTGTATTTTTCATCTCTAGTAATTTTATTTGGGTCTAAAAAGACCCACATTTTTAAAATTTAAAAATATTTTTTAAAAATCTCTTTCATATCTCTTCTTAAAATGCTCATGTTGCCCTCTATCTTCCAGAACATATGAAGTATACTTTTTGTAGCTGCCTTAACATCCTTGTCCACTAATTCTGTAGTCCATTTAATTAGGTCTGTTTTTATTGACTGATTTTTCTCCTCATTATAGGTCATATTATTCTTCTCTGCATGCCTGGCAATTTTGATTGGATGTCAGACATTGTGAATTTCATATTGTTCCTTGCAGGACATTTCTTCATTCCTTTACATATTCTTGAACTTTGTTCTGAGAAGCAGTTAAGCTACTTAAAAACAAATTGATATTTTCAATGCTTGCTTTTAAGGTCATTCAGGTGGGAACAGAGAAGCATTTAGTCTAGAGCCAATTTGGCCCCATTAGTGAAGCAATGCCTTTCTGAGTACTCTATGGCCCTGTCTAATACAGTTTTTTCCATTCTGACTTCAATAGCCCTTTGTGTGATCTCTGGGGATTATCACACCTGTTCCTTTCTGGTGATTCTTTCTCTGGTTCTCAGCATATACATTCACTGATCAATAGTTAACTGAAGATTCAAGGGGAACCCTCTGCAGATATCTGGAGCTCTGTCTGTGCAGATCTCTTCTCTGTGCAACAATTTTTCTGCTACTCAGTCCTACAAATTCTAGCTGCCTTGGCTACTCCGAATCCTTAGCTCTGTCCCCTTAACACTGGGAGCCTGCAGGCTGTTTGAGATCCTCATTCCTGCACTGCAGCCTGGAAGCTGCCTTTAAGCATTAATTTGGAAGCAATTCTGGGGCTTACTTTGTAAATTTCTATTTTCTCAGGAATTGCTGTCTTGAGCTGCCTGATGTCCAATGTACAAAAACTGTTGTTTCATGTCTTACATCCACTTGTAGTAAGTTTTAAAGTTTTGTCTTTCATATGTAATCTTTGATCAATCTGGAATAAATTTTTATTTCTACTAGTATATTGTAGATTTATAGACAGAATCATGTCCCCCCAAAATTTATATATTGAAGCTTTAACCCTCAATGTGATTATATTTGGAGATCGGGCTTTTAAGGAGGTAATTAATGTTAAAGGTTATTAGGGTGGGGCCCTGATCCAATAGGACTTTGGCCTTTTAAGAAGAGAGAGATGCACACATACCAGGGATGCGTGAGTATAGAGGAAAGGCCAGGTGAAAACACAGAAAAAAAGCAGCCATCCGTGAGTCAAGAAGGAAGGTTTTACGAGAACCCCACCCTGCCAGCACCTTGATATTGGACTTCCAGCCTCCAGAACTGTGAGAAAATAAACATCTGTTGTTTAAGCTGCTCAGTCTATGGTATTTTGTTATGACAGCCCTAGAGGACTAATGATGTGGGAATCCAACTTGTTTTAGAGATAACCAGTTATCTTCACATGTTTATGGACCATCTCATCTTTTCTTTTCCCCACAGAACTACAATACAATCTCTATCATACATCAGATGTCTGATTCCTGAGCTCTGTTCTGTTCCACTTGTCAATTTGTCTTCCTGCACCAAGACAATACCACCTTAATTATTAGAGTTTTAAAAATTTTAATATTTAGTAGGCAAGTACATCTACCTTATTCCTCTTCATCGGAAGTGTTATAATTCTTGGCACATTGCTATTCTGTACACCTTTTAAAAATTTGTTTGTCAATTTCCACCAAAAACACTGTTGGGATTTGAATTGTGCTGTATTAAAACTGTGGATCAATTTGGGGAGTACTGACATATTTAGAGCATTGAGTCTTCCTTTTCATGAACGTGGAATCTCTCTCTATCAAGTTCTTCTTTTACATCTTTCAGTAATGTTTTATAGTTTTTCCATAAAGGTCTTGCGTATTTTTTGTGAGATTGCTTTGAAGCACATTTTTTTGTTGTTGCAATTGTAAATGGATATTTAGAGGCCGTTTGCTCTTTGTGGCTGGTGTATATAAATGAATTGATTTTTATGCATTTATCTTTTGCTCAACCACTTTGCCAAACTCATAGTTCCAATATTTTTCTACAGATTCTTTTGGATTTTCTGTGTATACATATCATCTATGAAAAATGATAGTTTTTGTTCCTTCCTTTCCAATCTTTGTATCTATTAGCTTTTCTCTTGACTTTTTGTACTGGCTTATGATGTTTAATACAATGTTAAGTAAAAGTGAATGTTTTCCTGCTTTTCCTGATTATATAATTTCATTTTATACTTTAGAGATGGGGGTCTTGCTATGTTGCACAAGCTGGACTCGAACTACCAAGCCTGGGAGGAAGATTCCCTTGCCTCAGCCTCCTTAGTAGATGGGACAAGGGCACATGTGACAGTGCCTGGCTAATATGATATATTAAACAAACTTTTGGTATTCTGTATCAGGGTAAAAAAATATCTTCTGCTTCTAATTTGATGGGTTTTAAAAATAAAAAATGAATTATACATTCATAAAATTTTTATTCTATATCTGTTAAAATTACCACGTTTTTCTCCCTTAATATATTTATATGATAACTGATATTCATGAGTTTGCTAATATTAAACTGCTCTTGCATTTTTGAAATAAATGCCCAACTTAGTCCTGATGTAGTTCATTTTTCTGTATATGCTAGATTCAGTTGGCTAATATTTTGTTTAGAATTTTTCATCATGTTCCTAAATTAGATTGCCCTATAATTTTCTTTTCTTACACAATTTTTTAGTTTTAAGATCAAAGTTAAACTGCCTTATAAAATGCATTTCCAGATTTTTCCTTTCCAAGTTTTTCCTTTTGACAGTTCTGTATAAGCTTGTATAAGATAATAAGTTCTGTAAGATAATAATTCTAATTGGAATTATTCATTTCATGAAGTTTGATAAAATTCACACATATGTAATAGGCATGCATTTCTTTTTGTGTTGGTTTTGGGATATATTTTTCTAAGATTTTGTGTATTTTGTCTTTATTTTCAAAGTTAAATTGGCATAAGCTTGGTTATAACACTCTTTAGTATTACAACCATGGATACAACAGAAGTTATATACCTTTTCAATCCTAGTATTGTTCATTTGGGCATGTTCTCTCTCTGTCTGTCTCTCTCTCCTTCTCCTTAATCAATCTTAGCAGAGACTGATTTTTTAAATAAATGTTTTTGAAGAGCCAACTTTGGTTTCATTGCTGTTCTATTTGTAATTGTTGTCCAATTTGTTGATTTCTGCTCTCGTCTTTATTCTCTTCTTCTTGCAGGCTTATATTGTTCTGTTTTTAACCTATTAGTTGGACACTTATGCCATTACCTTTCAATCGATCATTATTTTCTACAATAGCCTCTGAAAGTGCATTTTTCACTTCATTCCACAAGTTTTTGTATGTCCCAGTTTTGATATTCAATTTAATTAATTTCTAAATGTTTTTAAATTTAATTTGTATTTTTCTTTGAACCATTATTTAGTAGCCTATTTTTAATTTCTAAGCATATGCAGGTTTTATTCATCTTTTTGTTATTGATGCTATCTCATAAATTTTTAGAATTGTCATTCAATTTAGGAAGACCTCAATCCAGATTCTTTTATGCATATGCTATAAAATTTCAAAGTATTTCAAGATTTCTAATGAATGACTAATTTCAAATACTCGTTGAATTGACAACACTCAGTAACTAGCTTGCCATAGCAGACTGATATACTTGTTTAGAAGAATATTATGAATTGCATGTTATCTTGAGTGATATTAGAAGAATATTGTGAAATCTGGAGTTTATTGTTTTCTTAATGTACCTTTATGCATCATTCTTTTCATTAATTGTGTTTCCAAACAGTCCAAGAACCTATTCATTATTTCAGTTTGAAAAGATTGATCTATTTTTCTTAATGAATTATGGCTTCTGGTATGATTTGAAACTTTTGCTGTAATTTGCTTTATGTCAAAACAATTTCTATTGATTTTATAATTCATCTTTATCATTTTCACATTTTAGTAACTTAACAGATTTCTTCTGTTGTTGAACATATAAATTTATTTTTAATGTATTTTTTAACTTTTAAGTTTAAGGGTACATGTGCAGGTTTGCTACATAGGTAAACATGTGTCATGGGGATTTGTTGTATAGACTATTTCATCACCCAGATATTAAGCCAAGTATCCATTAATTATTTTTCCTAATCCTCTTCCTCCACCCACTCCCCGCCCTCCGGTAGGTCCCAGTATGTGTTATTCTCTTCTATGTGTCCATGAGTTCTCATCATTTAGCTCCCACTTATAAGTGAGAACATGAAGTTTTTGGTTTTCTATTCCTGCATTAGTTTGCTAAGGATAATGGCCTCCAGCTCCATCCATGTCCCTGCAAAGGACGTGATCTTGTTCCTTTTTATGGCTGCATAGTATTCCCTGATGTGTATATATCACATTTTCTTTATCCAGTCTATAATTGGTGGGCATTTAGGTTGGTTCCATATTTTTGCTATTGTGAAGAGTTGCAATGAACATACGCATGCACGTCTTTACTGTGTTTTTGCTTTGCTTGTTTGAGATAGAGTTTCGCTCTTGTTGCCCAGGCTGGAGTGCAATGGCGTGATCCTGGCTCACTGCAACCTCCGCCTCCGGGGTTCAAGTGATTCTCCTGACTCAGCCCCCTGAGTAGCTGGTATTACAGGCACCCATAACCACGCCAGACTAATTTTTCTATTTTTAGTAGAGACAGGGCTTCACCATGTTGGCCAGGCTGGTCTCGAACTTCTGACCTCCAGTGATCTGCCCACCTTGGCCTCCCAAAGTGCTGGGATTACAGGCATGGGCCACCACGACCAGCCCATATGTCTTTATAATAGAATGATTTGTATTTCTTTAGGTATATACCCAGTAATAGGATTGCTAGGTTGAATGGAATTTTTGTCTTCAGGTCTTTGAGGAAGTGCCACACTGTCATACACAATGGTTGAACTAATTTACACTCCCACCAACAGTGTAAAAGCGTTCCTTTTTCTCCACAACCTCACCAGCATCTGTTATTATTTATTTATTTGAGATGAAGTCTTGCTCTGTTGCCCAGGCTGGAGTGCAGTGGTGTGATCTCAGTTCACTGCAAACTCCGCCTCCCAGGTTCGAGTGATTCTCCTGCTTCAGCCTCCTGAATAGCTGGGACTACAAGTGCATGCCACCATGCCCGACTAATTATTTTATTTATTTATTTATTTATTCATTTATTTTGTATTTTTAGTAGAGACGGGGTTTCATTATGTTGGCCAGGCTTGTCTCGAACTCCTGACCTCAGGTGATCTGCCTGTCTCGGCCTCCTAAAGTGCTGAGATTACAGGCATCAGTCACTGCACCCAGCCAAGCATCTGTTATTTTTTTACTTTTTATGATTGCCATTCTGACTGGTGTGAGATGGTATCTCATTGTGGTTTTGATGTGCATTTCTCTAATAATCAGTGGTACTGAGCTTTTTTTCATATGATTGTTTGCTGCATTGTATGTCTTCTTTGGAGAAGTGTCTGTTCATGTCCTTTGCCTACTTTTTAATGGGGCTATTTGTTTTTTTCTTGTAAATTTTGAACATATAAATTTAAAGATGACAAAATACCCTTCATAGATGTTCAAATCAGGTATTTTTAATGTTCTAAAACATCTGTACAGATTATAGTTAAAATGGGATAATTGGCTGTATCAATTTTTTTAAATAAACATTTTACTTCTCATTTGAGTTTGGTTTTATCTTCCAAATCTTTAAAAATATAGGCTAGAATCCTTAAAATGCAAGGCTTAAAACGTCTTACAGGGGACAGGCTATCTGGATACATTGAGTTTCTTTAAAGAAAAATCCAAGTTGCTTATGTATTAGTTTGCTAGGACTGCCATAATAAACTATCATACTTGGTGGCTTAAACAATAGAAATTGATTTTCTCATAGGTTTGTAAGTCCTAGACTAAGATGTCAGCAATTTGGTTTCTTCTGAGGCCTCTCTCCGTGAGCTTGCAGATGGTCACCTTCTGCATGGACACCTTTCTGTGTCCTCACCTGGTCTTTCCTCTGGAATGGCCCTTCCTCAGGATGCCTGTATATGCCTGGTGTCTCTTTTTATGACCCACTCTCTTTTTATAAGAACACGAGTCAGATCAGTTTAGGGCCCATGCTAACAGCCTCATTTTAACTTGGTCACCTCTATAAAGACCTTATCTCCAAATACAACCACATTCTGAGATACTGGGATTAGGGCTTCAACATATTAAAATGTGTGTAGGGGGACACAATTCAGTTCCAAACAGCCTGCATATTTAAAACAGTTCATTGATGGGATAAACTGGAAAGACAGAAAACTTTTACTCAACACTAATGAGATTAAAGGAATGAGCCTTACGTGGCACATACACAAATTTGTTAATGTTTAAAAGTCATGTTTGCACCCCTGTGTTTCACTTTCACCACGTGTTGTCCTAAGACTGACAATGACAGTTGTCCAACAGCAGGTTAGGATTGTCCAGACCTTCACTTTGTTGAATGAAGTCATTGGAAGATGATTTTCAGTTGGCAAAAAAGCTAAAAATAGCTCCTAGGAATTTTCATCATAACTGTGTCATACAATTGCCATCTGATTAGTATTTATCACATCTGGTGTGGAGAATCTGTAGGAAGGGAACAGTATTTGTTTTCTGGATTAATTTAATTTGCTGTTTCATTTTGTGCAAGTTTTCATACTGTTTTTATTAATTCTTTATAAGCTGTTTTGGATAAACAAGTCACATTTAGTGTTTTACTTTGAAATGTTTCCATGTGCCCATGAAAAAATAAAAGATCCAGTTCAGTAATTGGTTTGAGGAAGTCCATGAAATTTCCATTATTTAAAGTATATCACATTTTATTATGACCTCTTAAAGGCAAACTTCTTTCACTTAAAATTTAATAACCACTCTGACTCTTGTTACTTTAAAACAAAACTGGATGTTCTTCGCTGTCTGCTCATCTGTCCAGTGCTTTTTTTGTTGTTGTTGTTTTTGTTTTCGTTTTTGAGACAGAGTCTCACTCTGTCGCCCAGGCTGGAGTGCAGTGGCGTGATCTTGACTCACTGAAACCTCCTCCTCCCGGTTCAAGTGATTCTCGTGCCTCAGCCTCCTGAGAACTGGGATTGCAGGCGCCCACCACCACTCCCGGCTAATTTGTGTGTGTTTGTGTGTGTGTGTGTGTGTGTGTGTGTTTCGTAGAGACGGGGTTTTGGCACGTCCAGAGCATTTTTATTTGATTTATGTGTAATCTAGGTGAACTTGCTTTCTTTTGCTCTGTGGAACCCAAAGGACTTTTGAGCAGCAATGTCAATATAATGTTCAGTCAGAAAATCTAAGTACTGTCCACTTTTTGGGAAACAGTTTATAAGCAAAACAAAATATGGGACTTTTAGTCTTGGAGCAAGCTGGCCAGGATCTCATAACAGTTCTTCCTGCTAATCAAGGTCAATTACCCCATCATTCTATTGACTGATCATTTGCCAATCCCTAGTCACAACGAGTCTTAGGGAGTGTGCTGGGGGCAGCCAAAGCTTGTAGTTCAATAGTACCCTTGCTGTGTCCCTTGGAAAGAATGGGGCCTCTCTTTGGGACCTCTAACCTTGCAGAGACCAGAGCTGTCGGGATGAGAAAGACAAAACCCAAGTGAGTGATGGGAATAAGTCGCTATGTTTCCATCCCTTGGTTTCTAGGCCCACGTATTTCTCCTATTTGGGACATAGTATGGTTCTCTGATTAAATGCATATGCTATTCTGGAAAATGGTATCAAATCCTTCCAAAGTACTGTTTCAGAACTGACAGTGAAGCTATACCTTTAAAGGTTATTCCAGTGTCCCATGAAGCTGGTTGCTTCTAGACCACAGTATGCAAAGACTACTGGATCCTATGGCCCTGGGCCCACTCTCACACCCCCTTCACTGTGAAGAGGTCTCGTGGTTGCATGCTATGTTCTATGAGATTCCATGCCTGTCTGAATCATTGCCTAGCAAGTTTGCTTCCCTCTACTGGGGACATTTTCTCAGGTCATCACCACTAAAATCTTTAGCAATTGAATCGTCACCTTGTATCAGGGTGTCCCACTTATTATTCAGGGTGATGTCTTCTTTGCCTGCAGGGCAGGGTGAGCCAGTCCCAAATTGCTGTCTCAACTTTTTTTGGATCATTGTCAGTACCACTTGCATTAGTTCAGGTCCAATGGGAAGCAGATGTCAAGATGGGACTAGATGTACACGAGATTCATTGGGGGAGTAGTGTTGTTCTTCGGGATCAATCTAAAACTTCCCCGTGTTTAAAAATCTTTCCTACTCTTTTCTCAGCCTGTTTGTTCAACTGCATTCCTCATGCCAGTCCAAAATGTGCCCTTCATGTTGAATATCTGCCACACTGATATTGCGCACACTGCCAATTCCCAATTCTGAAACTTGGCTCAACATTCTCTTTCCTAGAATGCCAACACCATTTTCCCTTTCTAACTCTTCATACTACCTGCCTACAAAGAACAGTTAGACATTCCAGCACCTGATGAGGTTTTCCCTAAATGTTCTAGTGCACTCAATATCTCTTCTCCAAATTGCCCTGACAGTTGGTGTAAACAAGGATATTCACGTGATTGCAGTAGTCTGGAACTGAACATACAATATCTCCAAGGTATGCCTGTACTCATTCTATTTTATTTTTCCAGGTGTGTTGGTGTTAGCTTATTAAAGTCAGGGAACAGATGTCACTTCTTTGGTGTCTCCCATTTTGCACCTCTCATCAGAGGCTCTCATCAAGTTCTCCAGCGATTGCTTTGAAGTGAATTTAATGAAAGTGGATGTGTAAGCTGTTTTTATCTAGACTTAAGAACAATGTTTCTCCAGCTTTTCTGCTGGGAAGACTTAAAAAGAATGCTTGTTAAATACAGATTCCTGGGACCCCAACAGACCTTCTGAAGCTCTCCGGGGAGGAAAGTAGAAATCTCTAGCTGTTGTTGTTGATCCTGAGGAACAGAGGGTAGAGCTAACCATTGCTCTGTGTAAGTCTCACTTTTACGCCATTTGCTCTTTCATTCTCAATACCCCATTCCCTTTCTTCTCCTGCCCTCACAAGCATCCATTTTAACATTTGTAATGTGTTATCTTTTTGTTTGTATGCATTTTTGCAATATGGGTAGTGTTGTCTTGTATGCACGTGTTTTTTTAACTTGTGGGAATGTTAATGTGCTGTATTTACCTCTGTTTCTTACTTCTTCCACTAGGTACGATGAGTTTTAGATCCATGCATGTTGCTACATGTACATTTAAGTCATTGTTTCTAACCACTGCATAATACTCCTTGGGTGCATTTAATACCCAGTAAATCCTGAGGTTACCTTCAACTCCCCACTGCTACAAATACTACACAACAAACAACTTAATTCTTTTTCTGGGAGCCTAGATTATCCTTCTTATTTGATGAGATTATTATTTATTTAGTGAAGATTGAGTGGAGTAAACAAGTAGAGATGAAAGAGAGGCAAATCTCATGCTTTCCAAACAGCTGTTGGCTACCAACCCTGAAGTATGGCTAGAAATCAAATTATTTTCTAACCAAGGATGATAACCATCCAAAACAATTTTTATTTTCATGATACTAACTTTAGTACACATAGTAGTCCAACAAATCCCAGGCAATTTATAGCAAGGCTTGTGAAAAGGCTGAAAGTTCTTAGCTTTAGGCTTCCATTTATTTGGAACCACTTATAGGAACACCCTAGCTACACCCTTGAGACAACCCTGACTGAAAAGAAAGTTTTGCAATTGAGAGCCATCTCCCAAAAGCACTCCCAAGGACAGTCCGACCTGAATATCAATCAGGCTCAGTTTGGAGTCATCAGATGCACTTAAGTAGAAGCCAGTTGTCATGCACTGTAGTGCAGGTATTTTTAAAAGCTGAGCACAGCAGAGGCTCCCCCATAAATTCTGGCTGGCTTTAAGTTGTTGCCTGGAGCTATATTGCAGAACCTCTGATGTAGTGCCAGAGGGGTCACTGGAGGATTGTGTATTTGCTCGAAGGTACTCTAACCCTCTTGTCTCTGCCCATAAGTCATAGCACTGAAATGCACGTATTGGCAAAAACTACCCCAGCTGCCCAGGGCTTCTTATGACAAGCCCTTCAGATCTTCTGCCATCTATCTAACAATGTGATGTAAAAACATATATATCTCTTGAAATAATAAGCACAGCACCAAGACTGTGGAATCTGTAGGTAAGCCAAGAGGTTAAAAAAAGTCTCAACTTGAAAAAAGTAACAACTTGAGGCAGCAGAGTTCCATATCTATAAGAACATACCTTATTTACCTGGCTCAAAGAATTAGGATTGGTTATTATTAGAAAATGTGAGAACAGAAGAATGAGAATAAACTGCAGATTCCTCATGTAGATTGTGCTATTGGGGTACAAATGTTATCTCTGCTCAGCCCAGGTCTGTGGAAGGGGTACATTTTTTTAATTAGCCTGCCGAGGGGGGTCACTTTTTTCTAATGGGTCAGTCAAAAGAGTACACATTTTTGCAAAGCCCAATCCAGAGGGATATGAATGAGATTTCTGTTTCCCTTTAAAAGGAACTTCATGTTCTATCAGCGGCCCTGCAGGGAGGAACATTGTGCCATTCATATTTTAAGCCTTGGTGACACAGTGAATTGTGGGGATGGGCAATAAAATCCAAATTTGTTCAACTGAATGTTTGTCAAACTGGGATTTGTGGCTTTAAAATCCTGTCCTCTCCCTCACACTAAAGCTGATAAATTCATTTTACCTGCCTCCCTACTTAGATGATTAGTTTGCTTTTTAAGATGGGAGTCATGCATCCATTATCTTTATGATCCCCAACATAGCATGTATAATGGTATGCCCAAAGTAGGCATTTAATAAACATTTTTAATGGCTCATCTGAATAAAATAGGAGGTTTGTTTTAAAAATCTATGTAATAAGACCTGTGCGATATGAGAACTATTGGAGCTGCTTTGCTGAGACTCCTCTTGCATGTAATTTTTCACACAGAACTTTGGAATCCCTAAAGGCAAATTTTAATTTATACAAGTGTTCAAAAGAGACTGCCCTGAAGGCACACAGGTGTTTCTTAACACAGGTGAGTCAAGACTGGCAATGAGAAAAAAAAGTTTCTGGGTCTCTTAAAGAGACAGAATTTCTCAATACAATCAAAGAGGTAGAATCATTCTTTTCCCTCCTTATTTCCTGAAACATATAGACCTGTTGTGTTTACAGGCAAATTACAGGATCTAGTTGGTTTCCATCTCCGTCTAACTTTCCTCAGAAATAATTAATTCAAGTGTTTACAAATAGGAACTGAAATAACATGCAAAACATGCAGACCCTGTGGACCCTCCCCCATTTTCCATGACAATGTTCCATAAAGAGGAAAGATAGGTCTCAAAAGGTTAACACTGGATTTCTATAGATGGTGTAATACTTATATTTTCTTTTTTATACTTGTCTAAATTTTCCACAATTTTTATAAATGACATATACTTTAATGGGAAAAACACTTTCTTAAAAAATAACAGTATTGTGTTCTCTCTCACCATATGGGTGGGCATATGACCTAATCTGGGCTGATTAGAGTCCTTCCCTAGGACTTTTTCATTTGCAGCTGGAAAAGGGAGGAGAAAGGAGTCTGAAGTCACATAGCTAGAAGGATGTAAAAATGAAGTTGCTTAGAAATGTTATCCCTGATATATTTTTCCCTGGAGAAAGCCTGGCTGTGTAAGGAAAAATAAAAATAAAACATACACAGACAGAGAGAGAGAATCCAGAAGTCAAACAGGCAACATCTGAATGTAATGTCCTTGCAATACTTTTTTACTTTACTTCACTCATGATTAATTTTTAAAATATTTATTAAGCACCCAGTATGTGCTAGAGGCCAGGGACTGTGATAGGTGTTAAGAATGCAAGGGTGAATAAGACATAATTGCTGGGGTTTGCATATACATCCAAGGTGCCTCTTTGTTACTTTGGAATAATAAAGTAAATTTGCACACTTTGGTGAAATATCCTGAAGTCTTGCTATAACACTGTACCTTTAAAACACAATGAAACCGGATTTCTACTGTTGGTCAAAATAGAGAAACAGGATCAAAAGTTACCCTCGTACATGAAACAACCAAAAAACTAGACAAAATACATGAGACACTGATATTTCAAGAGAGTGGAGTGGGTCTTACAATTGCCTCAGTTTACTGACTTGAGAGAAATTCCAGGCTGCAGTGCAGAAAGGGCAAATCCAGGAGGATCCCCGCAGATTCCCTGAGTTGAGGGGATGGGGTTGAGAATCCAAGTAGATTGACATAGCTAGAGTTCATAGGACAGAGAACTGGAGAAGAGAGAAGAGCATAGAGTGAAGACTTCAGAGACCTGCACGAATGCATGAGAGAAAATCAGGAAAGGAATCCCCTGAAAAGATTAGAAGGACACTGCCTAGTGTTCACGGAGGGATAGGAAAGTGCCTTTTCCCACCAACCAGACTGGAAAAACTCATAATTCATAGTGCAGAACGGTCTTACTTGAGTAGTGAGAAAAAATTATCCCTGAACTAAACACTGCTCTGGACCAGCCTGATAAATCTTAAAAGGAAGACAAAACCCAAACTATTCCCAAGTAATAGAACTGCATTCCAGAAAAAGATTATGTATACTTATAGAAAATGTAAAAAGTATCCATATCCCAACACTCAACAAAGTAAAATTAACACTGTCTGACATCCAACCAAAAATTACCAAGCATATAAACAGGCTGGAAAATATGAAACACAATAAAAAGAAAAATTAACCAGTCAAAACCAATGCAGAATTGACACAGATGTTAGGATTAATAGACAAAGACATTAAAACAACAATTACAACCATATTCTGTAGTTTTAAAAGTGAACTAGAGACAAGGAAGATATTTAAAAACAAAATTAAACTGCTAGAGATGGAAACTACAATGTCTGAAATGAAAATGCACTGAATAGGATTAATGGTAGACTGAACACTGAAGAAGGAAAGATTAGTATACTTGAGGATATAGTCATAGAAACTACCCAAAATGAAACAGAGAGAAAAAGAACAAAAAGAAAACAAATAGCACCAGTGCCTGTGGAACAACTTCAAATGGCCTAATATAGTCATAATAAGAGCTCCTGAAAAGGAAGGAGGCAGAAAAAATATTTGAAAAAATAATATCGTAAACTTCTCAAGCTTGTTGAAAACTATAAACTCGCAGATGGAATAAATTAAACAAACCGTAAGCACAAGGAAAATGAAGAAAACTATACCAGCACATTCAACAAAGAGAAGGCATAAATTATCAATATCAGGAATAAGAGTGGCATCACATGAGATTCTACAGATATTCAAAAGATAATAGGAGATGAACATGAACAATTTTATGCCAATAAATTTGCCAACTTAGAGGAAATGGAAAAATTTCTTAAAAGACACAAGCTCTCATCCTCATTCAAAAAGACATAGATAACTCAAATATTGTATATCTAATAAAGAAATAAATAGAATTTGCATTTAACTCTCTCCTGTTCTAAAGAAAACGGGTGATCAGTATGAAATCTACACAAACTCTTCCAGGAAAGTAAAGGGGAAGGAACACTTCCAACTAGTCCTATGAGGCCAGTTTTACCCTAATACTAAAACCAGTGAAAAACTTTAAAACTACATACCAACATAACTCATTAACTTAACGCAAAAATTCTAAACAAAATGTTAGCAAATGGAATACTACAATATGTAAAAAGGATAATACATCATGGCAAAATAAGGTTTGTCCCAGTAATGCAAGTTGGTTTAATACTAGAAAGTTAATTAAGGTAATTCACCACATTAACAACAACAAAAAATGATCATCTCAATAAACATAGAAAAGCATTTGACAAAGTCCAACTTCCGCGTCTGATAAAAACTCTTGGCAAACTAGAAATGGAAGTGAACTCTCTCAGTCTGATAAAGACCATGTATAAAAAAAACCTATGGATAGTATTATTCAAAATGGTAAGACTAAATGCTTTGTTCTTAGGATTACAAACAATTCAAAGATATTTGCTTTCACCATCTCTATTCAACATTACATTGGAAGTTCTAGCCAATGCAATAATGGCCATAAAAAGGGATAAATGACATTTAAATTGTAAAGGAAGAAGTCAACCTATCCCTATTTGGAGAAGCCACCATTGTTTCTGTGGAACTAATAAGTGATTAAGCAAAGTTGCAAGATAGAAGATCAGTATACATAAATTAATTTTATTTCTATGTACTAGCAATAAACAATCAGGTATTAAAATTTTTTAAAATACTAGTTACAAGTATTAAGAAATACAAGTATTTAAGAAATACTAGTTACAAGCATCAAGAAATACAAAATTCTTAGGGTTAAATTTGACAAAATATATGCAAGTCCTATACAATGAAAACTACAAAAGATGGCTGAAAAAAGTAAAGACCTAAACAAATGGGAAGACATATGTTCAGGGATCAAACGACTCAATATTGTTAAGATATCAATTATACGGAAATGTATCTGTAGATTTAATGTAACTGCAGTCAAAATCACAGCAGACATTTTTATAGAAATTGACAGGCTGACTTTAAAATTTTATGAAAATGTAAAAGATCCTAGAAAAGCCAAAACTAATTTGAAAAAAGAACAAAGTTGGAAGACGAATAATACCTAACTTTAAGACTTACTAAAGCACTAGAATAATTAAGGCAGTGTGATATTGCGGCAAAGATAGATTCATAGATCAATGCAAGAGAACACAGATTCTAGAGGTTAACCACCGTATGCGTCGATAACTCATTTTTGACAAGGTATAAAGGCAATACAGTGAAGAAAGAGCAGTATTTTCAATAAAAGGTTCTGAAACAAACAAATGTACTTCGATCCATTCCTCACATCTTCCACAATAATTAGCTCAAAACACATCATACCCTTAAATATAAAATATAGAACTATAAAGTATCTAGAGAAAAATACAGAAAAATTATCTGTGTCCTTCGGTTAAGTACAGATTTCTTAGCTATTACACCAAAAGCACTATTTGAAAAATTGACAAAATGGACTACATCAATGTTCAACACATGTTCAGTTTTGAAACGCACTATTAAGAGAATGAAAAGACAAATTACAGATTGGGAAAAATATTTGCAAAGTAGTTATTTGATTGATTAGTTTCCTATTGCTGTTATAACAAGTTACCACCAAGTTAGTGATTTATAACAATACAAATATATTCTTATACGTTTCTGGAGGTTAAAAGTCCAAAATGAGTCTTTAGGGACTGAAACCAAAGTGTCAACAGGGCTGGTTTCTTCCAGAATCTGCAAGGAAGAACTGGTTGAAACCTTGTCCAGATTTTAGAGGCTGCCAGCATTTCTTTCTCCTGGCCACAGCACTCTGATCTCTGCTTCCTTTGTCACATCCCTGCCTTCTCCCATGTTGACCCTCTTGACTTTCTCTTATAAAGACTCTTGTGATTACATATAGGGTCCCCCAGATAATCAGGGATAATCCCCCACCTGAAGATTGCTAACTTAATCACTTCTGCAGAGTCCCTTTTGCCATACAGGGTACACATGTTCACAGGTTCTGGGGATTAGGTCATGAACATCTTTGTGGAGATGTTTTTCAGTACACCACATCTGATAAAGGAATTGTATCCAGAATATAAAAAGAGCTATCAAAACTCAACAATAAAACAAACAACCAAACTAAAAACTGGGCAAAATACTTGAACATATTTGAAACAGACACTTAACCAAAAAGGATATACAAATAGCAAATAAGTATGTAAAGAGATGTTCATCATTATTAGTCTTACAGCTATGAGGGTGGCTAAAATTAAGAAGTTTGATATATAAATATTTGCCATATAACTATTGGCTAGGATATGGAATAATTGGAACTCTGATATGCTGCTGGTGAGAATGTAAAATTGTATAATCACTTTGGAAAGCAGTTTTAAAAACATACATTTAGCACATAATTTAATTTTTCCACTTGTAGGTTTTTACTCAAGAGAAATGAAAGCATATGTCTATTTTGAAATGAGTAGACATTCTGGAATGAAAGCATTCTATTTACTTGTACAGAAATGTTCATAGACACTTTATTTGTAATAGCCCAAAACTGAAAAGATCACAATGTCCATCAAAAGGAAAACAGAAGGATAAACTATGGTGTAGTCATGCAAAGGAATACTACTGCAAAAAAAGGGAACAAACCAGCGATGCGTGCTGCAACATGACTCAACTCCATCCTACCAAAAAGAGTATCAACCATATACTTATTGCATACATATAAAATTCCAGAAAATGCACACTAATCTATAGTGACAGAAAACAGATTAGTGGTTGCCTGGGGGAAGGAGGATTGCAGGAAGGGACAAGGAGAAGGGACTATAAAGGGAGTAAAACGAAATTTTTGATGCTGATGCATATG
This sequence comes from Mandrillus leucophaeus, assembly GCF_000951045.1. Lineage (NCBI taxonomy): Eukaryota > Metazoa > Chordata > Mammalia > Primates > Cercopithecidae > Mandrillus > Mandrillus leucophaeus. Next base: position 1,324,580 of record NW_012103155.1, read on the forward strand.
ATCATTATTTTGATTGTGCTAGTGGCTCCACAGGTTATACATATGTCGAAACTGATCATATGTTATACTTTAAATGATGAATTTATTATATGTCAATTATACTTCAATAAACTGTTTTTACAAATAAAAAAAATCCAGGCAATAAAAATGGCCTATCCAGTATACTATTTAATGGGCTATACTTACTCACTAATGTAGCAAGAGAAACTTGCTGCATGTCAGTTTCACTATCCTGTCGAGTGGTCCAGTGACATGGACTTCAAGAGGGACTGCTTTACTATGAAGTTATAGCTAGTTACTATTCCAGTGTGATCATCATAAATTACAGCAATCTCTTTTTTGCGTAACAAGCTAAGGACGTTTCATCCTGGGTACTCTTCTCTGACACCCAGTACTTTGTACAAGTTTCATCTCTGCTATAGCAGTAGGGATTTTAAAAAGCATCAGAAACAAAAGAAAAAAAAAAAAAACAGCCTAATTGAAAAGAGAAAATTAAAGGGCAATTAGATAATGTAGTTTTGGAAAATTAGGTTTTCAGCCTGTTTTTGTGCCGTAAACTGGGTCACCTATATTTTCAGGAATGGTTTTTACAGATTCTAAGCCTCATAAGGAAGACTAGTGCTTTTTGTTTTTGTTTTTGTTTTGCTTTGTTTTGTTTCACTTCTGTGATGCCTACCATGGCTAGCATGGTGGGGTAAAGTGTAGTGATTAAACACAATTGATTTATTTGATTAATGACTATGGAAACTTGAACAAGCTACTTAATTTGTCTGGTATTCCTAAAAAGAGTTGATTTGAGGCTAAAATGAGATGACTTCTTAAAGTACCTGTCTCACACTACATTTTGAGTTCTCAATGCTTTTCGATAAATTATCTTCATTAATCTTCATGATAACTTCGCAAAACAAGCATTATCATCCTCATTTTACAAATTAAGATACAGAAACTCAAAATTGCAAATAATTTATCAAGATAATAGAATAGGTGGCAACATAAATTAATCTGACTCAAAAGGCCAAATTCTTTTTTACTATGCCATATTGTTTTTCTGGTATAGTCAATAAGTATTTGCTAATTAATTAGTGTTCAAGATATGACTCTAAAAGATACTAGAACATAAATATTCAACGTGTGTTTGTGTATGTGTGTGGGGGGAGCTTCTCTATAGAAGACAATTACTTACTCTGCCTGGGTTCAAATTTTTTAATAGGAATTTCTTCAGAATTTCCAGTTCATTATTTTTAATGTGCTCAATGGTGGTGAAACATTTAACATGGATATGATTAAGAAAAACAGCCAAAAACATTAAATATATGTGTGAATGATTAATCTAGATAGTTACATTTGGGGTAAAGGCAAGATGAGAATATTGATCCCGCTTTTGTTGCAGTTTTGAAAGACAATTTCAAAGGAGGAGTGCCAAAGTTTTGTCAAGTGATCGCGGAATCCATTGAAATTAGTATGTAGTCTTTTGTTTTACTCACTTTAAAGAGACAAGCACTAACGGAGTACGATCTGATGCTTACTAGAAAAGACATAAAATTCATTATATTACAGGCATAGCTCATTTAGCCTTCATCCTACCTGTCTTTCAAGTAGTGATTCAAGGGGCAAATCATCGAGGCTGCTTCTCAGATAGTTTTGTCTACATCAATATCACAGCTGAGTGTATTTTTGAGTTACAATATAGTTAGTTGCTTTGAATGCTAATTTGAAAACTAATTTAAAAATCTGTTATGTAGGCACTATTTATGCTTGTTTGGATATTATTTCACTAATGCAACTGTCTAACATTGAAAATGAATAAATAAATGTTTGTTAATAGTTATTTCAAGTAATATAACTGTAGAATCTGGGTTTATAAATACAAAGCTATTCATATATTTATTGCCATTTTACAAGAAAGATACCGAATGTCAAGATGTCTGGGTTTAGTTCCAATTAGAGCTGCTGTGTGACTATGGAGGAATGGTAATACTCTCTGCTCTATCTTTCTCTCATTAAAAATTACATTATGCATCACATACCTTGTTGGTGGCAGAACCTCACTGTTTTCTGATAAACTACTATCTGAAACTGCTTTTCTAATTTTTAACTCAGATATCGCTGGAGCTGTGAGAAAATAATACAATGTTTTCATAGCGAAGGCTTTTCCTTTACCCTGTAATTTGAAATAAGGAAAAAAAAAATACAGGTGCTATCTTGGAATTAATCGAGTGAGTGTGGCCAAAAAGAATGTGAAACGTTTGCATAGATAACCTTAGCATTTACAAAGATATTTATCCTGCTAGGAGAAAGAAGCTATTGGGTGTCTAAGGGAGAGAATACAGTCATGGATTCTTAGTTTGTGTTTCTGGTTGGGCCGGTAAATCCCCTTTCTCATCCCTCTTTTAAGCTTATCACTAGAGACAGAAACGGAAAACCATGGCTTCAGGCTGTTAAAAGCCTAAAACAAAACAGAACAAAACCAAAATAAGTCGAGTTAAACAAGCTTGTGTCCTTAAGTAAAACATAAAACGTTATAAAATGTGAAGTTTCATTTATGAAACTACTATATATGTTATAGACAATTTATAATAAATTGAATGCAGAAATTATTCTATTCATTTATACCTATGACCTAGAGTATATAACAGAGCTAAGCTTTAAAAAGTGAAAAACCATTGAAAATGATAGAGGTGTTAAAGATAGAGAGACACACACAAAAAGTGAAAGATCAATTGTCCAACTTTCCAAGTCATCCAGCATATTAATGTAATCATTTAAGATTCATGTAGCTAACAACTTCATTTTTTATTCCCAAAGTACACAATACATACTTTGGTCTACATGTGTGGTCTAGTTCCTATAAGCATTGCTATTGGCATTCTTTTTTATAAAGTATTTTCTAAATCCCTTGTGTAGGATCCATTTTATTTTTGCCAGTCGATTAGTTTGCAACCAAAAAAGATGACTATCAATAAGCAATGCTTATGGTCGATGTCTTTGAAAGATAGCCAAACACACATACACACAGAAAAATAATTAACTGAACATCTGTTATTTTCTTTCCAATTTGGGCTTGGTTAAAAAGACAGACAGTACATAGCAATGACCAGCTGCTGACAAGCAAAGTTCAGCAAACATTTAAAGACAGCCAAAATGTTTACAACTTTTCTTTGGTAATATTTAACCATGAAATTGCAAAATGAGTGACAAAATGTACAAGAAAAACTATTGCTTATGGAATATAATCTTAATTAAGATGGGTTAAATGCTTATGGTACCATAAAAATACATGCTGCCAGAATCAAGTTTTATCTTTAAGGTTAAGAATTCACTTCTAGGAATTCAGTTTGACATCAGCAATCCAGTCTTTTTAAGTTTTTGTATCCAGACTTTAATAGACCACTGCATAAGGACTTCTGAATAACAGATATTAATGATAATCCTTAACACCTCAGGCTGTACTTCATCATTTTTATTATTTCAATTTTCTGGATGCTCAGCTGAAAATGCAAGAATTAACAGGCTCTGAGACTTATTGGTAAATTATCATCAAAGATCATTGAGTATCTTTTGAGTGTAAACAGCAATCTGTTCACTGATTTCTATCAATATTTGCAGCACTCACTATATGCTCAGCATAGTCTCTGTGGATATAGCTATATGTACAAGACATGCTGCTTTCCCCAAAGAAGTTGCCATATAACAACACACAAATGCTTTCATCTAAAATAACTAAATAATAGTGCTTTGTGCAAAAGGAGATTTTTACAGCTCTGTTTTCACTTATCAGTTTGAAGATATGCTTAGAAGTGTTGAGCATTTACTAGATACTAACTGAAGATAGGAAATTCTTTTTTTTTTTTTTTAATTGAGACAGAGTCTCGCTCTGTCACCCAGGCTGGAGTGCAATGGCACGATCTCAGCTCACTGCAACCTCCACCTCACAGATTCAAATAATTCTCATGCCTCCGCCTCCCAAGTGGCTGGAATTACAGGCATGTGCCACCATATGGGGCTAATTTTTTTTTTTTTTTAAAGTAGTGATGGGGTTTCACCATGTTTACCAGGCTGATCTCGAACTCCTGGCCTCAAAAATCTGCCTGCCTCAGCCTCCCAAAGCGTTGGGATTACAGTCATGAACCACTGCATCCAGCCTGGAGATAGTAAATTCTGTCTGTGGGATTTGAGCAGGGAGACTATGCTAGATATTTGCAAGTGAAGATCTAAACATCTGGCAGCTAACATCAAAACTTCTTCCAGT
>NW_012103155.1:1329260-1338301 GCF_000951045.1 Mandrillus leucophaeus
TGTTAGCCAGGATGGTCTCGATCTCCTGACCTCGTGATCCGCCCGTCTCGGCCTCCCAAAGTGCTGGGATTACAGGCTTGAGCCACTGCGCCTGGCCAATTTTTGTTTTCTAATAATAAAATTATATCTTTTGCCTAATTATATCAAACAACAGTTTTGACCCAGTTGGAATTAACTTAATAATAAGTTCTAATATTTTTCTAGTTGGTTAATTATTTCTCATACCTCAGATACATAAAGCAACTCTTCAACAGTTGTCCCAACAACATTAAAGTCTCTACCTCCTTAGCATGATGGAATAATAAGAATCAGATTTACTTTCCCATCTTTAAACAAATATAAAGCTGGACAAAATATAAAATAATTACACAGGTGGTGGAACTAGTGGAAAAGGACATTAAGCCATCTGCAAATATACTATGTAGATTCGGGATGGTGGATGAAAGTATGAGCCTGATGAGGGGAGAAATGGAAGATATAAAAAAGACCCAAATGGAAATGCTAGAGATATAATATGCAATATATAAGGCCAAAACTATAGTGGGTAAAATTAACAGCGGATTTAGCTGCTGCAGAAGGCAAAAAAAAAAAAAAAGAAAAAAAAAGAACTTGAAGACGTGATAATAGAAACTATTCAAATAGAATACACAGAGAAAAAAGACAGGGAAAAAATAAATAGGACATCAGAAAGCAGTAGAACAAAGTCAAGTAATCTAAGTTAATTATGTAATTAATTTATTTACTTATTTTTGAGACTCACTCTGTTGCCAAGGCTGGAGTGCAGTGGTCTAATCATAGCTCACTGCAGCCTCGACCTCCCAGGCTCAAGCAATCCTCCCACCTTAACCTCCCAAGTAGCTGGGACCACAGGCATGAACCACTACACCCAGCTAAGTTTTGCAGTTTTTGTAGAGACAGGGTTTCACCGGATTGCCCAGGCTAGTCTCAAACTCTTGTACACAATCTATCCACCTGCCTCCAGCTCCCAACGTGCTAGGCTTACAGGCATAAACCACCATGCCGGGCCTAATATATTTATAATTGGAGTATAAGAAAAGGTAGGTTGGGAAGGGAAGAAAAATTACTTGAAAAAATTAATGGTCACAACTTTCTAAATTTGATGAAAATGATAAACCCACGGATTCAAGAAGCTCAACAAACTCTAAGCAGAAAACTTGAAAGAAACAACACAAAAGCACAACACGACCAAAATGCTGCAGCCTCGTAATAAAGAGTAAATCTTAAAAGTGAAACAGAAATATTACATATGGAAAGGTAAAGATGTGTTAGTCAGCTCAGGCTGCCTAATAAAATACCACATAATAGGTGGCTTAAACAACAGCAATTTATTTAAGAAATAATAATAACAAAGGAATTTTGGTCAGGTTCTGATGAAAGCTGTCTATCTGGTTTGTAGATGGTTGCCTTCTTGCTGTGACCTCAATGGCCCTTCCTTAGTGTGTATACCTGAAGACAAATACACATACACACACACACACACACACACACACAGATAGAGAGAGAGAGGGAGAGACAGACAGACAGACGTATCTCTGTTTTTCTTCTTATAAGGCCACCAATCCTATAAAATTCAAACTATACTCTTATGGCCTCATTTAATCTTATTTACTTCCTAAAAGCCCTATCTCCAAATACAGCCACATTGGGGGTTAGGGCTTCAACATATTTATTTGGGAGTACAGTGTGTGTATATGCAAAATTTAGCCTATACCAAAAGATAAACATAATAGTAGCCTTCTCATTAAAAAGTGTGAGCCAAAACACAGCAGGGTGACACTCTGAAAAAGACTTTATATGTGCATAAAAACTGAGAAAATGTATTGCCAGTAGACTGGCACTATGAGAAATTTAAAAAGAAGTCCTTTAGACAGCAGAAAAAAAGGATTATGCAGTTGGAAACGTGGATATTACAAATGAATGAAGAACACAAAATACAGTAAATATGTAGATAAAATATATTTTTTATTTTTAAATCTCTTTAAAAGATAATTGATTGTTAAAAGTAATGATGTATTGTGGGGTTTACAAATATGTAAAAGTGAAATGTAGATAGCAAGCAGTAGCACAAAGGTTGGAGAGTGGAATGAACATACACTCAAATAAGGTTCTTAAACTATAAATGTAGTGATATATTATTATTTGGAGGTAAACTCTAACAAGTGAAAGACGACATACTGTAAACTTGAACCAATTAAAAGCCAATGAAATGAGATCTTAAAAAAAATCACAATTCAAAAGAAGACAGGAAAAGAAGGAAAAGGTAATAAAGTATAGATGAGGAAAAAAAGCACCAGAAAACAAGTAAGAAAATGGTAGATTTAAAACCAACCATGCTGATAATTACATTAAGTATAGTAGGCCAAACACCCAACTTAAAAGGCAGAGATTATCAGCATGGTTGAAAACAAGGCTCAACTAAATGCTGTCTGTGAGGAACCCACTTTAAATAGAAAGCTATGTAAGTTAAAATAAAGAATAGGAAAGTATACTATGCTAAAATGAATTTTAAAAGCTGGCAATAGTTACTAATATCAGACAAGATATATTTCACAACAAAGAACACTACCAGGTATAAAAAGGTCATTTCATAAAAATAAAGAAGTAGGCTGTAATCTCAGCACTTTGGGAGGCCAAGACAGGCAGATTGCTAAAGCCCAGGAGTTCGAGACCAGCCTGGGCAACTTGGCAAACCCCCTTCCTTACAAAAAATACAAAATATTAGCTGGGCATGGTGGTGCGCACCTGTAGTCCCAGCTACCCAGGAGGCTGAGGTGGGAGGATCACTGAGCCTGATAGTCAAGGCTGCGGTGGGCTGTGATCACACTGCCATACTCTAGCCTGGGCAACAGGGCAAGACCTTGTCTCAAAAAAACAAACAAACAAACAAAAAAACACAAAAAAACAAAAACTAAATTCATAAAGACTTAAAAATCTGAAACATACACACTATATGTCTTAGTCTATTGGAGCTGCTATACACAAATGCCATCTACTGGGTAAGTTATAAACAAGAAATTGCCCACAGTTTTGGAGGCTGGGAAGTCTAAGATAAAGGTACTAGCAGATTCAGTATCACATGAGGACTTGTTCTTCATAGATGGTACCTTCTATGTGTCCTCAGATAGTGGGAAGGCAAAGGCAACGCTCTGGGGCCTCTTTTATAAAGGCACCCATCCAACTAATGAGGAATCTGTCCTCATAACTTAATCACTCTCCAAAAGCTCCACCTCTTACTACCATCACCTTGGGAATTAGGTTTCAACATACAAATTTTGAGGGGAATCCAACGTTAGACCATAGCAATATGTATCTAATAACAGGGTTTTAGTGTACATGAAACAAAATCTGATAGATCTGAAAAAATAAAGAGCAATTTCACAATTATAGTTGGAGATTTCAACATTCTTTTCTCGGTAATTGATAATGATGGATTACACTTGACCCTTGAACAACATGGGTTTGAGTTGTCACAGGTCCATTTACATGCAGATTTTCTTCTGCCTCTGCCACTCTTAAGACAGCAAAGACCAACCTCTCCCCTTTCTTCTCCTCCTCAGCTTACTAAAAATGAAGACAATGAGAATGGACATCTTTATAATGGTCCACTTCCGCTTAATAAATGGTAAATATATTTTCTCTTCCTTGTAATTTTCTTAGTAACATTTTCTTTTCTCTGGCTTACTTTATTGTAAGAGTGGAGTATGTAAAACACATAATATACAAAATATGTGGTAATCGACTGTTACATTATCAGTAAAGCTTCCAGTCAACAGTATTAGTAAAGTTTTTGGGAGTCAAAAGTTATACGTAAAATTTCAACTGTATGAGGGGGTCAGCACCCCTAACCCCTGTGTTGTTCAAGGGTTTCATAATATTACAGATATCCACAGGCAACAACAACAACAACAAAATGAAATCAATCCTTATCTCACAGCATGTTCAAAAATTGTCAAAATAGATTGCAAACCTATGAATCAGAGCTAAAACTCTAATGTTTCTAGAAGCAAACAGAAAAAAAAAAATCATGGTGATCCTGGGATAGGCAAAGATTTTTAAAACAGCAACTACCATAAAAGTAAAAATCAATAAATTGAACTTCATCAAAATTAAAACACTGACACAATAAAATTATTGACACATACTCCTCAAAACACTCTGTTAAGAAAATGAAAAGGCAAGTCACAGACTCTGAGTAAAATGCATGCTAAATACATATTTGAGAAAGAACCTGTATCTAGAGTACATAAAGAACTCACATAATTCAATAAGACAGCGCATTTTTTTAAGTGGACAAAAAAAAATTTAACAGACTTCACCAAAAAAGATATGTGGCAAATAAACATATGAAAAGATATTTAACATCATTAGTCATTAGGGAAATGCAAATTGAAACCACAATGAACTACCACTCCATACCTATTAGAGGGGCTGATTTTTTTTTTTTTTTTGGACTGACAATACTATTTTGCAGATATAGAACAACCAGAATTCTCATATATTGCTGGTGGATAAGGAAAATGGTACAGTCACTTTGGAAAATAATTTGGCACTTTTTTCTGAAGTTAAAGGTACTCTTACCATGTGACCCAACCATTCTATTCTTAGGTATTTACACACACAAAAGTTAAAATAGGTATTTACATAAAGATTTGTATAAAAAGGTTTCATAGCATTGGGGGGACATAACCCTCTCTCTTTCGTGTTGAGATATGATATTTGAGGGAGAAATGAACTTACAATAGACTAACAGAAGACAAGGCATATAAATTTATCACATGCACAGGTGCATCACAGGAAAGTGAGGCCTATTAACCCCATGAGGTTTAGAAGCTTCTGTGTCTTTCTTCATGGAAGAGGGGGAATGTGAAGCCTGTAGGCACATTCAGGGGAAGAGTAGATAATTTTGGGGGGAGATGAATGGGCAAAAAAAAACAAAAAATGAACCAAAAAACCATTCACAGCCTGGGACAAAATTTGCCTGGGATATAGGAGAGGGCTCAAGGCAACTGCATATCTTCTCAAGAAACTCACCTTAGATAAAAGAATGTCACAGCAAGCACTTCTCTGCACTTCAGATGAAGCAAAGGGGCAAGAGTTGGGTGAGGGACCTGGAAAAGATCAGAGAGACCTTGGTTGTGAGGCTGCTTCTTAGCTCAAAGTACTCAGGGTGTCAAAGTGTCATACTTTAGGGTATCATTTCCTGACCTCCAATAATAACAACTTTATTACTATTAGACAACAACTGAAAACAGCTCAAATGTCCATTAACTGGTAATGAAGAAACAAATTGTGGTATATCCTTATAATGACATATAAGGATTATATGTCAGCAGTAAAAATGGGTGCATTATTGATACATACAACATCATGGAGGAATCTTAAAATATATTAAATGAAAGCTCTGTGGTAGGTAGAATGCCCTCCCAAAGACGTCTACACCCCAACCCCTGGAATTTGTGAATATACTATATTAAATGGTAAAAGTGGCTTTGCAGATGTCAATAAAGCTAAATACGTTAATGTAAGGAGATTATTCTGGGTGATGCAGGTGGGCCCAATCTAATCACATGAACCCTTAACAGCACAGCAGTTTCTCTAGCTGGAGTCATGGGGACGCAGCAGAAGGGGAAGTCAAAATGATCCCTGAGGATCATTTTGTGCAAGGACTGGAGACAGGTCTCTAGGAACTAAGAATGGCCCCCAGCTATCAGCCAGCAAGGAAATGGGGACCTCAGTCCTACAACTATGTGGAATTCTGTCAACAACCTGAAGCAACCTGGGGATAGCTTCTCCCCTAGGGCCTCTACCAAGGAGCGCAGGGCTGCCTGATGACTATGGTCTTGTGAAATCTAAGCAGAGGTCCAGGTTGAGCCACACTGTAGCTGGACTTCAGCCCCACAGAACTGTGAGATAATAAATGGGTGGGAGTTAAGTTGCAGTTGGTGGTTATTTGTTAAGACAGCAATAGAAAATTAATATAAGGAGCCACACACAAATGATTGTGTACGGTATGATTCTGTCTATCTGAAATTCTAGAAAAGATAAAACTACAGTGATTGCAGTCAGGTCAGTGGTTGGTTGCCAGGGGCCAAGAGTTTTAGGTAGGGGACTGATTGCAAAGGGTCACAAAAAACCTCTTTGGGGTGATGGAAATATCATAATTGTTGCAAAGATTATGTGACTCTGTATATTTGTCAAAATTCATCATATTGTGTGCTTAAAATTATTACATTTTATTGTGTGCAAGTTATAAATCAATAAAACACACATATATAACATTAAAGTTCTCCTTGCCTTTTGACTTACCACAGGTATTTTGATGTAAAATTCTTAAAACTTAAAGCAACTATAAGCACACCTGTCATCTCATACATGCATATTCCTAAGGTAAAACACATTTTAAACCATGTTGAAGATGCTGATGGTAATGTATAAAATTATTCCAATGTACTGACACTAATGTCACAACCAGTAATTGTGTATTTATTATTATATGCATATGGACAAGCAAACATACACACACATACATTCATATAAATACAAAAAGGTAGAAAAATTGAGACTTTTTTATTTACCACTCCTAAGTCATTTGCTATTGGTAATGAAGAGTTTCTATAGACACATTGATTTGGGCAACGTGGACTCATTCAGGGTGATGCTCTACTCGGCATTAAATAGAGAACAAGTCTATCTGGCAAGTCTATGTGATATATCTCATTATTAGGTCAACACTCCTAGAGTATCATCCTTAGGAGAACATTAGGAATTAGTGGAAGGTGAATACAGTAATAGAATTTATTGACTATTTGCTCTGTGACACACTGTAATAGATTCTGATTACACTTTTTGATGTTCTGCTGCTGACAGCTTTTCAGCTCCACCCCTCCTCTTTGTTCATACCTGCACATAGGAGCAAGACAGTAAGAAATCCTAGTGCTCCCTCCATTGGCACAAGTAGAGATTCCAACCACATTCAGGACCCTCAGCTGAACCCTACCTACCAATCACAATAAATCCCAAGCCAGGCACCTTTCCTTGCTCTCTTAAGCCATTTTTGGACCAGTTCAGGAGGCCTGCTCTGCTGTCTTCAAAAACCCTCATCATGATAAACCTTTTCATACCTCTTGGTGTAGGTATAGCATTATCAGTATCAACATCCAAACTGCGTTTTGGGTGGGGGTCCATACCTTCCTGCAGGGTGGTCACAACACAGACACTCTTCTAGGCACTTTGTATGTGTTTCCCAGTTTACAGCTGAGCAAACTGAGAAGTGGGGTAACTGGCTAAATGCCACATAATAACTAGCAGAGCTGGAATGCATATCTGAGTCCACATTCCTAACTAAGTCAGCATTCAGCTCATCATATCATGATGACAGTGGTGATCAGCAGCAGCAGACACATCATAAGGAGGATGTAGGTCTTTATTATTGACAAAATATTGTGAAAACACTGAAGGAATTTTAAAAAGCTGCTTCAAAGTAGTGTAGAACAGCCTTGCCTTAGTTATCTGGTAGTTCAGGGTTCTGTTAAGTTAACCTAATATGTTAGACAATTAATGTTATGATTCAGCTCTAGAAAGCTAAGTTGGTCAGTTTGGCACTAGGATGAATTGTTTCAAGAATGTCTCCTTTTGACCCTCTCCCAGTATTAGGTGGCCCCAGCAATTGGCACACTGTATCTAGAGAAAGAAACAGATGACTCTATTTCAAATGTCTTTCCAAAAGAAGAAATGACCCACAAGTTGAAGAATGTGTCACGTAGTTACAAGGTTGATTCGCTGTTATGAAAGTATCAAATGAGTGAAAGATCATCACGAAGCCTTCCTGGAATTTTGGCAATACGAGGAGGTAGATTATATGGATCCTCTATGAACAGAACAAAGGCATTTAAAACTGCACGACAGGCAGAGAATAGTCATGAATTGAATTACCCAGGAAGACAATCAGGAGTTTTTTGGGACGTAACCCTCTACTTCCCTGTGGTCTTTTATGCTAAAATGATGATATGTAAAACCAAAGTATATAGTAATAACTGTGTGTTGAGATGTGAAAAAGGCCAGTTAAAGGTACTTAAAAGAAAAGGACTGAAAAAAGACCCAAGCAAGAAAGGGACAATAAGCATATCAAAACAACCATTTTTGAGACTGTTGAGATATTGCTGTTTTTCAGGTGTGCTAAGCACTTTACATTCACTATCTCATTTAACCCTTACAATAATCCTTAGAAGGAAATATAACTCTCTTAGTATCTTCAGGGCATTGCTTCCAGGAACCCCCCACAGATACCAAAATCCATGGGTGCTCAAGTTCCTTACATAAAATGATACAATATTTGCATATAACCTAAACATAATCCTCTTGCATTCTTTAAATAATCCCTAGATTACTTATAATGTCTAGTACAATAAAGTAAGTGCTATCTAAAGAGTTGTACTGTATTGATTAGGAAATGATGGCAAGAAAAAAAAACCTGTCATATTTTGTATAGACACAATCATCCATTTTTTCCCAAATATTTTTGATCCGAGGTTGGCTGAATCCATGAATGCAGAACCTATGGATAAGGAGAGCCAACTGTATTTTCATTTTAGAGGTGAGTAAACTGAGACTCAGAGAGACAGTGTGACTTATCCACGGTCACGCAGCTGGTAATTTGTGAAGTCTGAATTCAGACCTTGACTTCAATGAGCCCACTCTGTTTAACCATCCTGCAATACTGACTTTGAAGTGCTGCTTACTGATTACAGTACTTTCCAAAAAAACGTTGTGGAAATCAGAATGCTATAATTTGAAGATCCAACTTCATTTTTTCTCAGTCATTTGCATTTAAGATAAATGGCTCCATTTACTAGTTTGTAAATATATCATAACTCTTAAGTTGACCGGGGTACATACATTTCCACATATTTCTAAAATAGTGTTTTCCACCTGATGTGGTTTTTTCTTTCTTTCTTTCCCTTTCTTTCTTTCCTCCCTCCCTCCCTTCTTCCTTCCTTCCTTCCTTCCTTCCTTCCTTCCTT
>NW_012103155.1:1338611-1343839 GCF_000951045.1 Mandrillus leucophaeus
TCTCTTCTTTCTTTCTCTCTCTTTCTTTCTTTCTTTCTTTCTTTCTTTCTTTCTTTCTTTCTTTCTTTCTTTCTTTCTTTCTTTCTTTTTCTTTTCTCTTTTCTTTTCTTTCTTTCTCTCTCTCTCCTCTCTATCTCTCTTTCTTTTTTTGGAGACAGGGTCTGCTCTTTCACCCAGGCTAGAGTGCAGTGGCGTGATCATAGCTCAGAGCAGACTTGAACTCCTAGGCTCAAGCTGTCCTCCCTCCACAGTCTCCTGAATAGCTGTGACTATAGGCTAATTTTACAGATTTCTTTTGTAGAGATGGTCTTGCTTTGTTGCCCAGGCTAGTCTTGAACTCTTGGCCTCAAGTGATCCTCTCACCTTGGCCTCACAAAGTGCTAGGATTACAGGTGTGAGTTACCGAGCCCAGTCTGCTTTTTTTTTTCTTAAATCTACTTAATATTTTCCTTTAAACTGACTCTTTCTTTTTACTTTAGTTTCTTCCTGAGTTGTAATATTCATGAAATCATAGGTTTGATGTACTATTTACCTTTTTCTAATAGATATTAAACATACATAATTATAAGAATACAAATATCCATCGTGTCCCATGGTGGCCCACATTCCACTGTTGGGGAAATACTGGTCTTCAGCTTGCAAGCAGAGAGAACTGAAATGCCTCCTATAGACTTGACCTTTAAAAAAAGGACAAAGGACAGCTCCCTAAAGTGGATTTTTCATTAAGCTGCAACCAACCAAACAGCGAGCAGTCTTCCTAGGTTCCAGAGTCTAAAGCCTCCTGGCAGCTCTTGGTAGATGACCATCAAATAATCCAGACAAGACCAGGACCCTGAGACTTTCCCCTCATCCTTCTCTAGCTTCTACCTGCCCTCATTCAGGGTCCTCACACTTGTCCCTTGGCTACCCGGGCTCCTGCTGCTCCCTCAGCCCAAGCAGGATCCCATACTCAGGACTGGTATAGGTCCTTTCTCATCTTCAAAACCTGCTTTTGGCCAGGCGCGGTGGCTCATGCCTCTAATCCCAGTACTTTGGGAGGCCGAGGCGGGCAGATCACCTGAGATCAGGAGTTTGAGACCAGCCTGGCCAACATGGTGAAACCCCGTGTCTCCTAAAAATACAAAAATGAGCTGGGCGTGGTGGCGGGTGCCTGTAGTCCCAGCTACTCGGGAGGCTAAGGCAGGATAATCGCTTGAACCCGGGAAGTGGATGTTGCAGTGAGCCGGGATTTCGCCAATGCAGTACAGCTTGGGCAACAGATTGAGACTCTGTCTCAAAAAAACAAAACAAAACAAAACAAAGCAAAGCAAAGCAAAACAAAAACTCCGCTTTCCTGTTGAGCTATTTCTCCAGAGTTCATTACAGTTTGCTTATCTTAGCCATGCCAAGGGAGAATCAGTGAGTTAATGCAACACTGCTCCCAGGTAAAAATACTTGTACATGCTATCATCTTTCTGGAGGTCATAGCATGGCTCTGACAATGGAACTCCAGGTATTTTGGTAGTCTGTGGTGGGACAGTCTTTGTGTCTTTCAGATAACCATGTCAGGTACACAGGCCACCAATTCTTTCTATGTATGGTCTGATTCTTTCTTTTCTAGGTATCTTGAGACCCTTGGATAATATAATTACGCATGGAATTTTGTCCCTGTGACATCCCTGAATTGGTTTGGGTCACTCTTTATATTACAAAGCCTTCTATTGCTATATCTCTATATATCTATCTTTCATTTCTATATTTCTATATATTCCTCTCTTACCAACATATCCAGAAGACACTGCACTATTTGTAAAAATTGATCATTTATTCAATATTTTAAAATAAGCTTTATTATTTCCTGGTATTAAATCATTGTCGATATGTAAAAATATGTTTATATAATAATTATATATCATTTAACCAAATATTACTTTGTCTAACTTTGTTTTGGTGAGTGAAACACAACACTTACTCCTGGGGATTCTCCAGACCCAGGTTTTATGCTTGACAATGGGAGAAAGAATAAAATTATTTCCTTCATTAATGTGAAAGGCAGAAGCTGAGGTCTGCTTAGAATCGTTATGTAAAAATCAAGACAGTTTTATATTTATTTTAAGAAAAAGCAATCAAATGATGTTGAAGGAGATTGGAGATATCAAACACAGTTGGGAAAATTATAAGACAGCACTATCTGTGTTCTTGATCTTTAAACTTGCCTTTATTTATGTATTTGAAGTTCAACAGCAGCTTCCACACCTAACCAAAGAACTGTTGGTATATTCACTCCCTCTTCCTCCTGGAGGCCTCATCTCCTATTCTACATTTTTTAATTTTTTATTTGCATTGCTGCTAAAAGAACATCTACAAGAGGTAAGAGAGGACTGACCAAAAAGAATTGGAAACGGTCCAAAATATTTGACTATTTCTTGGCATCTGAGAAGGATGAACCTTTTTATTATTAAGAACAGTAATGTTCCCAACGTTCCCTGAACATATGTTGTCTTGAGCAGCTGTGTGTCCTGGGAGCCCTTTTGTTACCAAGGGAACACTATAAATGTGTCCTATCATCTTTCTGTCAAATAACTGAGAAATAATCTATCAAAATTTTCCTTCCCGGCTAAAAATGGATATGCTGGGAATTGTATAACTTGCTCAGGCAATTCTTTTGCTAAATGTAAACGTACTCACTTCTCACAACTATAGCACTGATTCTCTTCTCTCAATGACCAACTTGGGGAAATGTGGACAAAATATATATGTCTTTATTCTTAGAGTCCTCTGTCTCAAAATTCCACATTTGTGACTTATGTATGAAGCATTGGCATCATTAAAACCCAAATTGGAAGTTATAAGAATGTGGTCACATTCTTCATGAATATAACTGAAATAATGCCTATATATAAAAAATATATATTTCCCCCCCTAAGGCAAGCCTCCTCACATTTTGAAGCTTAAATAAATACAGGTTTTCAACATGTTGGGATTAACCAGAAATAATGAAACCCAAATTCTTGTAACTCTAGGAAGAACAAAAAAGGCAGCCAATTTATCTCTATTGATTTATATACCAAGAAGTGTGATGTAATTGCTTCTTCCCATCAACATGTGCCATTGCATCAGAGGTCTTCCCAGATGTTACCTCAGGGGAGAGTAAATGTGTTTTTATTGTCTTCCTCATCTAAATATGAAGATACTGGTGTTTTCAGAACTCATATTCTATGCCTGGCACTGTGGTGGGCACTGGGAATAGAAAAATAAATAAGACGCAATTCATACTCTCAAAAGTTCCTATGTCCCTCAGACCTAGAGGTCAAGTGTCTACCAAGACAGATCTTCACATGAACAAGTGCTATAATGTAACCAGGAGAGATGGTTGGAATGAGTGGTGGTGCAGAGACAGGACATGGAAATATGACACAGGTATCTCCATCTCCTCTTAGAAAGGCCTCACATCCTCCAGCTACATTTCAGCAGGCTTGCTATGAAGACAGCCCTAGTGGGTAAACCTTACATAGACCATAGCTCTTCTTCAGTTTGTTTTTGCCACATGCATTGCCTAAAAGTGAATGAAGCAAGCAGCCACCATTATTTAGACTACCACCTATGCCTAAAAAAGGGGAACATAGCTGTTGCAAGAAATATTAGACCACCAATCTGGTTTTACCTATTGTCTCTCAGCCTCAAGTATATCCTCCTGTTGTGTTTCCCAGAGTCCCTGACAAATCTGGAGAGAGGTGTAACTGACAGCTGTTTCTTTGACACCATTTCAGTTCCTAGGAACGTTCTCAGCGAAGTCGGGTTGGGAGGAGCATCTGTATCCTGCCCTAGAATGACATTTCCCAAAAAATGAGTTGCCTAGGAGGGATGTTTGTTAAAAATAAAGATTTCTGGACAAGAATTTGCTGATTCGAAATCTTTAGAAGTGAGGGCCTGGAATCTGCAATTTCAACAGCTCTCAAGGTCATTCTTTGGCATACTGAAGTCTAGGGAAAAGTCCACTAAGAAATAGTCTGAAGAAACTGACTCGGGTCTAAGGAATTCATTGAATATATTCAATATTTGTAGGGCAATAAGGATACTTCGAAGAATATCAGATCCCCGTAATTTAGGAAGACTCAGGTAGGCGACACTAGTGAAATTCTTCAGTTAGTCACACCACTTGAAAGCGTTCAATAATCAAATACTTATTTATTAAATTAGCTTAACTCTTCCAATCTGTAACTTTCTCTGGTTGATTCCAGGAGGAGGCTCCAGTCAGATACATTTTGGTATAAATTAATCTTACTAGTTTTATTTTCTTTTAACAAGTGAATGAGATTTAGAAAAGGGCCTTAAGGGAACAGAGGTTTTCGTGGGGAACAAAGGAGAAAAGAACTAGGAAACATAGATACATAAACCAGGGCCAGGCATGGTGGCTCACACTTGTCATCCTGGCACTTTTGGGGGCTGAGGTGGGAGAATAGCTTGAGGTCAGGCATTCAAAACCAGCCTCGGAAACATAGCAAGACCTCCATCACTATAAAATAAAAAAGAGAATAGAAACATAAATATATAAATCAAATATCTTCATTTCTTGAGTCTCCACTCCAAATATTCTGCTGGGTTTATTCATTTGTTCATTCATTCATTATTTAGTCAATGAATTAAATGATTCGTTGTTTATATGTTTACTAAATAGAAATAAATGTGTACTCAGGCAACAACTCTGAGCAAGCCCCACGTGCTGGGGATCCAGTGGTGAGCAAGGCAGAGCACGTGTCTGCTTTCAGGGAACTTCTTCCTCCTATGGGGAGACAGGCAATAAATGAGTGAAAAACCAAGTAAACACATAACATTAGATAAAATGATTAAGTGTTGGGAGGGAAACAAAGCAGAATGTTGTGGTAGCGCCTGAGTGGAGTTTGGTGGCAGGCAGACTACTTTGAATTTGATGCTGAAGGAAGACCTCTGTGATTCAGTAACATTTGAACTGAGCCCTGAGCCCATTGTATAAAGAAGTGAGGAAGAGTCTTTCCTGCAGAAGAAACAGCTAGTGCAAAGGTCCCGCAAAAGGAACCAGCTGGGTGTGCTTGAGAAACAGTGAAGAGGCCAGGGAAGATTGAGTGGAGTGAGTGGTAGAATGAGAAGAGATGGGCATGGATGGGTAGATCTGATGGATCACCTGGGACCCTGTAGGTCATAATAAGTCGTTTGAGTCTGTGAGGGCCACCATGACAAAATACCACACACTGGGAGGCTTAAACAACAGA
>NW_012103155.1:1344384-1351251 GCF_000951045.1 Mandrillus leucophaeus
GGACTACAGGTGTGTGCCACCACACCTGGCTAATTTTTTGTATTTTTGGTAGAGATGGGGTTTCACCGTGTTAGCCAGGATGGTCTCGATCTCCTGACCTCGTGATCCACCCACCTCAGCCTCCCAAAGTGCTGGGATTATAGGCGTGAGCCACCACGCCTGGCCTGAGGAGACTTTTAAAGAGATGACGTGATGGCTTGGACCAGGAGATAATAGTAGAGGGGAGATGAATGTACTTCCACAGGGTGTGTTTTGGAGGGAGAGTTGACAGGACTTGCTAATGGTGTGAAAGAGCAGAGTCATGGGGAGAGAAAGAAAAGAAAAAATAACAACAACCACAACAAAATTTTAAAAGAAGAAAAAAGAAAACAACAACAAAGAATCATGGGGAGAGTAGAAACTTAAGGATCATCAAGAAAGCAGAAAGCTATTGAGTGTCCAGAGTGAGGGAAATCTTGATGAAGTGGCCCCAGGGAAAAGCTGGTATAGAAAGAAGGTAGGAGGATGCTAAACAAACTTCCCCCTACTTCAAGTGTTAGCCTACTTAGTATGCATCTCCTCTAGCTTAGTTTAAAATGTATGCATGCATGTATTTCCAATATCACCTTTACTTGTTAGTTTTATGTGTCAACTTGGCTAGGTTAGGGTACCCAGTTTAATCACCAGTGTAAGTATTGTTGTGGAGGTATTTTGTAGATGTGGTTAAATCAGTTGACTTTAAGTAAAAAAGATTTTCTTTGATAATCAGCAGACCATTCCAGCCTGCCAGGCTGCCACATAATTCCAGACACGCCAATCCCTCCACAATCACTCAAACCAGTTCCTTGGAATAAATCTCTCTCTTTCTTGTGTATGAGTGCGTATAATACATATTTTTATTGTATGTGACATATATTATATATTCTTTATATTCCTTCATATTATATGCAATGCTCCTTTAGATGATATATGATATGTGTTGTATATTGTGTATGTATATATATCCTACTGATTCTCTTTCTCTGGAGAACCCTGACTAACCATCTTGCATACTTTTCTCTTCCCATCTTAAGACAAGGGAGGTGGAAGGCATGAGGTGAGGGCATGATGTTCATGAAGGTGAAGAATGCCACATTCATGAGTCTCATGTTCTCCTGCCTTAGAGGAAGAGGGCAGGGATGCAAGATAAGGTGAGCTCCCTGCTGTAGGAGAGCAAAAGGGATCTCAGGTTAAAGGGCAATCCTTTTACTTCCAGCAGACCTCCTAGAAATGCCATCTCCCCCTGCTTTCAGTGTCATTCTTATGCTCTGCCCATGATTCTAACTCCCTTCCTCTTCAACCTTCATCTGTAGGACTGAATGAGGGGTGCTGGGCATGCAGTGGACTATCAGGCCGACTTCACTGTTTGGAACCCTGAAGTGTACACACTTTCTGTTTTATCCTGTTTGGACTCCACTCCCCTATTTGTTCCTAAGGTTAATTTTTCCCCAGAAAACTGAAGTTTTATTAGGTGAAGGTAAAAAGTCTATACAATTTCTTCCCTTTGAAAATCTTTCTTACAGTAGACGAACTATTCAGATGAACCCTCAGGGCTCTATTTCTCTGGCTTATCCATAAGAACCTTGGAATCCAGAAATAGCTTGTCATTTGTGGATTCCTTGGCCAGCGCCCTACGGCATACCCCATTAAAAACTCTCCTTATAGAAGGGGAGTTGGATCAAAGACGTTGCCTTTGTTTGCTGTACCTGTTAGGTGCCTGAAAGTGCTGACACCACAGAAACATCAGAAAGAAGGAAGCGCCACAGGTCAGCAGTTATTTGCCCAGCCAAGGTAATTCATCTTATCAAAAACCAAGTGTGGTGTCCATTCCACAAGTCCTACTGCCTCCCTCCACAGATGAGGTCATTAAGTTATTTGGCGTTCAACAGTTCAGCAATTGTAAGAGTTGGCAACAGTAAAAGGAAAGAGAAGCTGATTTTCAAACATCATTCTAGTAAGCAGTGGTTTCCTACCTTAAAGAATCCCTGATTGTATCATACTATAGCTTTTAGATTTCTTGTTAAGGTATGTTTTGGGCATTGCTCTTAGTACTTAAGTATTTAATGTAAGGTTTCACTTAAGAAAACTATGAAAGGACTTGGCAGTAACTTCTGGAATTTATCCAGAGCACAACTTCTATTGTGTTCCACAGCAATTTATCTGTTTAACAAGTACCTTAGCTAGTAAGTGGCAGAATCAGAATCTGAATCCCCCTCAGCTCAGTGTCAAAGCCCACACACGTGCTTTCACTCACCCACTTAACAGAGCCTTATTAATCACTCACTGAGTAGCAGGCCCCATGTTATATGTGTCACATAATCTGAGAAAGAATCAGGAAGAAATAGTGGTGGTGTCTGCCCAGAATCTACCTCATGCCTGCTGAAAGTGAAGGAAAGGGGGTAAGTCAGCTTCCAAGCCTGCAATGATTAAGAAAACTCTGGGACTACTCCTAGTTACAAATAAAAAAAAATCATTCAGATAGTTTATCCATTCCTCTATTTTTACAATTGCACGATTCCAGTCCATTCTACTCCTTGATGTCCTAAAATGAATTCATTTGGAAAAATTCCTACTTGGCCATGAAACAGTTGTCCTCATTACTTACTATTGCACTAAACAAGATATTTTGTTTCTAAAAATCTATCTTTTAAAATAATCCAAAATAATGAAAAATGTTCCATGCTTGAAAATATTTTCCACTTTGTTGTTTATACTGATTAAAAATTAGGAATGGTTGGGTAATTTATATAATGGCCACAGAATGATGCCTAGCATTATTTTGCAATCATTTTAAAAGACTATTTTCATAGATTATTAATCACATAAAAATTTTTATAAAATAATATTAGGGGAAATAGTAACTTAAAATACTGCATAGGTATACTATGATTAAAACTATTGTTTTGAATGTACCCAGAAGATACCAAAATGCACCAGATGCTAAAAGTGTTTATTTTAAGATGGTAAGATATGTGTTAAAATGGTGTTGGAATGGTGGCTTTTCCTTTTCTGTTTTTCAAGCATTCTTTTTGTAGAGAAAATAGAATTAATCTAAAATTATGAAGGAAAAAAGTAATTATTATTTCACACCTTTTGTTTGTTTGTTTGTTTACATGGAGTCTTGCTCTGCCACCTATGCTGGAGTGCAGTGGTACAATCTCAGCTCACTGCATCCTCCACCTCCCAGGTTCAAACGATTCTCCTGCCTCAGCTTCCCAAGTAGCTGGGATTACAGGTGCCCACCACCATGCCCAGCTAATTTTTGTATTTTTGGTACAGACGGAGTTTCACCATGTTGGCCAGGCTGCTCTTGAACTCCTGATCATATTTCTATACTTCTTCATAACTAGATGATATTATAACCATAATATCAAGCAATCCACCTGCCTTGGCCTGCCAAAGTGCTGGGATTACAGGCGTGAGCCACCACTGACAGCTTTATTTCACATCTTGGTGGTAGGCAAGACATCTTAAGTTAAGTGAATTGATAGCAATTGCTGTCCTAGTTTAAGGGGAAAAGATGAGCTGGAGGCAAATTGAAAACAGGTAATGAACAGGGGACAGTCTTACGTAGATGTGGTCACTACTCTAGGGGCTATTCCTTCACAGACATAACACTTAAACTTGAAATGCAATTTGTTTTCCTTGTATAGTGTTTTCTATTTTATCTTAACACAATTACTAGAGAGACACCATTTTTGCCAAAAGCAGCCTAGATCTTCAAAAACACCTCTGCACAATGAACTTTCTTATCTGCCTGAAGCCAGAGAATGTGGCCAAGGGGTTTCTGAATTTTTCAGCTCTAGAGTCTGTTTTGGTGATTTCAGTTCTCAGTGTTAATGTGCTGGCAGCCTGGTAGCCCTGCTTTGACTTCATCCTATTTCAAGGAAATAACTGACTAATCAAAACAGAGCAGGGAATACTGCTGAGTCCTAAAGATATGAGTGGGAAGCTGTGCACGATTTAAACAGGGGCCGCTCCCCTGGAAGAAAGTGGGTAGAATGCTAGAAGGAGGACTTCTCCTCTCACGAATCCCTCAGCTTTCCACTTAGCCAGGCAGGATGTCAATTCCAAGAAATCACATTTTAGAGAAAACCAAACAACTGTGTAAGAAACTTAGTTTGAGGAACAATAGCCAGAAGTTTACATGTCACTTTTATATGTCTCTAGGAGTTGTTTCATTTTTCAATAACTGTTTTGGAGTTAGGTTAGGCAATGTATACCAAAGTCCTAAAAACATTCATGCCCCTTGACCCAGAAATTCTAGGACCTCAAAATTCACTAAAGGAGACAGTCAGATAAGTTGAAAGGAAATTTATGTACTAAACAATTCATTTGTTTAAAATAGTAATAGCAGCAGCAAAAACAAATAGAAACAATCTAAATGTCCTACAGTAGAGGACTAGTTAGAATAAATTATGGTATATCCATACAATGGAATACTATATGGTCATTAAAATGATATTATACCACTATTTTTATTGATATTAATGAATTTTCATAACATGAAATTATATAAAAATTATAAGAACATGTGCCTTTCAATCTAATTTTTTTAATGTACACATTTGCTTGGTAGAAATCAGAAAGACTATGCACCAAAATGTTAATCGTGATTTTTTTCATGGTGTTTTGGATTTTTCGTTGGTTTTAGTTTAATATATATTTTTGGTTTTGTTCACTTGCATTTCTAATATTTTTACATTTCTTGTGTAACTAAAAAGGAAACACATTTTAACAATTAGTCTTTTTCAAATGTTTAACATTTTCAGAAAGAGTTTTTAAAATTCTGGAATATCTAGTGTCTACTGTTGGATCGAGTTTTAGACTCAAAAGTTATTTTACAGCTCAAAGATATTTGTAGGATGGTCATGGTATCTTTGGAAATAAAATTCCTTTAAAAACTTAATAAGCTTCTGGCTAGTTCCCGGTAGGCTACCCACACTAATGTTCTTGCCTAAAAGTTCACATAATTCTCAAATCTGCTTTATTTCTTTGCTTCTTCACCTTAAGCCTCTCTCCCTCAATGTAATGGCCTCTACCTTATGTCCATCTCCAACAATAAATGGGAAGGCTACATTCCTAATGTGATCTTTGCCCCAGGGCTGATTCTTTTGTTTAACTGAGGAGTATCACTGGCCTTTCTTACTCAAAGCCTTATCTTTTACTATTTGTGAATAAAAGCTATCAGCCTTTCCAACGTTTGAATGACCCAGATTTCTTGACTTTCTTTATTCCTTTTCATTTCAGCTTGCAAACCAGCCCATTCTTTCCTGAGCCCATTTCTTTCCCATAAAACACCAAGGACAGCTAATGGTAGCCAATACACACTGGTACTCAAGTGATCTCCAACCACTCCAACCACCTCCCATAGAGCTTCCATTCAGGAATGGTATGCTTTCAAGTTACTGCAGGTGACAATGTTGTCATGATATAACAGAGTATATAACGCTGTACAACACAGTGGCAAGACATTATTCCAGCCACTAGCATCAGTTTTCTTACCATTCACCACCTCATCATTTACCCTGCTTCAAAGTACCGGTTTCTGAATTATAACAAATCAAAACAACATTTTGGTGGTTTAAAATCATTAAAAAAAAATACATTTTTTTTGGCCTGAAATCATCCAACACAGGTGTCTGTGGTTGGGTGGATCTCCTGGATAGCTTTTTTTCCTCATGGCAACTCAGCTTCTTCCAGGCTTCTTCCAATAAAGCGGCTTCCCCATGCTCCAGTCTTGGAGTTCATGTCTCTATATCCATTGACCAGAACTCAGTCTAATGGCTCCACCTAACAACAAAGGAGCCTGGGAAACAAAGCCTAGCTGTATGCCCCGGAGCGTAAAAAATGCCTTTGGAGAACAAACCGCATTCTCTCCGAGCAATGGTTTACCGGGTACAATTTTCCTCACCGTAGGCAGTTATGGGGTCAGCAGAACTACAGGAAAGTGCTCTCTGCCCACTCTTGCTTTCTCTGTTCTGACTATGAAAAGAAAAGAAGCTGAGAGTTGCAGTGGGAAGCAGAAGCTGTGAGACACAAACACAGTGAGGTAGGGAGAGCAAACAGGGAAAGCCTGTGAATTAAAGGCCTCCCAATTGACAGCTAAAGCTGGGACAGCTGTACAAAGGCAAACCCTGTGCTAAATGGCTTCAATCTGTGAACACGGTCCAAGGATCTTAACACCCTGAGTTGAAAAATAGTTGAAACTTTTTGCTCTGGATAAAGAAAGCTAGAGAACTAGATTTAGCTGTAATTTAATAGAGTTCAGTGTTAGAAGGATAGTTATTTATAGCTAGATATTTATGTGTCTTTAAATAACATTCTTTATTTTTATGTTTTTGTTCGTATTTTGCATTTCAGAGGTAATTATTTAGTTTTGGAAATCATAACTGATTAGATCTTGACCCTTTCCTGCTCTTTTTACTTGAGGAGACCCTGATCTATTGGCTTAATTAATTAATTAAGTAACCCATCTATTTATTCAATAAATATTTATTAAAGTCCTATTAAGTGCCAGATATTCTGTTAGGCTAAATCTGGTTAAAAGGCAGATATGGTCCCTGCCTTCATGAAACTTATAGTCTAGTGGGTAAGACACACATTAACCAAACTCTCTGGGACGAGCAATTATTTGTCTTCAGTAGTATATGATTATAACATATGATATTATGGTTGTAATACCATCTGGCTATAAAGAAGAAGTATAGAAAGTTTTCAGAGTGTATCACACAAAGCCTGACCCTTTTTAAGAGGTCAAGGACAGTTTCCTTGGTAAAATCATGTTACTTTTAAGTAAAATATTTATTATTTATTTGTAAGTTACAAAAGGATATGTAATGAAAAGTG
>NW_012103155.1:1355551-1355895 GCF_000951045.1 Mandrillus leucophaeus
TCATAAATGGTATTGCCTAGGTTTTCTTCTAGGGTTTTTATGGTTTTAGGCCTAACATTTGAGTCTTTAATCCATCTTGAATTAATTTTTCTTTAAGGTGTAAGGAAGGGATCCAATTTCAGCTTTCTACACATGGCTAGCCAGTTTTCCCAGCACTATTTATTAAATAGGGAATCCTTTCTCCATTTCCTGTTTTTGTCAGGTTTGTTGAAGGTCAGATGGTTGTAGATGTATGGTGTTGTTTCTGACGCCTCTGTTCTGTTGCATTGGTCTATATATCTGTTTTGGTACCAGTACCATGCTGTTTTTATTACTGTCACCTTGTAGTATAGTTTGAAGTCAGG
>NW_012103155.1:1355945-1359797 GCF_000951045.1 Mandrillus leucophaeus
TAATAATGGGAGACTTTAACACCCCACTGTCAATATTAGATAGATCAACAAAACAGAAGATTAACAAGGATATCCAGGACTTGAACTCAGCTCTGCACCAAGCAGGCGTAATAGACATCTGCAGAACTCTCCACCCCCAAATCAACAGAGTATACATTCTTCTCAGCACCACATAGCACTTATTCCAAAATTGACCACATAGTTGGAAGTAAAGCACTCCTCAGCAAATGTAAAAGAACAGAAATTATAACAAACTGTCTCTCAGACCGTGGTGCAATCAAACTAGAACTCAGGATTAAGAAACTCACTCAAAACCACACAACTACTTGGAAACTGAACAACTTGCTCCTGAATGACTACTGGATAAAACAAAATAAAGGCAAAAACAAAGAGGTTCTTTGAAACTAATGAGAACAAAGACACAACGTACCAGAATCTCTAGGACATATTTAAAGCAGTGTGTAGAGGGAAATTTAGAGTAGTAAATGCCCAGAAGAGAAAGAAGGGAAGATCTAAAATCGACACCCTAACATCACAATTAAAAGAACTAGAGAAGCAAGAGCAAACAAATTCAAAAGCTAGCAGAAGGCAAGAAATAACTAAGATCAGAGCAGAACTGAGAGAGAGAGACACAAAAAACCCTTCAAAAAATCAATGAATCCAGGAGCTGTTTGTTTGAAAAGATCAACAAAATTGATAGACCACTAGCAAGACTAGTAAATAAGAAAGTAGAGAAGAATAAATATATGCAATAAAAAAAAATGATAAAGGGGATATTACCACTGATTCCACAGAAATACAAACTACCATCAGAGAATACTATAAACACCTCCACGCAAATAAACTAGAAAATCTGGAAGAAATGGATAAATTCCTGGACACATACACCCTCCCAAGGCTAAACCAGGAATAAGTTGAATCTCTGAATAGACCAATAGCAGGCTCTGAAATTGAGGCAATAGTTAATAGCCTACCAACCAAAAAAAGTCCAGGACCAGATGGATTCACAGCTGAATTCTACCAGAGGTACAAAGAGGAGCTGGTACCATTCCTTCTGAAACTATTCCAATCAATAGAAAAAGAGGGAATCCAGTATACATTTTCTATTGCTGCTGTAGCACACAAACACAAATTTAGTGGCTTAAAACAATAAAAATATATTCTCTAACTGTTCTGGAGTCCAGAAGTTGGAAATGGGTTTCACTGGGCTGAAATCAAAGATGGGCATTATCAAAAAACAAAACAAAACAAAACAAAAAACCCCAACAATCCAGAAAATAAGTGTTGGTGAGCATGCAGAGAAATCAGGACACTTGTGCATTGCTGGTGGAAATGTGAAGTGGTGGAGCCTCTGTGGAGAACAATGAGATGGTTCCTCAAAAAAATTAAACATAGAATTATCATGTAATAGAGCAAATCCATTTCTGAGTATACACCCAAAAGGAGTGGAAGCAGGGATTCAAGCAGATATTTGTACATCTATGTTCATAGTAGCATTATTCACAATAGCCAAAAGGTAAAAGCAACCCAAGTGTGCATTACGGATGAATGGATAAACACAATGTGGTGTATACATACCATGGAACATCATTTAGCTTTAAAACACAAGAAAGAAATCCTAACACATGCTATGGCATGAATGAACCTGGGAGGCATTATACTAAGTGAAATAAGCCCCTCACAAAAGGACAAACACTATATGATTCCACTTACATGAGGTAGCTAGAGTAGTTATATTCACAAAGACAGAAACTAGAATGGTGGTTGCCAGAGCCTGGAGAAAGAGGAAAATGGCATTTTACTGTTTAACGGGTACAGAGTTTCAGTTTTAGAAGATAAAAAAGTTCTGGAAATTGATGGTAGTAATGATTGCAGAACAATGTGAATGGACTTAATGCCACTAAACTGCACATTTAAAAATGGTTAAAATGGTAAATTTTATGTTATGTATATTTTAACACAGTAAAAAATAAATAAATAATCTCCAAAATACCTTCTACTATGTAAGGTAGCATTTATAGTTTCCAGCAATTAAGACCCGGATCTTTGAGGGCCATTATTCAGCCTACTATAACTACCTATCCATCTTTTTCCCACTGACTTGAAATGACACGTTTATCGTGTACTAAATTTCTATATTTAGATCAATTTCTGGGCTTTCTATTATTTTTCATTGAGTTGACTCTTTATGCATGAGTGTCAATACACTATTATGATTCTTTTCTTACAGAGATGTAGTCTTTCTATGATGCCCAGGCTGGTCTCCAACTACTGTGCTCAAGAAATCCTCCTGCTTTAGCCTGCTGAGTAGCTGGGATTGTAGGTAAACACCACCATGCCCAACTACAGTACTAAACTATTTTAACATTATATTTTAATATTTAATAGGTTTAGCCCCCATTCATTATTCTTGTTTTCCAAGATTTTTCTGGCTATTCTTGCTTGTTTATTTTCTGTATCAGCTCATCTAATTTCAAAAAAAAAGATTCTATCAGTACATTTATTGGGATTTTGAAGTTTATTGATAACCTCAGGCAGAATTAAAATCCTTCTGATGTTGAATATTCTTGGCCCAAATCATGGTATGCCTTTTCAGTTGTTTAGGTCTTCTTTTATGTTCTTTAGTACCATTTAAAAAGTTCTATTTGGCCTGGCGTGGTGGTTCATGCCCGTAATCCTAGCACTTTGGGAGGCCAAGGTGGGCGGATCATGAGGTCAGGAGTTCGAGACCAGCCTGGCCAACATGGTGAAACCCCATCTCTACTTAAAAGACAAAAATTAGCTGGGTGTGGTGGCATGCACTTGTAATCCCAGCTACTCAAGAGGCTGAGGCAGGAGAATCACTTGAACCTAGGATACGAGGTTGCAGTGAGCTGAGATCATGCCATTGCACTCCAGCCTGGGCAACAAAGTGAGATTCTGTCTCAAAAAAAAAAAAAAAAAAAAAAGTTCTATTTATGTAGATTTTTGCCAATTTCTTAAGTTTATTCCTGGCCATTGTAGGGGTAGGCGAATTGTCCCTATTCCTGCTAGAGGTTTGATGTCAGAATCTGATAAATAAATGGATAATAGATTGACAGGAGAAAAAAGGCATTTACATGTATTACTGTGCACATGCACATAGGAGTCCCACAGATATGAGACTCAAAGAAAGGCCAGATAGCTGAGGGTTAAATAGCACCTTCTTCATAGGATACAGGGAGATTGGGGGATGTAGACAATTTTGAGAAGTAGTAAATGATTTTCAAGGGAATTGAATAGGCCCAAAGAGCAGTCAATAGGAAGTTATCGTAAATGATTCTCGTTGGAAGCTGAATGGGATCAACGAGTGATGGGAAGGTGATGGGGAGAACCTCAGTGTGAACAAAGGTCACCATATTATGCAGAGTCTCTTAGGTAAGCTCTCAGGGATGCACTCAGAAGAACAGATGAAAAATCTATTGGGGTGCAGTGATGACTTTTAGTCTCTTCTCTGGAGTTAATCTTTTCTGGTTATTTGATGATATTCCTAGGGAGGGTATCTTAAGACAATGGCATTTTTTTTTTTTTTGGAAGAAGTTTTTCTCAGTCAGATAAGGCAACTTCCAGAGAGAGTCCCTTCCTGTACTTGGGAAGGGTTGGGAGCAAAAGAAAGTTAGGAAGTCTTTGGTTTTGAGGGAGTTTCTAAAAACTTTCAATTGCCTTTAATTCAAAAGTGTTCAGCATGCCAAAGCGCTATACTTTGGGGTAGAATCCTCTGCACCCCAACACTGTTTGATTTTTTTGTTGCTATTGTAAATGGACACTTCTCTTTCATTATATCTTGTTTGTATATGTAAAAACTGTTGACTTCTGATTATAAATTTGAATCCC
>NW_012103155.1:1364627-1367460 GCF_000951045.1 Mandrillus leucophaeus
CAAAAAAAAAAAAAAAAAAAAAAGGTTCTATTTATGTAGATGTTGTCAATTTCTTAAGTTTATTCCTGGCCATTGTAGGGGTAGGGGAATTGTCCCTATTCCTGCTAGAGGTTTGATGTCAGAATCTGATAAATAAATGGATAATAGATTGACAGGAGAAAAAAGGCATTTACATTTATTACTGTGCACATGTACATATCAGTCCCACAGATATGACACTCAAAGAAAGGCCAGATAGCTGAGGGTTAAATAGCACCTTCTTCATAGGATACAGGGAGATTGGGGGATGTGGACAATTTTGAGAAGTAGTAAATGATTTTCAAGGGAATTGAACAGGCCCAAAGAGCAGTCAATAGGAAGTTATCGTAAATGATTCTCGTTGGAAGCTGAATGGGATCAACAAGTGATGGGAAGGTGATGGGGAGAACCGCAGTGTGAACAAAGGTCACCATATTATGCAGAGTCTCTTAGGTAAGCTCTCAGGGATGCACTCAGAAGAACAGATGAAAAATCTGTCGGGGTGCAGTGATGACTTTTAGTCTCTTCTCTGGAGTTAATCTTTTCTGGTTATTTGATGATATTCCTAGGGAGGGAGTCTTAAGACAATGGCATTTTTTTTTTTTTTGGAAGAAGTTTTTTTCAGTCAGATAAGGCAACTTCCAGAGACAGTCCCTTCCTGTACTTGGGAAGGGTTGGGAGCAAAAGAAAGTTAGGAAGTCTTTGGTTTTGAGGGAGTTTCTAAAAACTTCCAATTGCCTTTAATTCAAAAGTGTTCAGCATGCCAAAGCGCTATACTTTGGGGTAGCATCCTCTGCACCCCAACACTGTTTAATTTTTTTTGTTGCTATTGTAAATGGACACTTCTCTTTCATTATATCTTGTTTGTATATGTAAAAACTGTTGACTTCTGATTATAAATTTGAATCCCACCACCTTGTGGTAGGTTCTTTTATACAATAATATATTTCAGTTCATTATCTTAATTTTTTTCTGCACAACATTCAATCCCTTAGCAAAATTATATGTTACTACTTCCTTCCCTTCTCTAACTACACTGGATAACACTTGCTGAAAAAAATGTTAAATAATAGCAGTCATATTAGACATACTTGTTTTATCCTGTTCATTAATAGGAATGCTTTTAGTGTAGCCACATACATTTTGTTCAATATATACATTTATTTTTATCTCAAGGAAAGAGTCGTCTATTGTTTTATTAAGTTTTTATCAAAAATGGTAGCTGTTTATTAGAATTTAATTTTTAGCATTTATGGAATTGAACATAGGTGTTTTTCCTCTTTTGATATATAATGATAAATTGTATTAATAGATTTCCAAATATTGTGTCACAGTGTAGTATCATTTTAATATGCTGTCAGATCCTTTGCTAATAGTTTATTTAGAACTTTTGTATTTGTATTAGTAAGTGAGATTGGTCTGTATATATATTTCTTTCTTTTTTGTTATCAAAACAATTATTAGTTAGAGTAATTTTTATGGTAATTTACAAAAATAATTCAAAAACTTTTCTTCTTTTTCTTGCTCTGGAACAGTTTAATGGCATTGGAATTATCTATTTTTAAAAGTTTGGTAGGTTTGGTAGGATTCACCAGTGAAATCATCTTGACCAGGTATGATCCCTAATGGTTCCTTCCAATTTTTCTATTTATTTCCTGTGTTTTTGCTTTCTGAATATTAATATTGTGCTTATCAATATTATAATGTCCTCTTCTTTGTCTTGTTTAAAGATCCTAACCTTACCTTGATCTTTTCTGGTACTGAGATCCAAACCCCTACTTTCTTTGCATTGGCATTTGATCAACATACCTTTGAACATCTTATTTTCAACCTTTGCAAATCGTTTCGGTTTAGATGTGTCTAATGTAATGATGAGTTAGCATTTACTGAGCTTTTATTATGTGATAGGCACCATTCTGAGTATGCTACATATATTAACTTACTAATTATTTCCAGTAATTCTGTGAGTTTAGTTCACTCTTCATTTTATTAGGAAGGAAACTGAGGCACTGATTCATTAAGTAAGCTGCCCCAAATTACATATATTTAAATCCAGGCAGCCTGGTTTCACAACTGTTAGTAAATTATTCTTTGTAGTGCCTCATATCCAGGATACAGTTAAGGGTTTTTAAAATCCAGTCAGATTTTCTTAAACGGATAACTTTAGCTCATTTGTACCTATTGAGATGACAGCTATATTTGGGTTTAGTTTTGCCATATTTTGTTATGCTTTCTGTTTTATTGCTTGAAAATAATCCTTCACTATTTCCTTTCCTTGTATGTGTGTATGTGTAATACTTCCGATTGCTTGAAAGATTTATGTATTTTTTTAGTATTATCTTTATGCACTATAATTTTATATAAAATATTTTTATACATAAGGTATTGTATATGATGTGTGTGTATGTGTATTTAATCCTCTATTTCTTCAGGCAGTATTTAGTAGCTTCTTATTCAAGCAGAAACAGGCTGATTCATCAAAAGTGTATTTTCCCAAAGCTAATTCACTGGATTCGCCAAAAGTCAATTTGCTTTATGGCCAGTTTGTAGAATGACTTGTAGAAAATTGACCTGAAGCCACTCTGAGTAATGGCAAAATTTGCATATTTCCTTTCTCCTTCCTCACTTCCTACCCCTTAACCACCTATTTTATTTGATTGTGTTATTTTTCTTAGTGTTTATGTTTATACCTTAAAGTAAAATTATACCTGCATCACTCATTTATCTTTTTACCCCTGGTTATAAAAGATAGAAAAATCTGCATATTTATCTTTCATCTTCTTCCCTGCTTCCCCCTGACTTTTAGTTTTTTAAT
>NW_012103155.1:1367510-1378460 GCF_000951045.1 Mandrillus leucophaeus
GGATAACTTTAGCTCATTTGTACCTATTGAGATGACAGCTATATTTGGGTTTAGTTTTGCCATATTTTGTTATGCTTTCTGTTTTATTGCTTGAAAATAATCCTTCACTATTTCCTTTCCTTGTATGTGTGTATGTGTAATACTTCCGATTGCTTGAAAGATTTATGTATTTTTTTAGTATTATCTTTATGCACTATAATTTTATATAAAATATTTTTATACATAAGGTATTGTATATGATGTGTGTGTATGTGTATTTAATCCTCTATTTCTTCAGGCAGTATTTAGTAGCTTCTTATTCAAGCAGAAACAGGCTGATTCATCAAAAGTGTATTTTCCCAAAGCTAATTCACTGGATTCGCCAAAAGTCAATTTGCTTTATGGCCAGTTTGTAGAATGACTTGTAGAAAATTGACCTGAAGCCACTCTGAGTAATGGCAAAATTTGCATATTTCCTTTCTCCTTCCTCACTTCCTACCCCTTAACCACCTATTTTATTTGATTGTGTTATTTTTCTTAGTGTTTATGTTTATACCTTAAAGTAAAATTATACCTGCATCACTCATTTATCTTTTTACCCCTGGTTATAAAAGATAGAAAAATCTGCATATTTATCTTTCATCTTCTTCCCTGCTTCCCCCTGACTTTTAGTTTTTTAATATATACTTTGTCATAATTTATAACATTTATCATCTGTTCTGGACCATTATCCTCACAATTTGCTTTGGTTTCACCAACTAAACTAAAGGTTTTCTGGCAATCTCTTGGCTATAGTTTCTTCACTTATAATTTGATTGGCTGCAGTTTGACCTCATCAAGGAGCTCATGGGATCATTATTCCTCGAGTTCTTGTACATTAAAAAAAAAATTTGTTGTTGCCTTTACACTTGCAAAACAGTTTAAAAGGAAAGACAACTTTAGAATGACAATTCGTTTCTTATACATTTTACAAGCACTCTTCCACCTCCTTTTAGTATTGAATGTTGATTTGAAGAGGTTTAAAGTAATGTGAAGTGACTTAAATATTCTAACTTGATACTCATAGTATTCACTCTTTTGTCAAATGTTAATTTTTGCCTGTCCTATCCAGCTCCGTTCCCAATTTCTATTACCCCAAGGCAACAACTTTCAATACTCTTAGATATTTATTTTGGTGTGTGACTATGTCGTAATAAGTGATGCTCTTTCAAAATTTTTCAGTTAAAGATATTATCCATTGATTTCTTACAATGAAGGACTTAGATCTTTTACAATCCAACCCACATCATCCATGCATACACACATACATAGAACTACACACTTACTCCCTTTATCTCTTCTTCAACATTTGGAGTTAAATCAATTTTTAGTGATTTTATCATGACTGTATAACTACTACTCATTCACCACTGAGCTCTATGGTATTGTATGATCATATTTCCTTTCTTGTGTAACTTTTTGGGTTTTTCATTTTTTGTTTGTTTTCTGAAGTTAAAAATGGACTCCTTTATGTTTGTGTATTTTTGTGTGTGTGTAGCAGTCCCAAGGTCTTAAAAAAGTCTTATAATAATTTAAAACTTCCCTAAAATATGTTCAGACACATCAAGTACTCCATAAACTTCATTTTCTTCTTGAAACATCTTTCCTGTGTCCCTGTGTTCTTCTGCTTTATTCTGAGCTGTGTGATTTTAAGGCTTTGCTCAGCTCTCAACCTAGAACTTCCCCTTATCCACATCCTAGGAGTTTCCTTTCCCATCTGGAGTTCTTGTTACCTGCACATCCTCTTCATTTTTGATTATGTGCTTATTTTACAAAGTCACATGTCCAATTAACCTTCTGAGAAAGTGTGCTTGGAAGAAAAACTCTTGAGACCTTGCAAAAAAATTTGCAAAAAAAATTATTTTTGTTCCACCCTCACGATTTATCATTTGGCTGAATCTGTAATTAATTGCATCAAAATTTTGAGAAATTGCTTCATTGTCTTCTGGTGCTAATATTGTAAAGTCTTTGGCCAGTCTGATTCTCAAAGCATTTGTTTGTTTTCTCTTTAAGAAACTCTTTTTTATCTTTGATCTAGACATTTTCAACAATCTGCCTCAGGGGAAATCATTTTTCCATTCAGTGTGCTGGCATTCACTCGACTCTTTCAATCTAGATAATCTAGCTTTTAATGGGAAAAACCGCAATTACTTTCCATCAAGCTAATACTTCAAAAATAAGAAAATTTTTATTATTTAATAATTTCCTTCCATTTTCTTTTTTCTTATAAATCTAAATATTTGGATGTGAACTCTTGACAATCTATTAATTTTCTTTTCTTTTCTTTTTTTTTTTTTTTTGGAGACAAGGTCTCTCTCTGTCACCCAGGCAGGAGTGGTGCAGTGTGGCAGTCATGGTTCATTGTAGCCTCGACTGCGTGGACTCAAGCTATCCTCCTAACTCAGCCTCCCAAGTTGCTGGTGTGTGCCTCCATGCCCAGCTAATCTATTAGTTTTTGTTTGGAAATTTTAATTTCTGCTAATGGTGAATTTAGAGAATTTCTTTTTTGAATGTTTCGTGTGTAAGTACAGATGATCTCTGACTTACAATGGTTCAACTTACAATTTTTCAACTTTATGATGATGCAAAAGTGATACACATTCAGTAGCAACCTTACTTTGAATTTCAATCTTTTCCTATGGTAGCAATACTCGGTATGATCCTCTAGTGATGCTGGGCAGTGGCAGTGAGCAGCAGTTTCCAGTCAGCCATGCAATCATGAGAGTAAACAACTGATACTCCAAAGGGTATTGTGTTGCCAGTGATTTTTGGATATCGTGTTTCGTGTTTTTGCATCCCATCATGTCTACAAAACATCCAACTGTGTCTCCTCCTTCTGGTGAGAAAAAAAAAGAGCATGTTTAAGATAAGGCAGGTGAAGCAATGATGTTCAGTAGGTTAGACATACTAAATGCATTTTTAACTTGTAATATTTTCAACTTACCATGAGTTTATTGGGACACAACCCCTTCATGAGTAGAGGAACATCTGTATACATGTGCATGTTCTCATTTTATGGATGTAATGCATTACATTTCTGAGTTATTACTTTTCTTAAAGTTTTCTGCTGCTCCTTTCATTTTCTATTTCCACAGTTGTTTTTCTTCCTTTCGTCTGTCTTTTGTGTTAGAGACTTTCTTCAAGTGTTAGTGATTGTTGGGTGTCAACTCATGTTTAAGAGTGAGGAACTGAAAAGTGAATTGGAACTCAATATGCATTGATGGGGCTTGGAAATTGGGAGCTATTAGGAGAGATGTAGTCCTTTGGTGGTCTTTTCCCTTGTAACCTGTCATTTCTTTTTTAAGAAAAACTTTTATTTTAGGTTCAGGAGTTCGTGTGCAGGTTTGTTATACAGGCAAACTTGTGCTACCGGGGCTTGTTGTATAGATTATTTCATCCCCCAAGTGCTAAGCCTACTACTCAGTAGTTATTTTCTTTTCTGATCATCTCCCTTCTCCCACCCTCCACCCTCAAGTAGATCCCAGTGTCTGTTGTTGCCTCCTTTATAACCATGAGTTCTCATCAGTTAGCTCCCACTGATAAGGGAGAACATACAGTATTTCAGTCACTTCCACCTGAGAGAAACTTCTCAGTTGTGAGTTGAGATTGGGCAAGGATTAAGCGTAGTTGCTACAGTTCTGGGACATGAGAAGAGAAAGTTGAAGGAGTGGTTCTTACTTCTCAGTAAGTAAACTTACATTACTCCTACCCACAAGGGTGTTCATGATGTCTCCAAGTGCAGAGTTAGTCTGTATGGTTCGGATTCTCCAGCAAGTAATATCCAGCGATCTGCTGAGGTCAGGAAAGGAGGTCTCATGGCTATTTGGGGTAGGGAAGGGATGAAGGGGTTTAACTGATTTTTAAAAATGCCTACAATCAGAACTTGCCCTGCCTTTCTGTCTTCAGAGCTACCAGTTACCTTTAATATCTGAGTTGGGATGAGAGCAATCATTTTGTTTCTGTTTCAAATGAGCTTCACACACACACTGGCCTAAGTTTCAGCCTTCTCTGGTCTGCTGTGTCAATTACCATCTGCTCTCCAATTTCGAATGTTGTTGATATATGCTATTCTTTTCTCCAATTCTCTCTCTCTCTCTGCGTGTGTGTGTGTGTGTGTGTGTGTTGGTCTTTTAATTTCTATACCACCCTTTCAGTAGAGTTTTGAAAGGGAATGGAGGTAAATGCGTAATTCCATCTATTACAGCCATGAAAACACACTTCTAAGATGTCCTGCTGCCGGAAACATAATTGACAAAGGGCCTCAGCTGTTATGCTCTGAAACCCAACACTATGTTTGGGAGGAGGCTGTGCTTTCCCATGAGATGCTCCTACTCAGTGACAAAGTGTAGCAGGGAAACGAAGGCAGGACTATTCTGGGAGATGTGAGGCTCCTGTAATGGACAGTGTTGGCCAGAGGATCCTCTACTGTTTTTTTCAAAATTTTCTCAGAAATGCATTACAACAAAGACCTTCCTGCCTTCCTCCCTCCCTCCCTCTCCCACTCTCCTGCTCTCCATCCTTCCCTCCTTCCTTCCTTCCTTCCTTCCTTCCTTCCTTCTTTCCTTCCTTCTTTCCTTCCTTCTTTCCTTCCTTCTTTCCTTCCTTCTTTCCTTCCTTCTTTCCTTCCTTCTTTCCTTCCTTCTTTCCTTCCTTCCCAGGGATCACAACCGTATCATGGTCTGATACTTTTTCCTAAGGCAAAAATTGATGAAAATAGCCAGTAACTATTATAAAGTGTGTGCCTTTTCAGTCTTTTGATTTATGTCTTATTTTATTTCTGGGACCATAAGCTATGTCTATGCTTCTGTTCAATTATGTGTTTATTTTCTTTAGGGATATCCATTATGCATATTTAATCTTCATTTTTATCTCTATATTTATCATTTTTCTTTAATCTTATTTATTTTTGAAATCTTCTCCTTTATATGTTATGCTTTCAGTAATAACTATTCTCCTTCATTCTACTTTAACTCTCATTTTGAATGAGATTTTACTTTTCTTTTCCACCATCTTTGATTTTTTTTTCTCTTTTCTCAGCACATTTCCTCCCAAACTCTTTAGATGTACTTTGAGTCATCGTTTTATATAAATAATTCTTTCATTAAATGTTTTTTAAATTCATGGCAACATATTTGGTAATACTTTTCTTCTGGTTCATAACAAAATTATTCTGGGATATATTCTTCATCTGCCATTTGTACTATTTGTTTTCCCCATTCCTTCAACAGTTTTTTCTTTTCTTTTTCTTTTTTTGAAGTAATTCCATAGATTCAGTGTGGTTACTTTGTGGTAATACTCAACATTGAATGAAGGAAATTCCTTATGAATTGGGTATTAGCATGTTGCTCATAGCACAGCGGCAGTGCTGCGAGTTCTGATTTGAAATTACAGCTCTGCCACATAATAGCTGCATGACTCTATTTCTGCAGTAAAGGGCTAATCATAATAGCATTTATCTCACTGTGTGCTGTGATGGCTAATACAGGAGGTCAATCCATGAAAAGGCATGTAGATAATGCATGTACATGTGGCATTGTAAGAATATGATAAATACTACCTTTTTAAAAGTCATCTCAGAGTGTCTTTTTGCACTTCCACTTTATCTTGCCTGTATCTGGCATTTCTTCCTCCCTCCCTACAGCTCAAAGTTACATCTGCCTAGTAACGTTGTGGGAGATAAAGTTAGTATTTCTGGTTTTTCTTTCTCCTTGTTTTTGAATGATTTCTGATAGGAAAAATTTGTTGAGGGGATGGGGGGCAATCCTGTCTTTATTCACCATTTCTAAATATCAACCAGGACTTGACACTTCAATTAAGGCATGAAGGATGAGTGGGAATGAAGTAACTGAGGTAGGGACAGGTAGGGGAACATGCTAGAAGAGGAAAATGCGTGTGGCTCCTGTGACACGGGAAGGAGCTGTGAAATTTGAAGCACTGACATGATTGCCATGACTGTAATATAAGGAGGGAAAGGGAGAAGGGGATAAGATGAGGCTGGTAAGTAGGCAGCCATTCCCATGGCTTTCCATCAACACCGCACCCCTCGGTGCAGCTAAACACAGTACTTAAGACAACTAGTTTTATGCTCCTCAATTTCTGGTTGAGTAAGGAAGGATTTATAGAGAGGAAATGGGACAGACTTTGAGTTGCCTTTGGGGCTGGGTTTCAAGGCTGAACTTTAAAATTTATCAGTTATCTCTTCTTAAAGAAAAGATTGATCACTGCCACTTTATTATATGATAATCCAGGTTACCTCTGACAATGTCTATATTGCGAACATTCCTATATCCATTTATGGAGCAAAACATTCCTAGCTTTTTTATTCCAATTTCAAAATAAAATCATAAATATATTTTGCTTTTAATTTTTGTAGCTTTTTGCTTATAAAAAAAATTACACTACTATTAATAGAATTCTAAAGAAAAAAAAAACTTTAACCACAAGCACACCCAAGCCAACATATCAAATTGTTTCCATATTTATTCATGTTTTCTTATGAATATATTTTAGAATAATTGCAGACTAGCAAATATTTAAATAAATAATAAAACTAAATTCAGAGGAGTTACTGTAGAAGTGGTTATTTCTGTTCTGGTGATCTAAGCTAGTTTATGTGGTTTTATAGAAAGTCAAATTGGAATGTCTTTAAATAATTTGCAGACTTGCACGCTAACATTTAACCCACTATCTAGTTTGATTGTGAAATATAATCTTAGGTACCATTGTCTCTATATTTGATCCCTCTGGCACCGCAATCTGAAAGTAGTAAAGAATGACGATTGAAGTTTTTGTTTATTTAGTTTTAGTTTTAACAGGAACTTAATATTACAAAAGTGCAATTTAAGTAAGATTGATCTGATACCAGGTGTTATGTGAGAGACTAGAAACAGGAAGATAAGTAGGAAGCTATTTCAAATAACCCAGGCATGAGGTAACAAAGGAAGCATTACAGTAGTTGAAGTGGAAATACAAAGAATACTTGGGTATATGATAGAAATAAGAAACTCAGAAGGGAAGTGATTTGCAGGAAATAGATTTGAAGGACAAGACAAGCTTGTTTCAAATATGTCAGATTTGGGACATGCAAGTAGACACTTTGTGAAAATAGAGCTTTGAAACTAGAGCACAGGTAAGATGCCATGTTAGACGCACTCTTTTGGTGATCTTCATAGTGAAGAGTTGAGGCTAACAAAGTAGATGAGGTCTCTAAGGCACTACTATGATTCAAGAAGAGGTCAATGATAAAAAAAAGACATCGATCAGGATGAAAACTAACGGGCTTATTGTATTTAGGAGATTATTTAATAATTAAATGGCAGGTAATAACAGATGTCATGTATACAACTTATTTGAAGTATTTGGAAGAAATAGAAGAGACATGGAGGAACCAGCAAAGCCATGTGTATTAATGTTTTCTTCTCCACATTAGAGAATGCCAATGCAGGAAAAGTTCAAAGAGTAAAAATATGAACAAAGGAAGAGTAAAGAGGAGAAAACTCTACTCCAATATTAAATGAATTGAATAAAATCTAGTAGAGTGGACCTCAAAGCTATTTTGGCAGTAAATAAACAGGAAAAAAAGTGCAATGTTCTGACATAAACATTAACAGATCTGCCAAGGAATGAAAATAAGGATTAAGGAAAGAATAATATAGCACTCATTCTAACCCAGTGGGTCTCAACCAGGACTGATTTTTTGCCACTCAAGGGACATTTGGCAATGTCTGGAGACATATTTTGTTCTTACAAGTAGGGGATATTCTACTAGTAGGTAGAGGTCAGGGATGCTGTTAAATAACCAACATTACTCAGGGCAAAAACAAGGAGTTATCTGAACCAAAAAGTCAATAGCCTCAAAGTTGAGAAACTTTGATTTAAACCATTCAACCATGTCAGAAACAGTACTGGTGAGTCAACAAATCCTGAGAGTTTCCACTGATACTGTAAGAGTGGGAGAGAAGAAGATTGGTTGAATTTTGTACTTTACTTCTCCCTTTGAAAAATTATTTGATATTGGAACGCATGCATGTACGAAATTTACGTAGCAAGAAGTGGGTAAAACAAAGTACAGTGTCACCTTGAACATGGGTTTTAGCTATGTGGGTCTGCTGATACAGAAATTTTCTTCTTCCTCTCTCTTCTCTGAA
Organism: Mandrillus leucophaeus; assembly: GCF_000951045.1. Lineage (NCBI taxonomy): Eukaryota > Metazoa > Chordata > Mammalia > Primates > Cercopithecidae > Mandrillus > Mandrillus leucophaeus. Next base: position 1,375,676 of record NW_012103155.1, read on the forward strand.
ACACAGTAAGACCAACCCCTCTTCTTCCTCCTCAGCCTAATCCATGGGAAATGATGAGGATGAAAGCCTTTATGATGATCCACTTCCACTTAATGAATAGTAAATATATTTTCTCTTCCTTTTGATTTTCTTGATAACATTTTCTTTTTCTTAGCTACATGTATACATATATATATAGCATATATATAATATGTATAACATAAAAAATATGTTAATCAGTGGTTTATGTTATCAGTAAGGCTTTAAGGCTTCTGGTCAGCAGTAGGATATTAGTAGTTAAGTTTGGGGGAGTTCAAAAGTTATGTGCAGATTTTTGACTGCACAGGGGGCTGGCACCCTTAACTCCCACATTGTTAAAGGATCAACTGTAATAAAATTACCAGAAGAGACTCTCTCAGACATAAGTTCTCACTTAGAGAAGTATGCAAAGGTATCTTCCAATATGAAAGCTAGGAACAAAGTTTAAAGGCAAAACAAACTACAGTTTCTCTAATTAAGGCAGTTCACAGTTGCACAGAGTTCTCCTGCTACCACATTTCTATAACATCAGGTTATATAAAAGTGGATTGAACTCAATATCCAGCTCTCGCATTGTTGCTGAAAAAGGAAGACACAGGACAATTTGGAGTAGACAACCTTCTCCCTATTCTTCCCACTTTACAGCTAAAATTTCCAGACATTATGTACAAAACAAACAAAACATAATGCTGAAAGGTGGAAAGAAGAGAAACAACTGAATAGGGATTTCGAAACCTGAAAAAAAGACAGAGAGGTGAGTTCCCTGGGTTTCCTTTTTGCTTCATGTATCCCAGACTGGGTTAGGGAGAAGCTAGCAACTCAGAAATCACAATGGGCACAGACAAAAACAAACAATAAACAACAAGAAAAGGTGACTCTGCCTAGTCAAAGGATCGTGAAAGCGACCATCTAGCAAGACAGAAAACTTTCAGACAATAACTAACTCCCCTAACCCAAACAAACATTCTGAAAAACACTGCAGCTTCATGGCTAGCACATCAGCTAAAGCTGAGTCAGGACGCTGAACTTTCACACAGCAAGGAGCCACGCCTACCACAAGGGGTGTCAGTAGAGACCAAATTGGGAGCCTAAAACTTCCAAACTCACCTAATAGTAATGAGGCATTCCTCCCCTTTCCCACTAGCATGATGTCAGAGAAGGACAAGTGAGAAGCCCAACTTCCGCCAACTTCCAATGGTAAAAAAATCCCCCAACTCAGTGTCAGCAGAGACCATGTGGGGAAAAGTAACAAGGGGTCCTTCACCCTCCCAGTCAGGGTGGAAGGCCTAGTGGGAACTGTGCACTTCCAACACTGTCAGCACTGATGTGGATCCCTTCCCTCTCTCTCTGGCATGTTGTGTGGGGGATTTAGACTTCTCTCACCTGACAGAAGCAAGGTACCATCTCCCTTCTCCCACCAGTGGAGTGTCACAGGAGGTCTGTTGAAACCAAAAACTTAAATAATATCCAAAGTCTCATAACATAATACCAAAAGTGTCCAAGACAGAATCAAGAATCACTTGTCTTATCAGGAATGAAGAAAATCTCGAGTTGAATAAGAAAAAGACAAGCAGCAGGCACTAATGCAGATGTTGGAATTATCTGACAAGGAGTTTAAAGCAGCCATTATAAAAATACTTCTACAAGCAATTATGAACATGTTTTAAACACAAAAGGAAGCTTTGGCAAAGAAATAGAAGATATAAAGAAGAATCAAATAAAAATGTTAGAACTGAAAAGTAAAATAACCAAAATTTAAAAGCTTGTTGCACTGGCTCAACAGAAGAATGAATAGGATAGGAGAAAGAACCTGTGAACTTTAAGACAGTACAATAGAAATTATTCAATCTAAAAAATAAAGAGTAAATAGACTGAAAACAAACAAAGAGAGCTTCAGGGACATGTTGGACTCTAACAAAAGATCTAACATTTGTGTCATTGGAGTCCTAAAAGAATTGGTGAAAAATGGTGGGGCTGAAAAAAGTATTCAAAGCAATAATTGCTGAAAATTCCTGAAAGACATAAACTTTCAGATTCAAAAAGCTGAGAGAAACTTAAACAAGATAAAATGAAAAATTCATACTAAGACACAACACAGTGAAATTTCTGAAAACTAAACACAAAGAAAAAAATGTTGAAGTTAGCAAGAAAGAAACACCTTACCTGTAGGGGAAAAATAATTTGAAAAAGAGTGATTTCTCATTAGAAATCATAGAGACTAGAAAGAAATAAAATATCATCTTTTAAATAATTTTAACTAATTTTTTTTATTATACTTTAAGTTCTAGGGTATATGTGCACAATGTGCAGGTTTGTTACATACGCATACATGTGCCATGTTGGTGTGCTGCACCCATTAACTCGTCATTTACATTAGGTGTATCTCCTAATACTATGCCTCCCCCCTGCTCCCACCCCATGACAGGCCATGGTGTGTGATGTTCCCCACTCTGTGTCCAAGTGTTCTCATTGTTCAGTTCCCACCTATGATTGAGAACATGCGGTGTCTGGTTTTTTGTCCTTGCAATAGTTTGCTGAGAATGATGGTTTCCAGCTGCATCCATGTCCCTACAAAGGACATGAACTCATCCTTTATATGGCTGCATAGTATTCCATGGTGTATATGTGCCACATTTTCTTCATCCAGTTTATCATTGATGGACATTTGGGTTGGTTCCAAGTCTTTGCTATTGTGAATAGTGCCGCAATAAACATATGTGTGCATGTGTCTTTATAGCAGCATGATTTATAATCCTTTGGGTATATA
>NW_012103155.1:1379140-1391649 GCF_000951045.1 Mandrillus leucophaeus
TAGGGAATCTTTTCCCCATTTCTTGTTTTTGTCAGGTTTGTCAAAGATCAGATGGTTGTAGATGTGTGGTATTATTTCTGAGACCTCTGTTCTGTTTGGTCTATATGTCTGTTTTGGTACCAGTACTATGCTGTTTTGGTTACTGGTAGCCCTGTAGTATAGTTTGAAGTCAGGTAGCATGATGCCTCCATCTTTGTTCTGTTGGCTTAGGGTTGTCTTGGCAATGCAGGCTCCTTTTTGGTTCCATATGAACTTTAAAGTAGTTTTTTCCAGTTCTGTGAAGAAAGTCATTGGTAGCTTAATGGGGATGACATTAAATCTATAAATTACCTTGGGCAGTATGTCCATTTTCACGATATTGATTCTTCCTATCCATGAGCATGGAATGCTCTTCCATTTGTTTGTGTCCTCTTTTATCATTTTAAATGCTAAAAGAAAAGAACTATCAACTGAGAATTCTTTATCCAATAAAAATATACTTCAGGATTAAAGAAGAATTCAAGGCATTCTCAGATACAGAAAACCAAGAGAATTTGTCACCAGCACACCTACTCAAAAGAATGGCAAAAGGAAATTCTTGAAACAAATGAACAACAACAACAACAACAAAACAAAAAAAGGAGGAATCTCAGGACACCAGAAACGAAGAGAGAACAATAGGAAGAGTAAAGATATGGGTAAATATAATTGGCTTTCTTTCTCCCCTTGATTTTTCTAAATTTTGCTTGGTGGAAGCAAAAGAAGACATAATTCTCAAATTAAGTATAAAAGAAATAAGGAACTCACCACCAGAATAAGTAGGAGATCCTGGAAAAGCTCCCCAACTTATGTAGAAACAAGGTTAACAAAACACAAAATAAAATGAAAAACCACCACAAACATGCAAATACTCTACAGGGTAAAAAAGAAGAAAGGGATATTTATTCAACGTAGAGATGAAGAATCCAATCTCGATGAAAGTATAACTCATAAAACAGAAGGTAATTTCCTACCAGTATTTCATGATGTGAGAACATGGATAAAATATAAGAAGAATGCAAGTTCCAGTGAGAAGCACTAGACAAAATGAAAGTGGAGATTGAAAGCTAAGGATTGAAGACAACACTATTTCAAAACCAAGAAACCATAAATTTCAAGGAATAGCAAATATATGGCTAAAGTATAGAAAATATTTGTGATAACTCTACGAATACAGCATGTTATGGGCTGAATTGTGTCCAGCCCCACACCAAATTCAAACACTGAAGCTCTAACTTCCAATACCTTAAAATGTGATATATTTAAAGATAGTGGCTTTAGGCTGAAAAATTTCCTATGCTCACTACCTGGGTTATTGGATAAATTATATTCCAAATCTCAACATCACACAATATACCCATGTAACAAACCTGCACATGTACCTCCTGATTCTAAAGTAAAAGTTTACACACACCCTTTTAAAGAAGTAATTAAGGTTAAATAAGGTCATAGGGGTAAGGCCCTAATCCAATAGAACTCATGTCCTTATAAGAAGGAGAAGAGACACTAGGAAAGCACATGCACAGAGAAAGAGTCATGTGAGAACACGGCAAGAAAGTGGCCTCTACAAGCCAAGGAGAGAGACCTCAGGAGAAACCAATCCTGCCAGCACCTTGATCTTGGACTTCCAGCCTTCAGAACTGTGGGAAAATAAATTTGTATTGTGTAAGCCACTCAGGTTGTGGTATTTTTTATGGCAGCCTTAGCAAAGTGATACACAGAGAGAAAAGTTTTTAAAAGAAAAAGAAATTATAGAGAAAATAATAGATATGGAAGATGGACAAAGATGATCCAACATAGGATATTTTCTAAAGTAGATAATACCACAAATAAATAGAGAAGGTATATAATATAGCATACAACATTTTCTTTGAAATAGAAGACATTAATAACCAGATTGAAATGGTACACCATATTATAGCCAAAACTGATATAGAAAAATCAACATTGAATCAATTACCTAAGTAATAAAAAGCTACTTAGGTATTCAAACAGAAAATCTAAATCACCTAAAAGTAATGGAGCCAATTAAGCTGGAAAAGTTAAGCTGGTGACTTTTCAAGCTTAATTGGCTCCATTACTGAGGTAATACTGTTTTGACAGTTCTAGTTGATTGTCTCAAGTGTTATGAGGTCTTTCCACTTTGGCTGGTGGAAAGATGTATTATTCCCAAACCCATGTGATCTCCAAGGATTGTTCCACCTGCTCCTTTCTAGAGTTCTTTCCTTGCCATCACAGTTTCCTCAGAGTATGCAATGATGAGGTAAAGATTCGAGGGGAACCCTCTATAGATCTTCAGAACTCTTTGTCTTTGAAGATTTTCCCTCTCTGTGACTCCATTCCATGAATTCCATGCACCTTAACCTCTTTAAAATCTGAACTCTGACTTCTCATCTCAGAGAGACTACCGGGCTCCTTTTTGGTTTACGCTACCTGTTCTGAGGCTTAGAAATGCTCTTTAGTAGTTCCCTGGGACAATCATAGGACTTACATTATTTGATTTCCTTCCCTCAGAAATCACTTCCCTGCAATGTTTGTTGTTCAATGCATTAAAACTATTGTTTAATAGATTTCATTCCGCTCTTTATTTCTTTAAGACAAGAGGACATATATTGTCCCTGGTATTTCATATGAGCTAGAAGTAGAAATCCCAAACTTCTTGTCTTCCCCCCCATCAAACTTTAAGGTTTTTCTTAGGAAATAATATTTATTTTGGCAGGGAAACATTTACCTAAATTTCCTCAGTTCCTTCAATTTCATTTTTTATATTGTCTATGGATTTCAAATAACAATAAATTCAATATTTTTAGTATTGAATTTAAAAAGTAGTTTGAATATAAAAAGTACTTTGATTTTTGAAGAGTTATTATCTATTTATTATTTTTTCTTTCCATGTGCAAATAAAAAGAGATGTCTGAAATGATACATATGCTAATGATAGTGATTCTAGGTGGTAGAATTTTATGCGACTTTTGTCTTTTTTTTCTAGTTGGATATTGATATGTGCCACTTTTTAAAAAACCTTAGAAACATCTTGTGATATTTTTGAGGTGAATGGAAAGAAGAATAGGGAAAATGTGGGAGCAGTTTTCTCAAGGATACTGAAAACTTGGAGAAAGGTAACTTCCAAAGAAGAAGAATACCTTTCTCTCTGAAATAAAAAGATAAAAAGGTTATTTTAGAGGTTAAAAAAATAAAGACAGGCTCAGAGACAGTTGCAGCTTCATAGCAGATGTTCAGATGACCTCCATCATTTTAGAAAAGTAACAAATGAAGTCATTTTAAGTGGAACCATTCTTTCATAAAAAACACATCACAAAAAAAAAAACTTCAAGTTTTGAGGCAATTGAGCTTTTTGATCTGAGCATTAATTATGTCAGTTTTCTGACTCAATTATTCCTTGTCTAGATTATAATGTAGCTGAATAAAGTAGGAGGGATGAAAAGACAGGTGAGTGAGTGGGAACCTAGTGAAATGAAGGGGAACAAATAATATAGTCATAGTACAGATTGAGTACCTTTTAGCTGAAATCATTGGTACCAGAAGTATTTCAGATTTTGGAATACTTTCACTACCCTATGGGTGCCATGCAGGCCTTTTTTTTTTTTTAAACATTTTCAACATTATGTTTACCCCATAGAGCAGAGAACAAGCAATAAAAACACAGTAAATAATGCACAGTAGTTACCACTGCTACTACTACAGGTTGAGCATCCCCAATATGAAAATCCAAAATCCAAAATGCTCCAAAGTTTGAAACTTCCTGAGCATTGATATGACATCAAAAGTTCAAAATTCCACACTTGATCTCATGTAACAGTTGTCAGTCAAAACGTAGGCGCACAACACAGTTTATTCATCATCCCCAAGGGATAAAATGCCTTTCTAGGCCCCTTCAGCTGCAAAATATATGCTTTCCATGCACGCCCAGATTCTCCCACGTGCTTGCTCAAGCTGTGGTAGTAGTAGCAGTAGTGTAGTTACCATTTATTGGATGCATACTATGGGCCAAGCAGAATGATAAATGCTTTCCATGTGTTACTTCATTTGGTACTGTTAGCAACTCACTTTTAGAGAGACTAAGATACCTGCCCACAATCACACAGCTAGCCAACGACATTATCAGAATCTGAACCCGGCCTATTTGACAAAGAAGGGTGATTTTTGGTTTCTAAATAAGAAATTTGATTTATCTTTCCTCCACATAGTGATTCCTCAACTAGAGAGCTATCTTTTAATAGTTTTAACTACCTTATTGAGATTTCTGTTTTCTTAGATATACTAAAAGAACACATTCAAATGCCCTCCAAATGTTCTCTACAGGATGAAAATTGAGTTTCCTCTATCTTGTTTCTTGCCTCTTATGTTACGTTCATTTTTGCAAACTCAATTTCTTCCCAAATCATTGAAATGGCACCTTTTAGCCTAGCCCAGATAAAGTATCCATCTTTATCTCCTCCTGTTTGGTAATGTAACACCCAGATGTGGATCCAAGACTTCAGTTTCAGTGCTGACACATTCTCTCTTTGTCCTTGGCCAATTTTGTTGCTTCCATGTCCTTACATGTTTAAAGCTAGCAGTGAGAACAGCGTTTTAGAATACTCAAGGCCTGGTAAATTTACTTTTAAAGTATTAGAAAAGTCCTTGACAAAACATTGAATAGAACTGTCGAATATTAATTAATTAATATTTTATTGTTTCAGAATAAGAGAAATTGTTGATATATTTGAATAATTCAAATTTCTATGAATAATTCACTAGCCTATATAATACCCAACAATCTACTCTGTATGTTAAAGTAACAAAAGTTGTTATGCTCACTGACACAGTATGACTCAGAATATGGCTAAAGGCAGTGAAATCCAGCAACTAAAGTGTACTGCTTCTTGTTAATATATTTTCTCAACTGCTGCCTAAATCCTTTTTCATTTGGTCTAATTTTTGCAGGTACTGGACTGGAACCTGGGGTTATAATTCCAACTCATCCACAGTCAAGCAAATTCAAAAAACTTCAAAAGTGTGTATCTTTCTTTAGATTTATGTTTAATGAAAAATAGCAAGCAAATATGCCCATCGGTGCCCATCCTGTGGTCAAAGCTAATGGATCTGAAAGTTGAAGACAGAACAAGATTAATTCAGTTTCTTGGAAAGAGAAAACAAAATGTACATTTCCGTTTTGAAATCAGAGCACTTCACATATTTTGGCTTCTGATCTTCAGTTAGTTTACTAGAAATAATTCTATTTAAGTAGATTTTCTTAGATGCAAAAGAGAAAAATTTAACCCTTCCAGGCCTGACTATAATAAATACAGAGCCTACGTAAGAATATGTGATAATAATCTAGGTTTCTCTTTTCTTTCAATTCAAGAAAACATATTTACTTGTCCTCTCCTGTTCAAAGAGGATATATTTTCCCGTATTCTAACGTTCTTTGTGTTCATAGTTGGTGTCTGAAAAACTTCACTTAATGGTAGGTAGGAGAGCCCATTTGCGGAGCTGGCAAAATGGCAGATTCACTGTCTCTATTCTTTGGTTCATGTGTGAGGCAATTGTCGTGTAGTCTCAAGGACACTGGATCAGAGTCAGAAGATCTATCCCACTTAACTGTACACTATCTCTGTGACCTAGAGCCAGTCCACCCCCACCCTCAACTTTCATATTCGTAACATGAAGAAATCCTCAAAAATGTTGCTCTTTCTCTCTCCTGGTCTTTATTCAGTTAACTTATCACCCATAAGTATCTTTCTCTTTGAGACCTTACCAGGATTCTCTACCTAAAGTTTTATTCTATTCCAACCAAACTCTTCCTATGTCCTTTATCATATTGGTATGCATTTTACTTTTTAAAAATAATCTAGTTTACCGTGTCTTCTCTATTAGAACATAAATCCCTGAGGGAAGCTATCCTGGTATATATTGTTCAATGCTGTATTCCCAGTTTTGCAAACAGTTTGGCACAGAGCAGACATTCAAAAAGTGTGTGTTGAATAATGGATTGAACACTTTTATATAGCCAAAATTTACTATCTTTTTTTTTTTTTTTTTTGAGACAAGGCTGGCTCTGTCACCCAGGTTGAAGTATAGTGTTGCGATCTTGGCTTACTGCAACCTCGACCTCCCAGGCTCAAGTTATCCTCCCACCTCAGCCTCCAGAGTAGCTAGGACTACGGCTTCTGTCTTAAGGAAGTGGTGTTTTATGCAATTTCATCCTATACTTTTGTTACTACCTTTCTAACATTGGTGACATGTTGGGAAATTGAATCATGAGTAAATTTTCATCTTCTGTTTAATAATCACAGTTCTCAGGGAAGGAGGGTATAATTACTCCTGATAATGACTACCTTGCTTAAATATTCTTTTCAGAAATGGGATTATCTCAAAGACTGCATGAGTTGAGACCATGAGAATGTTTTTCTACTATCAGCAGTATCAAGTGGATTTTGTGTATAGTACAGGTAAACCTTGGAGGTACGGCAGGTTTGCTTTTAGACCACCGTATTGCAATAAAGTGAGAGTCACACGAATATTTTGGTCTCCCAGTGCATATAAAAATTATATTTACACTATACTGTAGTTCATGAAGTGTGCGTTTAGGAAAAACCTCAAACCATGGTTTTTCTTTGCTCTCACACCAGCACAACAATCAACACAGAAGACTTCTGTGACCAAATGTGTGTAGGGGGTGGGGGGAGCAAGTGGGGCGGTGGGGGTAACAAGGGCTATGGGAGTTATAAGCCAGGAACCATGGACACAAACATAAAGCAAAGCACATATACATATGTATAATATCACAGTGGCAGCAGCATTATGTCTAAGAAAGCAATGAACAGTGTTTACTGCTCAGGTGATGGGTGCACCCAAATCTCACAAATCACCACTAAGGAGCTTATTCATGTAACCAAATACCACCTGTTCCCCGAAAACCTATGGAAATAAAAAAATTTAAGAAAAGCAATATACATGCCTTAATTTAAAAATACATTATTGCTAAAAACTTGCTAATGATCATTGGAGCTTTCAGTGAGCCATAATCTTTTTGCTGGTAGAGGCTTCATGTCTTGATGTTGATGGGTGCTGACTGATTAGGGTGGTGGTTGCGAAAGGCTGGGGTGGCTGTGACAATTTCTTTTTTCTTTCTTTTTTTTTTTTTTAGATGGAGTCTTGCTTTTGTTGCTTAGGCTGGAGTGCAATGGTGTGATCTCGGCTCACTGCAACATCCGCCTCCTGAGTTCAAGCAATTCTCCTGCCTCAGCCTCCTGAGTAGCTGGGATTACAGGTGCCTGCCACCACGCCCAGCTAATTTTTTGTATTTTTAGTAGAGACAGGGTTTCACAATGTTGGCCAGGCTGGTCTTGAATTCATGACCTCAGGTGATCCACCCACCTTGGCCTCCCAAAGTGTTGGGATTACAGACGTGAACCACCGCACCCAGTCGGCAATTTCTTAAGATAAGACAACAATGATGGTTGTCACATTGATTGATTCTTCCTTCATGAAAGATTTCTCTGTAGCATGTGATGCTGTTTGATAGCATTTTACCCATGGGAGAACTTCTTTAAAAATTGGAATCCATCCTCTCAAACTTTGACGCTGCTTCAGTTACTAAGTTTATGTAATAGTCTAAATCCTTTGTTGTCATTTTAACAATGTTCACAGCATCTTCACCAGGAGTAGATTCCATCTCAAGAAATCACTTTCTTTGCTCATCCATAAGAAGTAACTCTTCATCCATTGAAGTTTGACCATGAGATTGCAGGAATTCAGTCAAATCTTCAGGCTCCACTTCTAATGCTAGTTCTTATGCTATTTCCATCACTTCTGCAACGACTAAATCTTAAACCCCTCAAACTCATCCATGAGGGTGGGAATCAATTTCTTCCGAACTCCTGTTAATGTTGATATTTTGATCTCCTCATATAAATAATGAACATTCTTAATGGCATCTAGAATGGTGAATCCTTTATGGAAGATTTTCAAAATTACTCCATGATCCATGGGCTGTGGAATGGATGTTTTGTTAGCAGACACAAAACCAACATTAATCTCCTTGAACATCTCTATCAGAGCTCATGGGTGACCAGGTGCATTGTCAATGAGTAGTAATATTTTGAAATAAATCTTTTCTTCCTCAGCTGTAGGTCTCAACTGCTGAGAAACTAAAATATTTGGTAAATCACACTGTAAACAGATGTGCTCTCATCCAGGCTTTGTTGTTCCATTTACAGATCACAGGTAGAGTATATTTAACATAATCCTTAAGGGCCCTAAGATTTTTGAAATGGCAAATGAACATTGGCTTCAATTTAAAGTCACCAGCTGCATTAGCCGCTAACAAGATGGTCAGCTTGTCCTTTGAAGCTTTGAATCCAGGCACTGACTTCTCTCTAGCTATTGAAGCCCTAGATTGCATCTTCCTCCAATAAAAGTTTGTTTTGTACATTGAAAATCAGTGCTTTAGTGTAGCTACCTTCATCAATTATCTTAGCCAGATGTTCTGGATAACTTGTTGCAGTTTCTCCATCAGTACTTGCTCTTTTATGTTATGGAGACAGCTTTTTTTCCTTAAGTCTCATGAACGAAACTCTGCCAGTTTCAGACTTTTCTTCTGCTGCTTCCTCACCCCTGTCAGCCTGAATAGATTTGAAGAGATTGAGGACCTTGTTCTGGATTAGGCTTTGTCTTAAAGGAATGTTGTGGCTGGCTTGATCTTCTATCCAGACCACTCAAACTTTCTCTCTTATCATCAAGAAGCCTATTTTACTTTCTTGCATTTGTTTCTTCACTGGAATAGCGCTTTTAATTTCCTTAAAGAACTTTTTCTTTGCATTCACAACTTGACTAACCGTTTGGCATAAGAGGTCTCGCTTTTAGCCTATTTCATCTTTCGATGTGCCTTCTTCCCCAAGCTTAATCATTTCTAGCTTTTGATTTAAAATGAGAGATGTTCAATTTTTCCTTCACTTGAACACTTATAGATTACTAATTAGCCCAATTTCACTATTGTTGAATGTCCAAGAATAGGGAGGCCTGAGGAGAGGGAGAGAGATGGGGAACAGGTGGTGGAGTAGTCAAGGACACACATAACATTTATCGATTCAGTTCACTGTCTTACATGGGTGTAGTTTGTGGCAGGCCAAAACAATTAGAATAGTAACACCAAAGATCACTGAGCACAGATCACCATAATAGATATACTAATATTGAAAAAACACTTGAAATATTGCAGGAATTACCAAAATATGATGCAGAGACATGAAGTGAACATGTGCTGTTGGAAAAATGGTGCCAATAGGCTTGCTTGACACAGGTTTGCCACAAACCTCCAATTTATAAAAAATGCAATATTTGCAAAGTGCAATAAAGCAAAGCACAATCAAATGAGGCATACCCATACATGCTTGTGAGTATAATATTAGGGGAGTCAACACAGCAGCATACATTAATTAAATAACTATCTGGAGTTCAGGCACCAGGAGATAGTGTGGTAATGAAACATAGCTCTTGAGCTAGGTGTCAGAAACAGTGATCTTGCATCATGAACCAAGAATTGTTACTATAATACTAATTAACTCTGTGAAATTGGGTTAATTTTTATACCTGTTGAGCCTTAGTTTATACACATAAAGAGTGGAAGATTTCTGTTTTGTTTGTTTTTTTCTCTTAAGGATCTGCCATCCTACAAAGCACAGGGGCAACAGCCTGACATAGCATTCACACATCCACTGGACTTCGTTTTCACCTTTGCACAATGGGGCAGTCATTTCCTAAGAGCCTCAGGTTAGCCACAATCACATCCAACTGAAAAGCCTGGAGAATAGGTACTTGGCAAGCATGCTAAAACTGAGCAAGTTCGATGGAGCTTATTCAAATGTAATAGTGTTCTCCATGCACTTGGAAGTTGAGTTTGAAGTCCTTTTCATTTTCTTTACTTCTGCAAAAGAATGATGATGCTAACATCTTGGAAAATGCCACAGTGGTGGTTTTTAAATTGGATTTTAACTTTATAAATTATGTGTTTGAAATCTTGAAGTCCTCCAATATTAGAATTCCCATATCTCTTCTTTCTCCTACCCTCAAAATGTAAAATTTTTTATGTAGGATTTTTCATTTACAGCCAAAAGCTCTGACCTTGCTTTAATATTATTAGAGATTGGATCAGGTGATCTCATACTTAAAGAGGGATACCACGTAGGACACTGGAAAGATAACTCTTCTACTTTTAATGATGTTAGATTCCATTATTAAAGAATGGAGAAAGAGCTGACACTTAAAAGCCAATAATTCAATTCCTAACTGTTTTTAAGAAAAGTAGATGTAGTTTTTTAGAGGAGTTTTAGATTTACAAAAAAATTGAGGAGATAGAACAGAAAGCTCTCATATGGAGAGTCCTCACCCCATTTTCCTCTGTTATTAATCTCTTACATTAGTATGGTACCTTAATTACTACTAATGAACCAATACTGGAACATTATTATTTTTTGACCTAATATCCTTTTCTTTTTTCGGTATACCACCTGACATTTAGTTCTATGTCTCCTTAGGCTTCTCTTGGCTGTGAGTTTCTTAGCCTTACCTAATTTTTGATGACCTTGACAGCTTTGAGGGGTATTGGTCAGGATTACAGTAGGATGCTCCTTACTGGGAACTTGTCTAGTGTTTTTCTCATAATTAGATAGTTTCAGTTTTTGGAAGGAAGGTCACAAAATTAAAATACCTTTTAATCATCTTGTACTATCTACATGATTTCTTAATATGACTGTTGATGTTGACCTCCATCATCTAACTCAAGTAGTGTTTTTCAGTTTTTCTTCACTGCGAAGTTACTCTTTTCGATTTATCTTTCTATACTGCACTCTTTGGAGGGAAGACAGTATGTGCATCCTATATTCCAGGAGTGGTGAGTAATGCTCCCCCTATATTAGGATGAAGTATCTACCTAATTTATTTGGAATTCTTCACAGACTTGTCTCTTCTTCCTCAATCATTAATTTATCCAATCATTTATTTGGATCACTATGGACTCATGGATATTTATTTTATACTTTGAGTTACAATCCTATAGTACTTCATTTATCATATTGCCCAAATTATTCAGGCTTTGGTCATTGAGAGCTCTTCAGTTGGTGCCTATGTCACTTCAACACACTGCCATCATTAGGGTTTGTTTGTTTTTTCCTTTTTGAGTACTTTCTTACTTTCTGGCACTACAAGGTATTCCTGACTCATGTATTTCCTGCCCAAGTCCTAGAATCAGCCATTTTTTCAATAAGCCCTGGTTCTTTTTAATCAGAGAATGGTACTAGAAACCAAGATCTGGGACCTATGTGTGCTCATTGCTACTGGGGTGTTGTTTCCTTTAGGTCCTCTCAGCCAACAAAGTGTCAGATTGTTTGTGTGTGTACTAACTATGTATATAAACATATCTGTAAGTATTTATTTGTGTAATCATTTGGATATATATTAAGTTACACATGAGTTCTTACTGATGTCACCACTCTAATCTATTACCACATGGATCATTATAACCTCCTCTCTTGTGTATCTAAAAGCTTCCACCCCAACAGTGAGAAACTTGGCTTTCATCACCTGCCATTGAGTTACTTAATTGTTCAGTTCCAGTATACATATATAGGAATGTCAGAATTGTTAACCTGTGCTCCCATGGAAGGCAATGGTATCAACTAGAGGACAGTGTTTATGTGCAGGTTTTTTTGCCTTCAGTTTTATAGACTGGGTTCATTTCTGAAGTTACTTAGGTCAATACGTTTTTCCCCAGCCCCTTCAGTGAGGTTATTTTGCACATTTTGTAATTCAGATGGATTCTCTTGTCACAGTCTTCATTCTTTTCTAGGATCATCAACCTCCAAAATGATGTTTTTAGTATGCCTACATTAAGGTTTATGTTCTATGTTAACATAAGGGTAAGCTTTATGTTGTGCAGTTCTATGGGTTTTGACAAACACATCTTGTTGTATATTCACCAGTGCAACATCATACAAAAGTTTTACCACCCTTCCTTTACTTGCCTCTCCCCTCCTCCCCCTAAACCCCTGGCAACCACTGATCTTTTTATTGTATTGGTAGTTTTGCCCTTTTAGAATGTCATTTAGTTGGAATCATATAGCAAATAGTCTTTTCAAACTGGCTTCTTTCAATATGCATTTAGGGGTTCTCCATGTCTTTTCATTGTTTGATAGTGCCTTTCTTTTTATTGCTGAATAATATTCCATTGTATGAATATACCAGTTTATTTATTCCCAACCGAAAAACATTTTGGTTGCTTCCAAGTTTGGGCAATTATGAATAAAACTGCTATAAACATTCATGCACAACTTTTTGTGTGGATATAGTTTTGAACTCAATTGAGTAAATACTTGGGAGCATGATTACTGGATCATATGGTAAGAATATGTCAAGTATTGTAAGAAACTGCCAAACTGTCTTCAAGGTGGCTGTATCATTTTATATTCTCACCAGCAATGAATAAGAGT
>NW_012103155.1:1392514-1394585 GCF_000951045.1 Mandrillus leucophaeus
CAGCATTGGTTATTGCCTATCTTTTGATAAAAGACACTTTAACTTGGGTGAGATGATATCTCATTTTCATAAGCCTGTTTGTCATCTGTATGTCTTTTTTCTTTTCTTTTCTTTTCTTTTCTTTTCTTTTCTTTTCTTTCCTTTTCTTTTCTTTTCCTCTTTTTAGATGGAGTTTTGCTCTATCGCCCAGGCTGGAGTGCAGTGGTATGATCTCAGCTCACTGCAACCTCTGCTTTCCGGGTCCAAGCGATTCTCCTGTCTCAGCCTCCCAGGTAGCTGGGATTACAGGTGCCCACCACCACATCTGGCTAATTTTTGTATTTTTAGTAGAGATGGGGTTTCACTACTTTGGCCAAGCTGGTCTTGAACTCCTGACCTCAAGTTATCTGCCTGCCTTGGCCTCCCAAAGTGCTGGGATTACAGGCATGAGCCACCGTGCCTGGCCTATATGTCTTCTTTTGAGAAAGTTTGCTGATTTAAAAATCAGATTATTACCTCTAAGATTTTTTTGTTGTTATCAATTCTTTGGAATGTTCTAAATAGTCAATCATGTCATCTGCCAAAAAAAAATTTGATTTCTCCTTTCCCAATCTGTGTATCTTTTATTTCCTTTTCTTGTCTTACTGCATTTTCTAGGACTTCCAGTAAGATGTTGAATAGGAGAGGAGACATTTTTGTCTTGATCTGGTCCTAAGGAGAAGTAATCTGTTTCTCATCATTAAGTATGATGTTAGCCATATTTTTTTTAATAGATGTTCTTTATCGAGTAGGTGCTGTATTTTGTCAAGTTTTTTTTTGCATCAGCTGATGTGACCATATAATTTTTCATCTTTAGCCTATTAATGTAATTAGTTAGATGAAATGATTGTCAAATGTTGAAGCAGCCTTGCATACCTGCTATAAATCCCACTTGCTTGTGATACATAATTTTTTATATATATTGTTGGATATGATTTGCTAATATTTTGTTGAGAATTTTTGCATCTATGTTTATGAAATATATTAGTCTGTAGTTTTCCCTACTTGTAATGTCTTTATCTGGTTTGGTATTAGGGAAATGGTGGCTTAATAAAATAAACTAGGAAGTGTTCCCTTCACTTTCAGTTTCTGGAAGAGATTGTACAGAATTGGTGTTATTTATCCCTTAAATATTTGATAGAATTTGCAGTGAAACTATCTGTGTCTGGTGCTTTCTTTTTTTCAGTTATTGGTTATTGATTTAATTTCTTTAGTAGATACAGTCTGTGATGGCTAATTTTATGTGTCAACTTGGCTAGATCATGGTATGCCCAGATATTTGTTCAAACATTATTCTGAGTGTTTTCATGAAAGTGTTTTTAATGAGATTAAAGTTACATCTATGAACTTTAAGGAAGGCAAATTGTCCTCCAAAGCATCATCTAATCAGCTGAAGGGTTGAATAGAACAAAAAAACTGCCTACCCTAATTGAAGCAAGAGAGAGTTCTTCATCATACTGCCTTTGGATCTCACCTGCAGCACTGGTTCTTCCTGGTTCTATGTCAGATGACAATCAGACTAGAATGGCAGCATCAACTTTCCTGGGTCTCTAGCCTTCTTCCCCTCTTTGCAGATTTTGGACTTACCAGGCCCCATAATTCTGTGAGCTAACCTTATAATCAATCAGTCTCTTCTCTCTCTCTCTCTGTCTGTCTCTCTCCCTCCATAACAAAGTTCAGGATAGTCCTATGTATACACACATGTTATATAGGACTATTCAGATTATCTATTTCTTCCTATGTAAGTTTTGGTAGTTGTGGTCTTTCAAGGAATTAGTCCATCTGATCTAAGTGATCAAATTTATGGGCATAGAGTTGTTAATACTATTCCTTAATTATCATTTTAATGTCCATGGGATCAGTAGTTATGATCTCTCTTTCATTTCGGATATTGTCAATTTATGTCTTTTCTCTTTTATTCTTGGTTAGCTGGGCTAGGAGTTCATCTGTTTTATTGATCTTTCCAATGAACCAGCTTTTAGTTTCATTAATTTCTCTATTGATTTCCTGTTTTCAATTTCATTGATTTTTGCTTTAATTTTTATTATTTTTT
>NW_012103155.1:1399390-1400785 GCF_000951045.1 Mandrillus leucophaeus
TTTTTTTTTAATTTTATTTTTTGTGGGCATATAGTAGGTATATATAGCTATGGGCTATATGGGATATTTTGATACAGGCATACAATGTGTAATAATCACATCAGGGTAAATAGGGTATCCATCACCTCAAGCATTTATCCTTTGTGTTACAAAGAATCCAATTATACTCTGTTAGTTATTTTTAAATGTACAATGAAATTATTATTGACTGTAGCCATTCTATTGTGCTATCAGATGCTAGATCTTATTCATTCTTTCTATTTTTTGTACTCCTTAATCATCCTCCCTCCCCAACACCTCCTACTACCTGCCCCAGCCTCTGGTAACCACCCTTCACTTCATATCTCCATGAGTTCAGTTGTTTTAATTTTGAGCTCCCACAAATAAGTGAGAACATACAAAATTTGTCTTTCTGTGCTGGCTTATTTTATTTAACATAATGACCTCTGGTTCCATCCATGTTATTACAAATGACAGGATCACATTCCTTTATATGGCTGAATAATACTCCGTTGTGTATGTTTATCACATTTTCTTTATCCATTCATCTGCTGATGAACCCTTAGGTTGCTTCCAAATCTTGGCTATTGTGAATAGTATTGCAATAAACATGAGAGTGCAGAAATCACTTCAATACTCTGATTTCCTTTCTTTGGGGTATAAACCTATCAGTGGGATTGCTGGCTCATATGGTAGCTCTATTTTTAGTTTTTTGAGGAACCTCCAAACTGTTCTCCACAATGGTGGTATTAATTTACATTCCCACCAACAGTGTATGGGGGTTCTGTTTTCTCCACATTTCTGTCAGCATTGGTTATTGCCTATCTTTTGATAAAAGACACTTTAACTTGGGTGAGATGATATCTCATTTTCATAAGCCTGTTTGTCATCTGTATGTCTTTTTTCTTTTCTTTTCTTTTCTTTTCTTTTCTTTTCTTTTCTTTCCTTTTCTTTTCTTTTCCTCTTTTTAGATGGAGTTTTGCTCTATCGCCCAGGCTGGAGTGCAGTGGTATGATCTCAGCTCACTGCAACCTCTGCTTTCCGGGTCCAAGCGATTCTCCTGTCTCAGCCTCCCAGGTAGCTGGGATTACAGGTGCCCACCACCACATCTGGCTAATTTTTGTATTTTTAGTAGAGATGGGGTTTCACTACTTTGGCCAAGCTGGTCTTGAACTCCTGACCTCAAGTTATCTGCCTGCCTTGGCCTCCCAAAGTGCTGGGATTACAGGCATGAGCCACCGTGCCTGGCCTATATGTCTTCTTTTGAGAAAGTTTGCTGATTTAAAAATCAGATTATTACCTCTAAGATTTTTTTGTTGTTATCAATTCTTTGGAATGTTCTAAATAGTCAATCATGTCATCTGCCAAAAAAAAATTTGATTTCTCCTTTCCCAA
>NW_012103155.1:1403265-1405448 GCF_000951045.1 Mandrillus leucophaeus
CACAAATTTTGATAAGTTGTATTTTTAATTTTCATTTGGTGCAAAATATTTTAAAATTTCTCTTGAGACTTCTTATTTGACTCATCTGTTACTTAGAAGTATGTCATTTAATATCTAAATATTTTGGAATATTATAACTATCTCTCTGTTACTGATTTCAGATTTAATTCCACTCTAGTCTGAGAACATACTTTGTATGATTTCTACTAATTACTCATTTAAATGTGTTTAGGTGTGTTTTATGGCCCAGAATGTGGTTTATGTGGGTGAATGTTTTATGGAAGCCACCAATTCAATTTTAATTTTAAAAAATTAAAAGAGACTCAACGTGAATTTACAGATTTAACAAGGTAAATGGAAGTTGAAATAGGATTATGTTAAGGGTTAACAGGATTTAGGATACTGTTACATTAGTTGACCACAGTATAGAGCAGCAGTCCCCAACCTTTTTGGCACCAAGGAGTGGTTTCAAAGAAGACAGTTTTTCCATGAATCAGTGAGGAGCGGGGGATGGCTTCGGGATGATTCGAGTGCATTAAATTTATTGTGCATTTTATTTTAGTTATTATTACATTGTAATATATAATGAAATAATTATACAACTCACCATAATGTAGAATCAGTGGGAGCCTTGAGCTTGTTTTCCTGTAGCAAGACCATCCCATCTGGGGGTGATGGGAGACAGTGACAGATCATTAGGCATTAGAGCCTCATAAGAGGTGTGCAGTGCAACAGGCCAGGTACGGTGGCTCACACCTGTAATCCCAGCAATTTGGGAGGCCAAAGCAGGCAGATCATTTGAGGTCGGGAGTTTGAGACCAGCCTGGTCAACATGGTGAAACCCTGTCTCTACTAAAAATACAAAAAAAATTACAAAAAATACAAAAAATTTAGCCGGGCATGGTGGTGCATGTCTGTAGTCCCAGCAATCTATTTTGTTGTTGTTTGTTTATTTTTTGGTTGGCAGCATCAACTTGTAAATATCTAGTATATTACCTATCCTCATATGTTCAATGACAATTTTGCAACAGGGATGATGAAAATGATGGTTAATGCTTAGTGGTGACATAGGTTACAGGTGACTTGTCTTCACCAGGACTTCTTATTCCTATGGCATTCCAGTCCTCAGAAAAAGAAAATTCTAGCAGGAATAATCCAACCTTTGGCTACATTTGTGGCAGGGCCAGCTTCCAGCGGGTTTGGCTGGCTGTCCTGGCTGGGCCTTTCATCTCCAAGGTCTCTAAGCAGACTGGCTTGCGTCCTCACCCATGCAGACTCAGTGCTGGGAAAACAGACTTAAATCCTTTGTGTAAGTTCAGCCAGAGATTCCACAAAATGGACTCAGGATCTATTTGTGAAGACTCTTTTAAAAAATGAATCTCATTCTGTAAGATTTTTAGCAGCTCCTGTTACCATTGTTAATGAGTAAAAGAGTATCATACACACGCAATTATATCTCTCATCGGTGCCAAATGTCCTACTTTACCCCGACTCCCTAGAAATTGGAAGCTGCTCCTTTGGAACATGAGTTGGAACATGAAACCTGCTATGGCTTATACTGCCATGGGGATAAGGAGATGAGGAGTGCAGGTGTGGAGCTTTACGCAGTCTCTTGACCCTGTGGCTGACTGACAGGGGACTGTTCTGGCCAAAGCGAGAGGTGACGGGTCACACTTAATCCTGCCCTTCTCCCAGCTTCAGCACTGAGAAGCCTGAACATCTTCCCCTCTCCACTCCCAAAACTTTTTCCTTAGGAACCAAGACATTAAGAACATTTTGCAGGATGATAAATTAAATGAACTGAGGTAGGTCAACTGGGATGAATGAATGACATAATTTATGGAATAAAATAGAATCCAGGTAAACAGGAGGAGAGTTTTCTCCAAGTGTCCCCACAGAAACTAATGTTTCTTCTTCTCCTCAGTCTATCATTAAATTCCTGGTACTGCCAACCTGAGAAGAATTTGTATGAGGACCAGTAAGTCAGATGGTGGTGGCAGGCTACTTGGGGCTGGCTTCACTTCGTTTTGCTTTCCCAAGAAAACAAAGCAATAAGAAAGGCAGCAGGCTGTGCTGGAGTGTATGCAAGAACCTTCAGTCCCAGACCAGGCTCTGCCACTCACAGCCTTCTTTGAATCTCAGGTTCCTTTGTTTCTAAAATTGTTCACTTCCCAAAATGATAA
>NW_012103155.1:1405498-1410586 GCF_000951045.1 Mandrillus leucophaeus
GCAGTCTCTTGACCCTGTGGCTGACTGACAGGGGACTGTTCTGGCCAAAGCGAGAGGTGACGGGTCACACTTAATCCTGCCCTTCTCCCAGCTTCAGCACTGAGAAGGCTGAACATCTTCCCCTCTCCACTCCCAAAACTTTTTCCTTAGGAACCAAGACATTAAGAACATTTTGCAGGATGATAAATTAAATGAACTGAGGTAGGTCAACTGGGATGAATGAATGACATAATTTATGGAATAAAATAGAATCCAGGTAAACAGGAGGAGAGTTTTTTCCAAGTGTCCCCACAGAAACTAATGTTTCTTCTTCTCCTCAGTCTATCATTAAATTCCTGGTACTGCCAACCTGAGAAGAATTTGTATGAGGACCAGTAAGTCAGATGGTGGTGGCAGGCTACTTGGGGCTGGCTTCACTTTGTTTTGCTTTCCCAAGAAAACAAAGCAATAAGAAAGGCAGCAGGCTGTGCTGGAGTGTATGCAAGAACCTTCAGTCCCAGACCAGGCTCTGCCACTCACAGCCTTCTTTGAATCTCAGGTTCCTTTGTTTCTAAAATTGTTCACTTCCCAAAATGATAAGATAGAATACAATATTTTATATTTTATAGAAGTCAGAGTTTATGGAATGTTTTATGTATATTTAATCCTTACAACATGTAAAGAAGGTACTATTGTCTTTATATAATAGAAATGAAACATAGGAGAACCTATGTATCTTATCCAAGATATGTAACAGTGAAATTAAGCTGGAAGCCGATTTAGATCTCTAAACTCTGAGTTCAGTGTGGGCTTTTCTCTTCCTCCTTTTTGTGAGTTAGATTTATTATTATTAGTATTATTATTGGGATAAAATACACATAACAGAAAATTTACCATTTTGACCATTTTTAAGCATGCTGTTCAGTGGCATTAGGTACATTCACATTGTTCTGCCACCCTCACCACCATCCATCTACAGAATTTTTTCATCACCCCAAATTAAAACTCCATACCCATTAAACACTAACCCTTCCTTCTCCTCTCCCTGACCTCCTGGCAACCACCATTCTATTTTTGTCTCTATGGCTACTCTAGGTGCCTTATATAAGTGGAATCCTACAGAATCTGCCTTTTTGTGACTGTTTCATTTTCACTTAGTATAATGTCCTCAAGATTCATCCATGTTGTAGCATGTATCAGAATCTGCTTTCATTTTAACGGTGAATGATATTGCATCATATATTCCAATGTGGTTTATATTACATTGTGTTTATCCATTCATTTGTCAATGGGCATTTGAGTTATTTCCATCGTTTGGCTATTGTAAGTAATGCTGCTAAAATATGGTCTACAAATAACTGTTCAAGTCCCTGCTTTCACTGCTTTTGGGTATACACCCAGAAGTGACATTGCTGGATCATATGATAATTCTACATTTAATGTTTTTATTTCTCCTTTTAAAATAGGTAAAGTCAGCTGATAAAAATAATTTCCCGCTTCTTGTTACTTATATCGGAAACTACCTGTTATTCTTTTTTAAAAAATGGTTATGTTATCCATTTGACGCTGCAGCCTAGCTGTGTCATTTAACTTCCAGTGATAAAAGCCATACCTTGTATTTATTTTGTGCTCTGCTTCTGCACGCAAAGCATCACATCAAAGTTATCTCATATACCTTTTCAAGGTTTATGAGAAGAGGATCCAAGGCAGGTATTATTAACTCCATTTTACAAATGACAAAAATAAGGTTCAAAAGGTTAAGAGATTTTCTTCAGTGAGATTATAGTAGTAATAAAATGAAAATCCAACTTTCTAACTCTTCATTTAAAGTTTATTCACACAAGTTTTCTGTATACTTAAATGGAATATATTGTCAGATAATTAATTTGATTCTTATTTGATACTTGTAAACTTAGAAAAGTCTCCAACTTTCCATGCCTGTTTCCTCATCTATAAAATGACAGGGATACTACTAACCTCTAAGAAATGTATAAGGAATTACCCAACACAAATAGCAGCAAAGCAAGTCACAAAATTGGGGGGTTCTAGGAAATCATTAACGACTCAATTATATAATTATTTAGTGAATATTACTAAAGCAGAATCTTAAATGAAAGTGCTGAAATTGTTTCCCTGAAATTTCAATGTGATGCTGAAAATTGGTTTGAAAACATGAAAGTTTGAAGAAAAATAAGTTAGGTAAACCTGAGAATGTTCTCACGGTTGTGTTTCTTCCATTCAAGTAGCAAGGCCTTGTCCTGTCTTGGGTGGGCTAATGGTTTAAGACAGATGTTAGGAATCTGGGCATTTTCATGCTTCAGGATCTTTGCTCATACCTTCTCTCTGATTTACATGCCTTTCCATCTCTCATGAATTTAACTTTCACGTCCCTCTCAATGTGACATCTTATCCACTATGACTTCTCTGTTCCCTTATCCTAATTGTTCCTTCCTCTGTGCTCCCAATCCATATGTGCTTTCTTCAGCATATGTACTTTTTTTTTTTTTTTTTTTTGAGATGAGGTCTCATTTCATCACCCAGGCTGGAGTGCAGTGACTCGATCTTAGCTCACTGAAGCCTCTGTCTCCCAGGTATATGCGATTCACCTGCCTCAGCCTCCCGAGTAGCTGGGATTACAGGCATGAGCCACCACGCCTGGCTGATTTTTGTATTTTTAGTAGAAATGGGGTTTTGCCATGTTGCTCAGGCTGGTCTCAAAACTCCGAGCCTCAAGTGATCCTCCCGCCTCCGTGTCCCAGAGTGCTGGGATTACAGGTGTGAGCCACCATGCCCAGCCAGCATATGTACTTATAAGATCATGTCTTAGTTTGTGGTTTTTCTCTCTCTTCTCCTTTAGTCTGTGAGCACTTTGTGGGCAGCCTCCATCTCATTCATTGTTTCCTTGATGCTCCTCATGGTGCCCAGCATATAATGCACACTCAAAAAGTATTTGCTAATTTTAAAAGGTAAAATCGTATGAACAAACAAAGAAGACAAGATTGGTTTTCCAGGGCATGCAAGTCCTAGCACTAACACAGGAGTCTTCTTCCCCTTGCAAAAGCAATGCCCTTGTTCTCTCCCCTTTCTTCTTCCTCCTCAAGGTTGTTCTTAACATCACTCTGCTTCCTTTCATTTCAAATAGAGAACAAGGGTTAGAAATGAGGCACACTGATTTGGAAAGGCTGACCTCAGGCTTTCCAAAGTCAGGGAGGGTGATAAGATAGACGGCAGCATTATGCTGGAAACCTCCTAGCAGGTCCTTAACCCTGGAGCTAAGGGTGCTAAGAGCGATTTGGTTGCTGATATAGTCTTCTGGGTTGCATCAAAATTACCTGGGTATTTGAAAATGAAATGAAACAAAATAATAACAACAAAATTCTAGGGCCCTTGTGGGGTCAGAATCTTTAGGGATGGGGCTGGGACCTTGGTGGGTTTAACAAGCCTTCCAACTAATTCTGAGGCACAGCCCAGTTTGGGATCAGTCTCTAACTTGTGCTATCTCTCTTTCAATTAATAGGTTCTGGGGTGTATTAGCAAAGAAGGTGTATTAGTCTGTTTTCACACTGCTATCAAAAACTGCCCTAGACTGGGTTATTTATAAAGAAAAGACGTTTAATTGATTCACAGTTCCACATGACTGGGGAGGTCTCAGGAAACTTACTATCATGGCAGAAGTCAAGTGGGAGCAAAGACCTTCTTCACATGGCGTCAAGAGGGAGATAGCAAGAGCAGGGAGAACTGCCTTATAAAACCATCAGACCATATGAGAACTCACTATCATGAAAACAGCATGGGAGAAACTGCCCGCGTGATCCAGTCACCTCCCACCTGGTCCCTCCCTCAATATGTGAGGATTATGGGGATTACAATTCAAGATGAGATTTGGGTGGGGACACAGAGCCCACAAAGGGAGAATAGAGAAAGGGGGTTCTGGAAAACTTCAGGGGGTGGCTGAAATATGGAAGGGAAGTCCTTAGTTTTAGTGGCTAGGAGGAAAGGGAAGTTGTAATGGCTCACCATGTAACTGATGAGAAAAGCGAATGTTAGCCAAGGACACAGAGGAGGGAGCAGAGCTGGGATTCCAATCCAGGCCTGTCCCATATCTGTTACAGAGGCCTGCCTTGCATCTGGTGAGCAGATATACATACATATTTAGAATCTATCAGTGTTGTAAAACTGACTTCCAAGGAGTGTTAAACTAACAGTAATGTTCAGGTGACAAGAGAAAAAAGAAAACTGGAGGAAAGACTAAACCAACTACACCCACAAAGCCCATGGAGGCCATTTTCCAAGGTTCCTTTTTGGCTTCTGTGGGCTGGTCTCAGGTCCTATAGTCATAAAATGAAGATAATACTTATATACTTCTTCACAACACTGCAGTGAAAATTAGTTTTTGTTTATTGTGTCCTTTGAACATGAAAAGCTCTGTGTGAGAGCTAAATATCATCATCATTCTATATTTATTGATTCTATTACACAGCTCTAGAACTATAAATTCTGTGAGATCCCTTTTTATTTTCTGTTATTTTTAACTATGTCAAAACCAGGAACTTGTGGAATGTCTTGAGCTTTCCTAACTGTAAGTGGTTTGAAGGATTTCATTGCTGTCTGGATTCGAGGGTGGGGAGGGAAGAAAGCATGTGTGAACAGAAACTCCAAGCATTCTGAGGTCTGCCCCTCAACCTGGAGTGCTGCTGCTGTCTCAGCATTGGTTGTGACCTCGGGTTGTTGTACTGTGTATTTATAACCTCAGAATTCCTGGCCTTTCAACTCTTCCTCACCACCGCCCTTCCCTTCCTCCTCCACTTCTACCCACAGCACACAATCCTGGTGAATTTGAGATGTTGGAGGAGGATGAAAATTTATTTTTTAAGCTGTATTTGGCAGTTTAAACACTGCTTTATGGAAGCACTAACTGTGAAATCTCTGCTCTTTAAAAAGCCGATCCTTACCCTTTGCAAGAGACAGTGATATATCATGAAAGAGTGAATCGTTTTGGGTTCTACAGAAGCAGTAAAATTAAATACTACTTTCAAGACAATAGTAAAAATATTACCTGTCCTTAAGCAAGCAAACAAATATATATAAAACAATATAATCTGTCAAGGC
>NW_012103155.1:1411191-1412785 GCF_000951045.1 Mandrillus leucophaeus
TGCAACTGTCTGCCTGTTTCCATGGGCTCCAGGGCGCAGGAAATGCCTCATGGAGAACTTTCTGGAAGATGGCCAGGAGAAGCCCCTCTCTCAAAGGCTGTCTGGGAACCCAGGGGACTATCTGCAGAAGAATGTTTTTTGGGGTGCAAGCCTCCTCACCTGGGCACTGGGGACCGCAGGGCTCCTATTGGAAGCTACGCCAACCTCACGGCGTTTCCACGCCTGGCTGTGGATTTTCAGGTTTCTATCTTGAGAAATGAAAATCCTCCTGATAAGAGTTAGGATTTTCCCCTCCAATAGCAAAGGCAATGCGTCTCCCTGGGGCCCCTGCCGCCTGCCTCAGTAGACCCCTCCCTGACGGCTGCCTGTCCCCAGGGACTCCGGGATACCCTATGACCCCGCCAGCCCCACACCTTTGCCGGGTCACTCTGGCCTTGTGCCCTATGGCGCCCACACTTCTTCAGCCCTTTTGCTCTCGCACAGACGGATTCAAAAAAAAAAAAAAAAAATCTTTACAAGGCCAAAACCTTGAAGTCGATTTCTTGGAAGACCTGAGCTAACATACACTGTTTAAGAGGATGCTTTCAACAATGCTGAATTCAAGCTTTAGCTCTCATCTAATTACGGTAATTAACCTCCCTACGTCTCAGATTACTCATCTATAAATTGGGAATAATTTTAGTATATTTCTCATAAAATTGTTGTGACTGATAAATGAGAATGCCTATAAATCGAATAACACAGTTCCTGGCACTTAGTAAATACTCACGGCTTGTTATTATTTATGAAGTTAACATTATTTTCGGGGTTCTTTATTACAATGTACTTCAAGATTCTATGTAAAATATAGTTGAAGCTCTGATAACGTTGGTGTGAGAATAACACTTTGTAGGGTAAATTCTGGGATATTTTTCATATTTTTACTGGAAGTGCATGCCTAGGACATGATTTCACCGACCATATTAGCAACTCTTGGTATCCAGAAATGCCTTTGAGTGTGGTTTTAAGGACTTGGGCTACCTTTTGATATTGTGGTATTCTAATGTCCTCAGAGCTGGTATAGTCATAATCATGATGATATTCTTAGAGGTGAGTGATATACCTCAAACGTGCTTTTACTCTGGTTTCTATACTCCAGTCTTGTTTGTGGTGGACAGATACTGCTCATCTTCAAACACTTCATTATAGATAATTTCTGATCTAGTAATGATTAATTTCAGTCTTAACTGTGGTTCATTTTCTAAATTTCTCAGTGTCCACTGAGATCCCCAGTGTTGAAGGCATTGTATCCTGGATGTGTTCTCTGTGTTACCGACACACGGAAAGCATGAAGCATGGAACGGCATATGTGAACAGAGAGAGGCCCGGGTGATGACAGGGTCGTCAGGAACACAGACACTGCTTAAGAGGGACCCAAAGACCTCAGGCAGTGCCTGGGCTACCCTCTCAAATCTCCTCCATGGCTTCATGCCTCAGAACCCAAGACTCCTTTCAATGATTTTTTTTTTAATTAATTTATTTATTTTTAGATGGGGTATCACTCTGTTGCCCAAGTTGGACTGCATTAGTGCATTCTTGGCTCTCTGAAATCTCT
>NW_012103155.1:1412915-1427403 GCF_000951045.1 Mandrillus leucophaeus
AAAAATCTTTACAAGGCCAAAACCTTGAAGTCGATTTCTTGGAAGACCTGAGCTAACATACACTGTTTAAGAGGATGCTTTCAACAATGCTGAATTCAAGCTTTAGCTCTCATCTAATTACAAGCAAGGTAATTAACCTCCCTACGTCTCAGATTACTCATCTATAAATTGGGAATAATTTTAGTATATTTCTCATAAAATTGTTGTGACTGATAAATGAGAGAATGCCTGTAAATCGAATAACACAGTTCCTGGCACTTAGTAAATACTCACGGCTTGTTATTATTTATGAAGTTAACATTATTTTCGGGGTTCTTTATTACAAGGTACTTCAAGATTCTACGTAAAATATAGTTGAAGCTCTGATAACGTTGGTGTGAGAATAACACTTTTTAGGGTAAATTCTGGGATATTTTTCATATTTTTACTGGAAGTGAATGCTAGGACATGATTTCACCGACCATATTAGCAACTCTTGGTATCTAGAAATGCCTTTGAGTGTGGTTTTAAGGACTTGGGCTACCTTTTGATGTTGTGGTATTCTAATGTCCTCAGAGCTGGTATAGTCATAATCATGATGATATTCTTAGAGGTGAGTGATATACCTCAAACATGCTTTTACTCTGGTTTCTATACTCCAGTCTTGTTTGTGGTGGACAGATACTGCTCATCTTCAAACACTTCATTATAGATAATTTCTGATCCAGTAATGATTAATTTCAGTCTTAACTGTGGTTCATTTTCTAAATTTCTCAGGGTCCACTGAGATCCCCAGTGTTGAAGGCATTGTATCCTGGATGTGTTCTCTGTGTTACCGACACACAGAAAGCATGAAGCATGGAACGGCACATGTGAACAGAGAGAGGCCCGGGTGATGACAGGGTCGTCAGGAACAGAGACACTGCTTAAGAGGGACCCAAAGACCTCAGGCAGTGCCTGGGCTACCCTCTCAAATCTCCTCCATGGTTTCATGCCTCAGAACCCAAGACTCCTTTCAATGATTTTTTTTTAATTAATTTATTTATTTTTAGATGGGGTATCACTCTGTTGCCCAAGTTGGACTGCATTAGTGCATTCTTGGCTCTCTGAAATCTCTGCCTTCGCCTGCCTCAGCCTCCTGAGTAGCTGGGACTACAGGCATGGCCACCACGCCTGGATAATTTTTGTATTTTTAGTAGAGACAGGGTTTCGTCATGTTGGCCAAGCTGGTCTCGAACTCATGAACTCTGTCCACCTCGGCCTCCCAAAGTTCTGGAATTACAGGTGTGAACCACCGAGTCCAGACTCAAAGATTTTTACTGGGTACTAACTAGCTGTGTGGGATGCACAGAGGCATGTGACATGGTCTTAGTATTCCGGGAATGTACAATGAATTCATTTTTAAATGAAATCTAATAATTTGACTGAGTAGAATAATTTCCACTGTTCCTATCAAGAGTCATCAGGCAAGGCAGTCACAGTTCTATTCTTGTTAATAGGGTGAGCCTCCCTTGCCTGTCCTTAATTTCACAAAGTGTCATTCTGAGAAATGTCAAGAAGGCCTTATGGCAGCAAATTGTCCACAATCTCATGGGTCAGTTACCACTATCTAAAAGGCCTTTGATGCCCAGCATCCTGCGGCTGCTCTTCTAGAAAGTAGCTGTAGCTCCTACTTCAGAGACTGCCTCAAACCTGAGATAAGGTGGCGGCAGTGAAGAGGGAATAATAAAGTAAGAGGCTAGGAGTGATGATTGATGACAACTTTAGTGTCATGAAGGAAAAATCTTCATCTAGTGTCAGTAAATCTGTGGCCTTTGATGCTAGAGAATTAATAAGATGAGGAAGGAAAGAAAACGTTAACCCTCTGACAGTATAAAGGTAACACAATTATAAATAAATGAATGAATAAGTATGTGTGTATAATATACACATTTAATATATTTGGTCTTCTGTGCCTAAGACCAAACAGCAGAATGACAATGATGACCCTCCTTAAATGCATGAAATTAAGTTGTATTGAAAGCCAAACATGATATATTGGGTGAAAGGAAGTGAAGTAAATAGGACTTTAGTGTGAGGTTTTATGTTTATTTGGCTAAGAGTTAGGCTGTGTTTACTGTTTCCTGTAGTTATAGATCAGAGGCAAAAATTTCCTCTTGTGTCCTTATTTTTGTTTCCTCTGTTGTTCTTGGATTTCCCTAGAGATTTCTTCTAAATAAGGCCTGAGATATTCAGATTACAGCTGTAATTCCCTGTTGTTATACAGAAGCCCTGTTGATGCAGTGGTAAGGTGTGGAAAAGAAGTTTTCTATAGTCCTAGGATTATGTCTCAGTCTTTTAGAGAGCCTGTGCCCCTGGGCTGTCATCTTCATATATGCTTCTTAGTTGTCCTCCCTCTCCCACTAAAATCCGAGGCTAGTAGAAGCTAAATTCAGGTGTTTCCCTTCCTCTAGATTGGTTAGACTCTGGTAAAATAATTTGCCTTGAAGGCAGGCCTTGTAAAGAAGACAGAAAGTTCTGGACATATTTAAAAATGGCTACCTTTTCCCTCCCTGTGTCAGAAGCATGAAGGGATTTTCTTCCTATACTCATGATGAGAACCTGGTGGGAGCTCCTAAAGGTAAAACTTATGAAAGTATGGTCCCCTTCCCCCTGCAGTTTTTATCTCTCAAGTTTGTCCACACTTAGCCTCTAGCAAGTTGACAATTATAGTTTTCCTACCCCAGTTGATTCCTGTGGTGATTCCTGCTTCTGGGTTTCTATTCCTATAAACTGAGATTCTCTGTACCCAAATGTCTGTCTTTCAATTCTGGGGCAGCAGTTTGTCCTGTGATCTCTGTCCTCCCATGGATCTAAGAAAAGTTGTCGATGTTTAAGTTTGTTCAGCATTTTTCTTGTTGTGAGAATGGAAGGGACAACTCCCACTCTCCTTACATGCCAGACTGGAAACCAGGAGTTGAGATTAAGTTTTTACTGTATTTATTAATTACTGTTTAAGCTATGTTAATACACAATCTTTGGAGCTTGTTCTTGCAACATAGTCATCTGCTCTTTTGATCATAACTGTAAATTAAAGTTAGTTAGATCTATCTGGGAATCTTAGTAAAATCTAGATACAGCTACAGCAAATTCATGGTTTACAGAGAGGGTGAAATCATTTTCATGAGGTATGTTTGAATCACGTTATATTATCAATGCAATTCTCCCATTTTAAAAAATGACAAAATTAAGACCCAGGTAAATATTTCAAATAAAAATTGCACAGTATAACACGAAGGCCTGTCATATTCATTGAGTGTTCCATTCACTTTGAATTTTAATATCACATATTTAATATAATTATATATAAACACAATAAAAAATTAAAAACTAATGTAATTTTATATTCATATTTTTATTTTCTTCATTTTTATGAATGTATAAGAATCCTTACTCTTCAATTTCCATTCAGTTCATCTCCTTACAAGCATTAGAACTTCAGTAAGGACATTTATAAGCATATGTCCATACTTATATTTATATATTAATTTATGCAGAATTAATGTAGAAACTCATCATCTTGGAAAAAATTAGAAGCTAGTTGTCTCTACATAGTGTATGTACTCACTAACAAAGTAAAGAAGTATAAATATATATGTATATGTGTGTGTGACACTTAGAACAGTGCCAGGTAGGTAGTGAATGCTAATAAGTTTAGGCATCATTATAATTTTCAGCAGCAGCAGCAGTAGCATTATAGCAATTTGTTCATACTTCAATATTCATTACATTGTTTTCAGTACAGGTTTTTAAACAACAAAATAATCCATTCCAAATTCTTTCATCATACTACTGTTGACTATACATCACAAAATTAATGTCAAAATGAGGATTTCATGGTTTACAGAGAAAGTATTTTGGTGACATATGTTTGGGTCACTCTATATTAGCAAACTTAATTCTCCAATGACATTGGTTAAATAGACTTTAAGATATTAAATTGTAAATTATAATTTTTTTAAATGTAATTTTGTCATACCTGACTTGGATGTCTCTAATATTTTCAGAAGATAGGTCAAATTGTGATATTATAAAGCCTGAATAAACACAGTAAAATGCTATAGCAAATATGGTATTCAAAATTAATCTGACATATACACATGTAGGTATGATTGGATGTAAGTAACTGACATAAATGTATAATATTAAAATTGGTTTATATGTTTATATCTACAGTGTGTTTTGAAAATTAAATTTGTATGCACTGGGTCCCCCATCAAATAAGTTAGACATAATGGTAATTAAAGTAGATAACAATAACTTCCAAAGTTAATTAATTTACTTCTAGTAGGTAGCCTGTACATTGGGGAAATCTGGTTATGTGTTTTAGATTAGAAGCCTCCTTTGAGACACAGTCATCTGTGTGGGGTCCATGTTCTTTCTCATCCCTCTTTGTGCTTGGCTCCAACTGACAAGCATGTGTGAGAATCTGGTTCTGTCACTCAAAATGCCATTCCCTCACTTGGTATTTGGTATGCTCTAGTGTATTCGCCTTCCTCTTTTTTTTTTTTTTTGTTTTTCTTTTTGCTTTGGTAGGAGGTGCTTCATCCCATGCACAGATCTTCTCCTCATTCCAGTCTTATCACCCATATTTCAATGCCTTGCTGAAATCTACCCTCTATTTTCCAGAACCTTCCTTGCTTACCATGTCCCTTCCTTCTCTTTACTCCCAGAATACTCATTGTCTGTAGCACTGACTTTGAAACTTGTTCAAAAACTACCAGAATTATTATTAAATAATTCAGTTGTTGTGTACATGTATATAAGAACAAATCTTACATTTAGGAATAGTTTTGGGCATGTATATAGAAAATTATTCAGTAAATACTTATGAATTAGAAATGTTTTGAAAGTAGTCTTTCATGTTTACTTCACCTATTGGACTAAAGTTATAATGAATTTTATTCTAAATTAGTTTGTGTTCTATAGATCTTCTATTCGTTTTTGGCAAATGAGAGGTTCTTGAGGCCAAGGAATAAGAGCTTCTTGTGACTCTTTCCTAGGGGCAGATTTTAGATTTCTCCCAAAATACATATTCTTTATAAGTGGTCACTCTTTAGAGTTGGGGGTGTCAAGTCTATGTAGCATATCTGTCAGAAGAAATAATGCAAAATTTCCTCATATGAGAAGGAAAACGGATTTATCTTTGCAAGCCTCTAAGGAGCTAATTAATTCTTATAAATAGTATTTTTGTTGCCATATCATGATTATTATCATTAGCCATCCTTATCCCTATTTAACATTTACTGACCACTTGTTATGTTCCAGACACTTAAGTAAAAGAAGTGTTGTAGAAAGAAGTAAAAACCAGGTTCTTGTCACATGACCAGGAAGAGTTAGGCGTGCAGACACTTTGAAGGGTGAGGAAAAATGGAATTTAGTGGGCAAAAAGTAAAAGGAAAAATAATTCTTCACAAAGCAAGAGAGAGTCCTGCTAGCAGGTTTCCTGCCTCACAGATTGAACCCCAGGTTCCCACCTAGGAACAGGAGAGCCCAGGTTCTTCCCCGCTGCCATGGGCTAGAACTTCCTGTGGCTCCACCCCATCCTCCCAGTGCTCATGCTGGTCGGAGATTCTCCCGTGACCTTCCC
Source organism: Mandrillus leucophaeus (assembly GCF_000951045.1). Classification (NCBI taxonomy): domain Eukaryota; kingdom Metazoa; phylum Chordata; class Mammalia; order Primates; family Cercopithecidae; genus Mandrillus; species Mandrillus leucophaeus. The sequence goes on from NW_012103155.1 coordinate 1,418,524, forward strand.
CCTTATCTTCCTCCTGCATTTATCAGAAGTGCTGAACGCTTGACTTGCCTTATCTTATTTGATCCTCACAACAAACTTTATGAGGTAGGCATTATTATCCCCATTTTCAAATGTGGAAACAGGCTCAGAAGGTTTGAGTAATTTGCTTAATGTCACACAACTAGTAATTCGCAGTGTCGGGTCTGCCTGGCTCTAGAGGCTGAGCTCTTAAATGTTAGATCATTAGTTTAAAAGAAACTAGTGGATTATTTGAGGTTTTTTGATGGGAGAAATGCTGTATTACTAATCCTAGTGTTTTCAGTACCGTGTGCAAACCTGGCACATAATTTGTTGGATGAATGAAATCTTCCAGTAAAATAAACTATTATTAAAATAAGCATTTTTTCCCCTATCAATCACTAGAACCAGAAAAATACACTTTCTAAGATAATGTTTCCAGACTAGTCTGTTAGATTCCCTTCATCATGAGTACCTAGGGCTGCTTATTGAAAATACAGATTCCTGGGAATCATTTTCCCATACAATCTGTTTCAGTTATCTGAGGTAAGGGACAGGGAGTTTGCATTCTGAAACACGCTAAGATTTAAGAATTACTGCTGAATTAAGAAGCAGCCACTGTCATTTTGAAAATGATAGTTGTTTGTGAATTCAGATTCAGAGTCTAGTTATATATGGGATTACATTCATATCACTCAAAACAAAGGCTGAGGGGCAGTCAGGATCATGATCAGGCACCAGTTGATATTAGTAGTGATGAGAAACCCATTCCTCTGGGGGTCAGAGACGTGGACACAGGGAAAGACTCATGCAGCAGCTGGGCCGTTTGCTCTGTTGTTTGTTTGTAAATTAATTAGACCAGTAGTGGGGTAAACGGCCCCTCTTGTTGTCAACTGTGAGCTAAAGGGCATCCTCTAGCCAGAAATACTGTTAGGCTCAAAGGTTGGGTGGGGGCAACAGTGAGGCCCAAAGACTCTTTCACCACAGAAGCCATTTGGTAGAAATTGAGAGTTTATGAAGACAGCAAATGAAAACAGTGTCCTGATAAAATATTCTGAAGAAATATCAGAAAATGTGTATGCTCTGACCACCACGGTTCTAAAGGGAAATAAAGAGCCAGAGTGAAGTATAAAAGCTGAAACAACAGGCATGTCCCTTGTTCAAACATTTGTGTATTGTTGAGGTCATCAGTCAGGAGTAATACTGCTGATAATTCTACGAACAAGACAAGGGGACAGAGAAAGTCCTCCTTTAGGAGATGGAAAAAAATACAAATGTGAAAAAACAAAAGAGGAAAATTTGAGAGAGACAACAAAGAAGAAAATTTGGTTGCTGTGAGATTTCTTCTTCTTCTTTTTTTAAAAGATGCATCACTACCAGAAGTTGTCCAGAAGAACTGTGACCTTATGTTTTAATTAAATAATTTTTCATCCAGTTTTTTTCTTTGCTTTTAAGGAAACAGAATCCTGACATTTGATTGAATTGTAAGCATTTTCCTGCATCCTGTATATCTGAGATTAAACTTCAAAGAATCAACTTAGATCAACTTAAGGTCACAAAGGATTACAAACAAAAAATTTTAGAAAGGGGTCCCTAGACGCACTGAACATATTTCTGTTGAGACATTCCCCTTTCTAGGGGACTAAAAACATGCAGTTTACAGCTCTGGCTACAACCCTGAAGGTAAATATATGTTACATATATAACATATAGGTAAATATATGTTACATATATAACATATAGGTAAATATATGTTACTCTAGGGAGCAGTGAAGCATTTGGCAGAAGCCTGTCGGGTAGATGGCCCTTCTTTAGGCCTGGAAGAGGTGCCAGCAGAGGCTACTGTCCCTGGAAATTTCCTTGTCCAGTACTCTAATATATGAGCATTCATCAGGTCCATTTGGAACTTGCTTAAAAATTTCTTGGCAAAAATTATGGTCAGTGGTGTCAACTGCTTTTGCTTGTTATTTTATACCCCGAGGAGCAGTAGTTAGAACCACTGCTTAGAGGGACCAGGCTGAAAACACATTTAAGTGAAACAAGCCATGACCAAGAGTGTTAGCAAATACTCCTAGGAAATTCTGTGGAAAAATGGAGAACAGGGGCTAGCTCTGAAATCCCAGCAAATCTATATTCGTGACTCAGTTCAGCTTCCCCTATCTTCCTTTTCTGATATCTAGGTGCAGCTATGACTGAAAAACAACATGATTGTGTTAAGAATCCTAAGGCATCTGCATCACGCTGCAACCAGACCCAGACATTGTAAATTCCAAGATAGGCCAGATCAAGATTACACGCATTCCTAGGTTTTCCTCTTCTTGTCTTCTTTCTGTCCCCACATTTTCACTTATCCTTTAAATCAGTGTATCAAGACCTAGTTATAAACATCCACCACATGCACCATATGGTGTCTCTGACCTCAGGGAAATTTAGAATGTACAAGGGAGGGCAAGAAATAAACAAGAGAAAAGCAATGTGGAATATATAGCCTGAGAGATGGCTCCAGGTGGTTAGCAAATGTGTTACTATGACTCCAGAGGAATTACAGATCAATGCGAAAGGAACTGTGCTGCTCTCCAATTTGTGGAACAAGAAGTGACTTGAAAAACCATGAAGAGGAGGTTAGACTTAGCTAGTCAGAAGGGACAGGAGAGAAGACAGTTTAGGTGATAGGTACAGAGTGGGCAGAGGAATGCCAGTAGGTCAAGCTTTTATCCTCCCTTCCCTTACTTCTCTTTACCCCAAACTTAGTTTCCAAAGATGACTGGAAAATAATTGGAAACTGTTGCGGGGGGCGGGGTGGGGATGTAATGGCTGAATGGGGAAAACCAATTTTTTGTCCTTGTATTCTGGAAAGCCCTTTTGAGTCTGTGTTATTCACTCTGGATTCTGAACTATTAAGTTTTATACAGCTCTGCCCTGGGACTAGGGCAAGAAAAGCACCAACTCCACATTTTGGAGCAGGAATTAAATCTTACATAGGATATTAGATGGCTTTCAACTGAAAGCAACAGAAAACATAACTTAAAATGTCCTGAACAATAAAGGACATGTATTATCTCATGTAATAAAGAGGGCAGAGGTTGAGAATATTCTCCAAGGTTGGTTAAGACAGTGACTTGACACCACCATCAAGACCTAGGTTCTCTTCAGGTCTTCTCTCTGCCATCCCCTGAACACATTGCCTCTGTCCTCAGATCGGCTCTCCTGATGGTTGCGCGATGACTGCAGCAGTTTCAGATGTCCCATCAAGGCATGAAAAGATCCCAGATGGAAGATGCCATCTCCTCCTATGTGCCTCTTTGTCAGAGTAAAAAAGAGCCAAACTCTGTAAAATATTTGAAGAGATTTATTCTGAGTCAAATGTGAGGACCATGACCTATGACACAGGCCCAGGAGGTTCTGAGAATAGGTGCCCAAGGTGCCCAAGGGCTTAAGCTTGGTTTTATATGTTTTAGGGAGACATAAGATATTAATCAGCACAAGTAAAATGTACATTGACTGGGTCCAGAACGGTGGGACAACTTGAAGCGGGCGTGCTTACAGGTCATAGGTGGATTCAAAGATTTTCTGATTGGCAATTGGTTGAAAAAGTTCAGTTATTATCTGAAGACCTGGAATCAATAGAAAGGAGTGCCTGGGTTAGGATAAGGGGTTTGAGGGCCAAGACTTTCGTCATGCAGATGAAGACTACAGGTAGCAGGCTTCAGAGAGAATAGATTGTAACTGTTTCTTATGAGACTTAAAAACATGCCAGACTCTTAGTAAAATCTCTCCTGGATCAGGGAAAAGACCTGGAAAGGGAAAGGGATATTCTACAGAATGCAGATTTTCCTCATAAGAGACAGCTTTGCAGGGCCATTTCAAAATATGTCACAGGAATGTATTTTGGGGGTAATACGCTTCAGTTTATCTCGGGGCCTGCTATTATGTTGGTATCTTTTGCTACAAAAAGTCTGTTTTGTCAGACTTAAGGCCTCTGTTTTAATGCTAATGCTGGTCCACACAGTGGTGTGCCTGAATTCCACAGGGAGGAGGGTATAATGAGGTATGTCCAACCCCCCTTCCCACCATAAGTTGAATTAGTTTTTCAGGTTTCTCTGGAATGCCCCTGGCTGAGAAGGGGGTCCATCAGTTGGTTGGGAGGCTTAGGATTTTACTTTTGGTGTACAAAAACCATTCTCATAAAGCCTCCAGCAGACCTCTCTTGATATATTCTTGCTGAGACCGAATCCTGTGTCCCTTACAGGTTTGCCTTGATTGTTTCAGCCTAATTAAAATTTACTTTCAAGTTACGTAGGAGTGAGGAGGACCACCAAACCAAACTAAGACTCGGAGAAAAAATAAAAAAGGAAGAAGAAAATGTCTGCTAGGTAGATGTGGTTTTAAAGTCTGCCCACAAATTCTCTCATACTCCTCCCACTTCAAAAACTTGAACAATGTCCCCTCTGCCCCCAGGTGCCATGCCACTCAAATAGCCAATGGAAAGGCCCATGTGGCAAGAACTAAGGCTTCCTGCCAACAGGCAAGTGAGGAAGCCCAGTCAGCTGCCTGCAGTCCCGGCCCATGGAAAGCCTGACTGAAAATGAGTGAGCAACCCTGAACTAGGACAACCCAGCAAGGCCCATCCTGAATTCCTGCCCACAAAAACTCTGAGCCAGTAAATGTCTGTTGTTTTAAAACACTAAGTTTTGAAGTAATAGATTAATTAGGTGACCAATTGAGACTACGGTATTCCTTCAGGGAACTTGAATAGTCATTCTGTATATGGGGAAATTGTACACATCTTAAAATTGCTGGACTAAAGTGAGAAGAGACTGTCTTGAGTCAGCTGGATAAAGTGGAAAAAAATGAATTTAGAAATCAGTAGAATTCTGGCCTTGGCTTTGTCACTAAGAAACACTTATAAGTAATTTCACTTCTCTTGAAATTATGATCATTATCTACAACATAAAGGAACTGAGCTAAATGTTATCTGATGCCTCTTTAAGCTCTCAAACTCCACAGAATTATGAAATGCTTAAAATTCACTTTGTTTCACTTTAATTCAGAGCTTTGTTTCACTAGCTCTAGAATTAGATGCCTTGGGTTTAAATTGCATTTCAGTCACTTATTAAATAATTGTACTTGGCTGAGTGATGTTGCCATTTTAAAGCTCAGTTTCCCCGTAGATTCATTGAGAAGATCAAATAAGATGATGCAGATAAAGCTCTTAGTTTGTGGGGACACTTAGTAAGTGCTTAATAAATACAGACAGTTGTGTTTTCTATACTGTAGCAGCACATTTTGTAAAATAAAACAAAGTTGAAATGACAGAGCTAATTTTTATGTACTCTGTTGACAGTGTAGAGCTTAGTTGGCTTTTAACATTTTTATTATTATTTTATTTATTTATTATTATTATTTTTTTGAGACAGAGTCTTGCTCTGTTGCCTAGGCTGGAGTGCAGTGGCATGGTCTCAGCTCACTGCAACCCCCACCTTCCAAGTTCAAGCGATTCTCCTGCTTCCGCCTCCCCAGTAGCTGGGATTACAGGCACGCACCACCAGGCCTGGCTAATTTTTGTACTTTTAATAGAGACAGGGTTTCACTATGTTGGCCAGGCTGGTCTCGAACTCCTGACCTCGTGATCTGCCTGCCTCGGCCTCCCAAAGTGCTGGGATTATGAGCATGAGTCACTGCACCTGGCCTATTATTACCATTTTTTGAGATCTGGGTCTCTCTCTGTTGCCCAGGCTGAAGGGCAGTAGCATGATCATTGTTCATTGTAACCTTGAACTCATGGGCTCAAATAGTCCTCCCATGTTAGCCTCTTGAGTAGTTGGGACTACAGGTGCACAACACCATGCCTAGCCTAACCTTTTACATTTTTTGTAGAGATGGGGTCTTACAATGTTGCTCAGGTCTTAAACTCCTGGCCTCAAGTGATTCTTTCACCTCAGCCTCCCAAAGTACTGGGATTATAGGCATGAGCCACCATGCCCAGTTTATTTGCTTTTGCATTTTATAGGGATTTGAAGCACACTTTTATAATTCTAAAAGTTGTAGACATTTATGTATGAAGTTTTGCCTTATAATTTATTGTTGGTGATATGCTGGATCAGGAAGCCACCCCCAAATTACAATCTCCTTCCTGCAGGAAGGTACAGTCCGCTGTATGAAGATCTATTTTTACATGTGTTTCTAGGAATGCTTTGCAGCGGAAAGTTAGGTGGCCTAGACTTTCTTGGTTCTCCTGCAGAGCACAGCCTGCAGTAAGTACTCCATTTTATTTGCTCAAGCTTGGTTTGTTTTTGTTTTTGCTTTTTTTTAGTGTAAGATAAATAGAAATCTAAGGCAGTTTCTGCTTGTGCCTAAGGGTCTGTTCTTTAAAAATTGAGATCATTGTCCACCAGATGCTCAGATCTGGTTCGGCCAGTTTGGAAGTCTTCCTCTTCAGGTCTCCCTAACTCTCAGCAGTCCTCTGACAGGTTGCTGCCTTCCTCATTTGCATCCATAATGCTAGTTCCCTTTGGCCCAGGTCAGTATTCTGAGATGTTTCCAAAATCAATATCTGATGTTTCTATTTGCTCTGGCACCTGCCAGTTTACTTGGGTAGGCCTCCAGTGTGGAACAGAACTAGAATATTGTGAGCTATCCATTTTTCTGCTGTACAGCCGGGGTCACCTGAGGCTCTAGACTGACTCTTCAGCTGGAAATACAGAGTATTCGGGGCGAATTCTTTGCCAATGGGCATGTGGTAGGCCTGGCGATTGAGAGTCAAAAGAGTCCAATTTCCTGTGCTCTCAGGTTTTGAATTTTTAAATAAAGCATTGTTTTGTGTGCTAAAATTTTAAAATATAAAGTAAGTTTTGTTGTTTCTCTTTTCTGTGTTTTTTTGCTGCCATCTATTCCTTTATAGCCACAAAGCAGCTATTCGGAAGCCTATTGATCTCCTGGCAGTCTTAATGAGATTACTATATTACTATAAACATTCCTGATTTACTTGATTATAACCTGTATGAATTACTTGAACAAATTTACATCTTAAATCACTTTATATTGTGACTGTTCTCTCATCCTCATTCTTCCTGATTGTGTGTAAGTTGACTAGGGTCCCCTTTTATTGTTTTAGGTTTCCAGATTAGAATCCTGGTTTTTATACAATGGTATTTATATGGTTTGTTCTGTATTCCCTTCATTATTTTAGGTGCTGACTTGCCTCAGGATCTGTACCTGCCTGTTTATTTTACATCCCTTATATACCACTTCTCTTTTTTCAAGGAAAATCATGCTTTTTATGGGGAAAAATACACTGTGCTTTATCAAAGTTGGAAACTTCCAACCCTGACATCTAGTCTCCTAAATTCAGAGTTCTATAGTTTTTAGAAAATTCAGAGACAGACTTGTTTGTATAAGGAATAAATCTATTTTCTATAACGTTGAGGAAATTTAAAACCCTGGACCTTGAGATTTCCCTGTTACAATTTCCTTCAAATTTAACATTTGACACAAAGAACAGAGTGAAGAGGCAACCTAGGGAATGGAAAAAAATTTTCATATCATATATCTGATAAAAGGTCAATATCCAGAAGTTATATAGAAATCCTACAACTCAACAACAACAAAGCAAAAAGTAACCTGATTAAAAATTGGCAAAGGACTTGAATAGACATTTCTTCAAAGATGATGTACAAATGTCCAACAAGCATATGAAAAGACACTCAACATTACTAATTCTTAGTCCATTTTCTGCTGCTATAACAGAATATCCAGACTGGGTGATTACAAACAATAGACATTTATTTGGCTCACAGTTCTGGAGGCTGGGAAGTCCAAGGGTGTGGTACTGGTATCTGATGAAGGTCATCCCATGGCAGAAGAACAAGAGAGCACAAAATACAAAGAGAAGAAATGTGGCCATACTCATCCTTTTATCAGGAGCCCACTCCTGAAATAACTAACCCACTTCTGTGATAACAGCATTAATTCTTTTATAGGGCAGAGCCCTCATGACCTCTTAAAGGTCCTGCTTCTAAACACTGCTACAATGGCAATTAAATTTCAACATGAGTTTTGGAGGGAACTTTCAGTTCATAGCACTAATCATTAGGGAAATGCAAATTAAAACTACAATAGATATTGCCTCATATTCATCAGGATGGTTACTATCAAAAACCAACAAGCAAAACACTCTACCTCCAGAAAATATTAAGTGTTGGTGAGGACATGGAGAAACTGGAAGTCTTGTGCACTGTTGGTAGAAATATAAAATGGTGCAGCTGCTATGAAAAACAGTATGGCAGTTTCTCATAAAGTTAAAAATAGAATTATCATATAATCCTGCAATTCTAATTCTGAGTGTATATCCAAAATAGTTGAAAGCAGCATCTCAAAGACATATGTATACACTCATGTTTATAGCAGCACTATTCACAATAGCCAAGAGGTAGAAGATATCTGTTGGTAATTATTTTTCCCAATCACATTAATGATCACTTTATTCATTTCTTCTAAGATTCTAATATCCATTTTTTAAATAGGAACTTTAGGTCATTTGAAAGGCCAAATAGTAAGTAATGAAAAAACCAGACACTACAATAAGGCCTAAAAGCTCCCACCATATTAAGCTAAAGCAGAATCATCAAGAGCAAATGTTAGGGGTTGTGATGGTTGGGAGTTTTCTTTCCAAAAGAACACAGAGAGGTCAGGTGTGATGGCTCATGCCTTTGGGAGGCCAAGGCAGGAAGATCACTTGAGCCCAGGAGTCCAAGACCAGCCTTGGCAACATGGTGAAACGCCGTGTCTACAGAAAAAAAACACAAAAACCTTAATCAGGTATGGTGGTGCATGCCTGTAGTCCCAGCTACTCAGGAGGCTGAGGCAGGAGGATTGATTGAGACC
>NW_012103155.1:1427778-1455609 GCF_000951045.1 Mandrillus leucophaeus
CTGCTTCTGCCTTGTAGAGGCTCTACAACCAGGAGGAGCAGGTCCAAGGTGGCCTGGGGCTTCTGATGAAATTTAGCACAGACTTTGAGGTCTTTCCACACTGTGTGTAGTGAGCATGCACGCACGTGTACATGTGCATGCACACACCAGAGCTACCAAGAATGATGTTCTAACCCGTGGACTCTGCCACTAGCCATTTCTCCAATTACCAATAAATGCTTGGAAGCAATTGTACACCCTAATTCCACACCTCATTTGGAAATACTGCTCCAATATAAGGGAGATGGACATCTCCACGATCCTTGCAGAAACCACCATGAGAACGCCAATGAGAATCTGTTTCTACTTATTTAATCAAGTCCATTTATAACAGGATGACTTCTGAGGCTTTTTAATTTTTATTTCATTATGGCAAGAACGTTCAACATGAGATCTACCCTCTTAACAGATTTTTGAGTGTACAATACAGTATTGTTAACCATAGGCACAGTGTTGTACAGCAGATCTGTAGAATTTTTTCATCTTGCATAACCGAAACTTTATGCCCATTAATTATCAACCCCTCATTTTTTCCTCTTTCCTGCCCCCAGCAACAACTGTTCTGCTTTCTTCACTTCTGAGTGTGACTTTTTTAGACACTTCGTTTAAGTGGAATCATGCAGTTTTGTCCTTCTGTGACTGGCTTATTTTGTTTGGCCTTTCAGGTTTTTGCATGTTGTCATGTATGGTAGAATTTTCTTCGTTTTGAAGGTTGGATAATACTCACTGTATGTGTATACCGCATTTTTATTATCCATTCATGTGGTGATGGACATTGAGGTTATTTCCACATCTTGGTTATCTTGAATAGTACTGCAATGAACAGGGAAATGCAGACATCTCTCTGAGATCCTGATTTCAGTTCTTTTGGATTTGTAGCCAGGAGTGAGATTCCTGGGTCACATGATAATTCAATTTTTCAGTTTTGGAAGAACCTCCATGCTATTTTCCATAGCAGCTGTACCATTTTGCATTCTCACCAACGGTATTAAAGAGTTCCAGCTTCCCTACAACCTCACCAATATCCATCATCTTTTGCCTTTTTTGATAATAGGTGTCATCTTCTGTCTTTTTTGATAACAGGTATAAGTTGTTTTATCCTTGTGTTTTTTATTTGCATTTCCCTGATGATTGCTAACATTGAGGATCTTTTCATATGCCTGTTGGCCATTTGCTCTTGTTCTTAGGCTTTCAAAAAATAAAATCAACTTCACCTTTTACTTCTTTAACCACTGCCTCTCCCAGTTGATAATCTGATAAAAATTCAGCAGGAGACCCAGCTTGTTCCAGCATAACTGTCCACATCTTTTCTTTACTTCAGGCATTTTAAAGTTTATCTTAAATTGGGAAAACTCAGATTGAGATTATTTTTTGGTATTCCTCCTTGCAATGCCTCAGTCTTGCTTATTTGATGTTTTTTTGTGAGCCTTGCAGCTTTAACTATAGCTCAGTTGCTGCAAGATTTTAGACTTTTGAGGGTGTTGCTCAAGGGTGTTTGAATATGATTAGGAAAACCTAGAATAGTGTGCATGGGGATGTTTCAGCTTTTTGTTGTTCAGAGAACTAGCAGCACATTTGTGTATGTTGAATAAAAAAGCAAACACAGAATTATTTGTAGTGTTCTTATTGATTTCAATCACGTAGTAAACGTGGCAAACAACAGGATATTGACAAGACGTTATTATCGTGTCTGCTTATTGGTCCTTAAGTTCTTATGGACTCTGTAAGTTCATAAATGAAATGTCTGTGTCTAATTCATTTTTGACATCTGCAAGGCTAGTTCTACGCCTTACAAATAGCAAATTCTCAAAAAGCTTATAAATGAAGTGAATAATATTAGTAAGAAAAAATAACCTCTGGATGTTCCAAGGTTGTTAACTGTTAGCCAACAGTGTGAGAGGCAGTGGGAACCATTCCCAAAGGGATATTATTTTCATATGCTTGCCTATCTTCCTCTTAACATTAGAAGAAAAGGATCTGATAGTCAGACTCTTGTCCTTATCTGGAAGAAGTTAGAGATTTCACCATTTATTCTGAATTGACTTCTGGACTTAGCTACTTTGAAGACACGTTGCATTTCTAAATCTGGGAGGAAAATGGGCATTATATGCTAACTTTTGGGAGTGAAGATCTACTAATCTCTTGAGCCAACTGCAGTGGGTCAGAAATTTTAAGTTGCTTTTCTAGGAGCAGTAATGGATTTGCATCAATCCATTTACATTCCCACACTCACTCATTTGCCCCATCACTATGGAACTAAACAATTAATTAAAGCATTTTTCAGGCAATAGCTAGACTTAGAAGCTCACTCTGGGCAGTTAGACAACACCAGTATCCTTGGGCTGTCTGAGGACTGAACCTGAAGTCATGACCTCATTAACATCATGTTCTAGGAAATAAAGTTTTTTTATTCCTTACCTTTCCATGAAGAGGTATATGAAAGGCTGCAAACACAAATAAACATGTCATGCAGAGATTTAAGTGTGTATATGAGCATGTGTGTATAACAGCAGTTTCTGTGGCCATTTCTAAGGTGTGGTAATCTGATTAGTCCTAAAAACCCCTGGGTTCTTGTCCACATGTCTATCAGTGCTTCTCTCAAACATAGACTAGAACCTTTAGAGGAGTCCAAAACAATAATTCTCTCTTCCATTAGTGATTCTCTGAAACTATTGGCTTCCTTCTCTGAACTCTACTTCCTCTCCTTCCTCCCTCCCTCTCTCCTTTCTCATCTTCTTCCCTCCCTCCCTCCCTCCCTCCCTTCCTTCCTTCCTTCCTCAAATAGTGTTGAACTAGACACTGTTCTGGTCTAGTCACTGTGACTGCAGTGATGAACAAGAGACCAAAAATCACACCTTCATGAAATTTACAGTATCTAATGGGAAGAGAAACAATGAAGAGGGTATGTAAGTTACATTGTGGCAGGTCAGTTGTTGGTGGGTGCCATGGAGAAAAGAAAGCATAAAAAAGAGACAGGAATTGCTGGGACAGAAGGTGGGAACCCTAAATAGTGTGCTCCAAGATGACCTCAGGAGTAAACAACATTTAAGGAAAGACCTGGAGAAGGTGAAGAAGCACACCCTAAAGCAGAGTCCTTGTATCTAACGCCAAACTTGAGAATAAGTGGGAGATCGTCTATACTTGGCCCTGTGGTGACCAGTGGGTTGATTAGGCATTAAGTATCCAATGACTGATCTTTGGCAGAAAGACAAAAAATGAAAATTTGAATTCTTCCCACACCCGACTTAATCCCCAAAGACAATGGTGAAGACTCTAATTTCTGACTCCCCATGTGATATGGTTTGGCTGTGTCCCCACCCAAATCTAATCTTGAATTCCCATGTGTTATGGGAGGGACCCAGTGGGAGGTAATTGAATCATGGGGGCAGGTCTTTCCTGTGCTGTTCTCATGATAGTGAAGAAGTCTCATGAGATCTGAAAGTTTTAAAAAAGGTTTTAAAAAAGACGAGTTCCCCTGCACAAGCTCTCTGTCTTTGCTTGCTGCCATCCATGTAAGACATGATATGTTCCTTCTTGCCTCCAGATATGATTATGAGGCTTCCCCAGCCACGTAAGTCCTATTAAACCTCTTGCTTTTGTAAACTGCCAAGTCTCAGGTATGTCTTTATCAGCAGCATGAGAACAGACTAATACACCATAAAAAGAGAATCTCTTAGATAGTGACATGAGATGACCCCTATGGACATGGATCCAAAGCCTGAATGGTCCTCCCCTCATACAGCACCCAGACAGAGCTCAAAGATGAAGTTAAACTCCTTCATACAGGAAATAGTCTTATTTGCCCTCAGGCACAAGTATCTAAACACATTTTCAAAATTTCAAACAGCAAAAGAGAAATGTAAGGAGGGAGGAAGAGAAAAATAGAGCAGTAACTACAGAGGAGAATGTAAGTTCAGTTGACTAAGTTCAGATATGCCCAAAGCAAACCAGGGAAAATTCTCAAGATAACCCTTCAGGTAAGGTCTGTATTTGCCTGCATGGGCTGGATGTGCAAATGTTAGCACATCCAGGCGTGCTCAAGGCTGAGAAACCTGGGGTGAGAGGTGTCCCAGAACATTTGTTTGGAGTTCTCTGGAGCAACACAAGAAGATGAAAAGCAACCGACACCCTAGAAGCCACATCCAGAGGGCAGTGCCGGAGCTCAATAGAGGAGGCTCCATCCTCTATTCTCTCCTTTCACATCACTTCTTTATAGAGAAAGACCATCCCCAACATCTTGTGCCACTACAAGATCCTCCTGATCTGAGATTTCTGAGCTCAAGAATCCCTTAGTGACTAACTTTTTTCAGTTCCTGTCCAGGGTCACTTCTCGGAATGGAACATGACCCCAGGAGCAGTTGGCCAGGGAAATTCCCACCTTTTTCTGCAGTGATGACCTCACAACTTTATAAAGACACTTAAGACATCAAAGTTCTGATTATACTCCTTTTCCAGAATAATAGCCAACTTGCCCTGCACTTAAGTGACTAAGCAAGGCCACTTACATGACCCTTCCCAGAAAAAGGAAAATGTTTTCAAAGTGATACTGTCCGTCAGGAAAATGGAGTCTATTCACACCATACTTACGGAAGTGAGGAAACCACTTAAATGATTCTTCCCCAAACAATAATTCCCTGCTTTACTGCATTCCCCTGCAGACGCATTTTACACTAAAGCAGCTGCCAACTTCTATCTTTGAAAATAGAATGAAAAAGGCCGGGCATGGTGTCTCATGCCTGTAATCCCAGCACTTTGGGAGGCTGAGGCATGCAAATCACTTGAGGTCAGGAGAATGTAAGATCGAGACCATCCTGGCCAACATGATGAAACCCCATCTCTACTAAAAATACAAAAATTAGCCAGGCATGATGAACACCTGTAATCCCAGTTACTTGTGAGGCTGAGGCACAAGAATTGCTTGAACCCAGGAGGTGGAGGTTGCAGTGAGGCGAGACTGCGCCACTACACTCCAGCCTGGGTGACACAGCGAGACTATCTCCAAAAAAGAAAGAAAGAAAATAGGATGAAAAAATATAAATGCTCAAATTAAATTGCAAGCTGGGTGTTAGTTTGGTAGGGTATCCATAAGAGATACTGTGATGCTTTATTGGTTTACTTGTGACTTGCAACCTGTACATTAGCATCTCATGCTCTGTACATTAAATGCAAAGCTAAATTCACCTATTATTTTGCATTTAATTAGTAAAAATAGTAGCATATTTAAATATGTAAATATTTGTATTTTTGCACACACACACACACACACATTCATATATATCCCAGTGCCAAAATCTGGAATGTAGTTTGCTCTTCCATTGCAAAGCTGCCTGAAAACCGAGATCTTAACCTTATTTGATAGAATATATTTGAGGAATAGGAAAAAGATACTTGTGCTGAAGAGTCAACGTCATGATACACTTGTCTGAGTTCCATAATGTTACGAAAACATCAGTCATATTTTAATAGAAAGTAGGGAGCTATGGTAGAATCCCACCATAAGTGGAGTCCAGAAAGACTTACAATAGATTGTGTCACCTGTGGGCTTGCATTACTGTGAGGTTAATTCTTGTCTGCTGGCTGGGAGTTACCATAGGGAATTCTTAGCATGATCCAAACCCATCCAAGTCCCTGATGCATTTGGGAATCACCTAGTGGGAGTTATCCCCCTGCCCCCTAGCCTAAATATCGATGTAGATGCTTCTGGGTCTCGTGGATGGCTGGGACTTCCAGGACAAGCAGAGTAACTCCAGGAACCTCCTACTCTGTTGAAAGTTGCTCTGCCAACCCAATCTGAAAGACTGGACCAGTGGGAATACTGCAGACCTCTGCCCTGGCACCCTGCTTCCCAGTTGGAATCACCTGCTGCCTTCCTGTCAACCTTCATGCTCCCTTTATTGTCCCACCCCACCTCCCAGAACATAAGAACATCAACACAACTGCATTTAAGAATGGCGCATGGTCAGAAGATAGGAGCTAATTGGATTATACCCAAGTTTTCATTATCCTGGGGTGTGTCATCATGGTATTTTACTCTAGTATAGCCTTGCATGTTCATCTCCCCCCACCCCATCCTAAGCTCTCACCTAACAGCAGAGGCTAAATAGACATATTTAAATCATTGTAGAGCTTCTTTTATTCCATATTCTAGGATAAGTAATATAGATGATCCCACAACAAGCCAATAATAGCAAGGCCAAGGATGTATAAGTCAAGTGTTTTTGGTCACATGAATAATAATACTACATCTTCTGATGCTGGTACAAACACTTAGCTTTAAAGAGGAATTCATGGCCCTCTGCTCTTCAAAATCTCCTGAAATCACACAACATTAAATGGATGGTTTCTTAGAAGTCAAAGACAGTGATCAGAAAAACCTTTCAAAAAGGAAATTTTTGAGCTGTGGCTGGCAGTAAGGGGTTTTGTCTGGAGAGAGACTGCATTACATTATCACAATAATAATTAGTCACAAAAATGTCATCTCTATGCCAGTAGTGAGACTAAAATGTCTGAATGTCAATATAAATAGACATCAGGGTACCCTACAAGGGGTTGAAAATATCGTTGAGATTGTGGGTGTTTTGTTGGCAAAATAAAGGCATTGAGCAAGCACATATGTTATTCCAGTAAGCCACAGACTGAAAGAAATCAAAGCTTGAGTGCAGAAGTGCATGTTTTCTCTTGAGCTAAGAGGCAAAACACAAGGATGATTTCGAAGCCTGCAGACCAAGCATTCTTTAGTAGGGAACACCTGATACATATCAGTACAGGTGCGGCCACAAATTTTTCTCCAGGGACTGGGGTGTGGGAAGGAAAATATGTGTTCTAGGGTGAGGAGGAAGCAAATGGAATTGATTCTTATCACACACAGCCTATTTAATTAAAGAGACATTACCGTTAATCCCAAGAGTAAGCTTTTCAAACTAAGGTGACTTAGGAGACAAGAGATGGTAGCAAATAGCTTATGACTTTCTGAATTTTTTAAAAGAAATTTTAGATGAAAATAGTTCCAAAAAGAATATCTAAATGATATTTATCCTTTTTCTTGACTCTGAACTGTATGCTAGGCCTTGAGATACAGATATGGGAACCTGGGAGCTTCACTTCCTTGTCAGAACTGAGAGAGTTCTATGTGTGACTCCTGTGGATCAGCTGATGTTCGTGGGAGGAGGCTTGGAACCTCTTTTCTGTAGCTCTTTCACCTAGCGTTGTTTGGAGAAGGACATATGCGACAGTCAACAATCCAGCTGCACCATCATTCGCTTTATGGCTCCCACTTCAGGAATGCCCAAGCACATCAGAGGAAGACAGTGAGGCAGATTGACAGTGATGTGGCCTATTTCTCAGGAATATGTAGCTATTACCCCACTCTGCTTCCCCTAAAAAGGAAAAAAAAAAAAAAAAAAGCCCACTCTGTTATAAACAATTAAACTTATTACCTGAAAATATCTAAGCAATTCTTACAAATATACAATTTGAACTATCACTTCAAAGTAATTATTGGCAAAGTCTACCAATGAATGACTTTCCCAAAAGAAACATGACAGGATTTACTAATTCTGGAACCTGAAGCCAACCAAGGGCTCTCTCCAGAATGCCCCAAGAGAACTGGAAAATCAAAATAAGCCCAAACCAATCAATCCAAAATTTGATTTACTATAATCAAATCTTAACACCCAAACTGCCTATGAATATGTAATCTAATTGACATAACCATATTCCAATTTACAAACCCTTTAAACTAGCCCATTCAATTCAGTGAACTTTGAGTGGCTCCACTAGGCCACTCAAAGTGAACTAGTCAGTATTAAAATGGTCTGTAATTTACTTTAAAATATTATTTGATTAAGTTACAGAGTCTTAATCATAAATAAGTTCAGGGATGTTCAGCTCACATACCAGAGGGAGCAACTACAGTTTTATTCAGCTTTCTGTACCTCAAAATCAACACCCTCCAACCTGCTGATGAGCATACTGAATGCGAGAAACAAATCTCTTGGGTTTAATGGTGTTGATTGCCATGATGAGTACAGAATGTTAGCTATTCGACATCACTGGTGAAATTAAAAGTATTCATGATGCCTGAAGAGGAGAGTGGTTACCAATATGTTAGAGACTCCCTCCAAGCTTGCATGAGTAGGGTATAAAAAGTAAACAAAGGGCCAGATGCAGTGACTCACGCCTGTAATCCCAGCACTTTGGGAGGCCGAGGCAGGTGGATTACTTGAGGTCAGGAGTTCGAAACCAGCATGGCCAACATGGTGAAACCTGTCTCTACTAAAATAAAAAAATTAGTTGGGTGTGGTGGCGGGTGTCTGTAATCCCACCTACTCAGGAGGCTGAGGTAGGAGAATCGCTTGAATAGGAGAAGGAGGTTGCAGTGAGCCAAGGTTGCACCACTGTACTTTCCAGTCTGGCAACAGAGCTAGACTCCAACCGCCACCCCCCCACAAAAAAAAAGTAAACTAAGCTTAGCTTTTACCCTTTAGGTGGAGCCCAGGATTTGCCCCCTACACAGTCTTGTGTCTAGCTGTTGGTGATGATGACTTCTGAAGGCCTGATCTATAACACAGGGGTAAAAGATCCTGACCCTGTGTCAGCCTCTAAGCAGGCATGGGAGTTTTCAGAGAACCTAAGATGATAGACAGCTGAGCCTTCATTAAACATACAGAACTGCATAAATAGTTTTGGACCTGCTTGCTCATCAATGTTTGACGAATAAATATCTGTATATGGGGCAGAATTTGGTTTGAAACTTGCGTTCCTTATCAACTTGTAGCAAGGTTGAGGAATAACTAAGTAACCCTTACCCACCTCAACTTCTTCAATGCCTACTATTATCTTCTGGAAATAACCTCAGAATTGTGTATGACCAAATTGCCTTAGATCGGTAGACCCTACTTTCAAAGAATTCCCAAAGACTTCCTTTTTTTTTTTTTTTTTTTTTTTCCACCCAGGCTGGCATGATCTAGGCTCACTGCAACCTCCACCTCTCGGGTTCAAACAATTCTCATGCTGAGCTCAGCCTCCTTAGTAGCTGGGATTACAGGCACAGACCACCATGCCTAACTAACTTTTGTATTTTTAGTAGAGACAGGATTTCACCATGTAGGCCAGGGTGGTCTCAAACACCTGACCTCAAGCGATCCACCCACCTTGGCCTCCCAAAGTACTGGGATTACAGGTGCAAACCACTGTGCCCAGCCACACAAAGGACTTTCAACAAGTCAAATTACTGCTCAATTAGTTCAAGGCTTGGGAGTCCAGAGGCTACCAAAGTTCTCAGAGGCTACCAATCAATGGCCATGCTCCAGACCCCTTGGACTATAAATAAATAAATATACATATATACACACTTATATATTACTCCATTTTCACACTGCTATAAAGAACTACCTGAGACTGGGTAGTTTATAAAGAAAAGAGGTTTAATTGACTCGCAGTTCTGTATGGCTGGGAAGGCCTCACAAAACTTAAAATCATGGTGGAAGGTAAAGGGGAAGCAAGGCACATCTTACATGGCAGCAGGGAGAGCGGGGGACAGGGGGAACCACCACACACATTTAAACCATCAGATCTCATGAGAACTCACTCACTATCACGAGAATAGCATGGGGGAAACTGCCCCCATGATCCAATAACCTCCCTTGACATGTGGGGATTATCATTTAAGATGAGATTTGCATGGGGACACAGAGCCAAAGTGTATCAATTTATATGATTATTCTTAGTAAAATAACCTTAAATGTGTGTGTGTATATATATATTTTTATATGTATATATAAATATATACTGTAGTATATAACCTAATGTATATCAATTTCTTGGCTTTCCTTTTGCATCAGAAACATACATCTTGGAAAAATCCATAGATTTCCACATTCCCTAAGAAATCATTAACTCTTCTTTTAAAAGTTCCTGGGAGGCCGGGCACAGTGGCTCACGCCTGTAATCTGAGCACTTTGGCAGGCCTAGGTGGGTGAATCACCTGAGGTAAGGAGTTCGAGACCAGCCTGACCAACATGGAGAAACCCCATCTGTATTAAAAACACAAAATTAGCTAGGCATGGTGGTGCATGCCTGTAATCCCAGCTACTCAGGAGGCTGAGGCAGGAGAATTGTTTCAACGCCAGAGACGGATGTTGCAGTGAGCCAAGATCGCGCCATTGCACTCAAGCCTGGGCAACAAGAGCGAAACTCCATCTCAAAAAAAAAAAAAAAGCTCTTGGGGAGAGCAATCTTTCACCCTGTGGTGGCCCAGTGTTCAATGTACTAGATGGGATTTCTTGATGTCTACCCTAAATTTTGCTATTGACAGGTAAATAATTCTGACTGGCATGGATAAAGGTAAAATGTCTTGTATCTCAGAGTTTAACTGTGGGTTTCTCTCTCCTCAGTTCTCGATTTTCAGTCATTTTGTTCATTTTGTTTTCTTATTTGTTTTTCCAACTTTAGAGTTGGGCCACTTATTCCCATAACAGGGACTATCCTGGCAGTTGTCCTTTGGAATAAATTGCCTGTCACTATAATGGTTAGCAAGGAAATATAAGCCAAAATGTAAGTATTTTTATTACACTAAAAATGCATCGTTAATTACACAAGTATGAGTAGCCGCCCTTTGGCTGACTTGCCTTCAGGCTTAGGCTGGGGAGGCATCCTGGTCCTGCCGTGGGCTGTAATTTACAGAACCGTAAACTTCACTTCCCTCTATTTCCTCCTCCTTTACCCATCCCAGAAGCCACCACAGTTTGTAAATATAGAGCTGTCCTTTTTGGTCATAGTTCATGGCTAGTTATAGCAATATTCTCTGGATACTCAGCCAGACTTTGATGAGTTTTTTAAAGGTACCAGTTAAGAATACCATAAGTTAAGAATACATTTCTCCACAAGTTCAAAGTAAAATTCTCCTGTTTCCCTTCTTGTAAGTACTAAAATAAAGTTAAGAAGTCCCCTTTTTCCCATTTCTACAAATCTGTATTTTGCTTCAAATTGCTTTTCTTCCTAATGTTTGAAATCAGTAGCCAATGTTCATTTATCATACGTTTTTCTGAACACTGTTTCTATGGTGGATATTGCACTGAAGTAAACTAAAAACAGATTGAGACACACATGTGTACTCCCTGGAGGAGCTCACAAGACTAACAGAGGAGGAAACCTAGTATGCAGATAATCATGCCCTGGTGCCTCATTGCAATAAGTGATTATGGCATAATAATCTCTCTGAGCTTCAGTCTCCTCATTCGTAAAATGGAGTTAATAATTGTTCTTCTTTCATAGTGGACAGAAAACAGTTATCACAGTATCTGGCAGATAGTAAGCTCTCAATAAATGTTAGCTATTGTTTATTACCCATTTTTCAAGGTCCAATTCACATGTGGAGGTCCTTATAGTCCAGTCCTGCCTAACTCTCCAACTTTACTTTTTTAAATTAAAAATAATATGAATATGCATATAGAACACATACAATAGTATTGTATTATTTTTTAATTATTTAAAATTATTTCTTAATTACAAATACTACTGTCTTCCAAATGGTGTGAGCTCCAGAAATGATCTAGTAGCATGGTGTGTGAGCATACAAATTGCTGAAGCTGAGAAGTGACTGCTCTACGTAAGAAAAGGGCTGGATGCTTAGTTAAATACAGTGGATAAGGAGTTCATTTTTCTCTCAAATTTCTGCTAAAATGATAAATGGATTTGAAAGTTACAGAAACTCCAGAACAAGTGCAAATGAAACATTTCAAAGAGAAATACTGTGAGTTAAAAAAAAGTTCAGAAGACATAAAGTAGATCAGAGTGGTAACTGACTTAACTAGTCTAAAATGCCTTGAAAATAGGTACCTGATTCAAAGAAAGCCAAAACTCCCAGAGGCTCAAAGGAGTTGGAAGTATTTGGTATTGCAGAGGGCAAAGAAGAGGAACTGGGCTGAAAAAGAGTGATATGGGTTGAGTGTTTGAAAATGAAGTAGTTGGACTCCTATGCAGACAGGTCATCAGCTCTTAAAATTCCCATCTGCGGAAAGGAGAACAGGGAAAAGGACCCAATGCAGGGTTACTCCAGCTGCCACATATGTCAATATCGATTAAATCCTTAGGAACCAGAGAAATGATCATTTAGTGGGTCTACAGATCCTGGGGATCTCCTATAAGCCAAACCTTGGCCAGAACTCCATTTATGACCTCACCTCCTCCCATGTGCTCTCTCTTTGACAGTGGGGCCATGATGATGCTTTGGGTCTCTGAGTCTCTGGACACAAATGTGAACTTGGACTCTATGTCCAACAAGACTTCCCAATGCTGGCAATTCCCTTTTACCCAATATAAATGGTTGCAGGTCTCTTTATGGAAAAACTGTGGTAAACATGACTTGGCATGGTGGGTTGTGTGTGTGTTCGTGGGTATGAAAGGGCTAGGTAGGAACTCCAGAAAAACTAAGAGATTGTGAAAGAAAATATATAATCATACTGGATTTCTTGGACCCATAGAAAACAATATTAACTCACAACATGTAAAACACAAAGTTATTATTTTAGCCAAAGAAAGTGATGTAACTGCAATGGTAGGGTGTTGGTGAAATAAGAATAAGTAGGGCCAGAGTGTTGTCTTCGTGCTGGCACTTCAGCCGCCCCTTCAGCTGTTCCCTTCAACACCCAGTCAGTACTCTAATGTGCTGGCTTGGAATAAGGCGGGAAAGCCTCTTGTGCGCACGTGCAAGTTTCAGAATAGCTTTGGGAGTCAAAATCTATAAAGGCATTCCCTCAAACGTCCTCATCTCATGTGTCAGGAGTTCAGGTTTTCCCCAAAAGAGTCATGACTACCGTGGTTGAGCTTCCAGCCATCTTTGAAGTTTAGCCAGTCTGAATATCAAATCAGGGGCTTGATCAGCTTTTCTTGTGAACACATTGCATACTGTGAGGGCTTCTTTGAAAGATACCAAGAACCCCTCTGGCTTTTATAGTTTTCAACTCATTAATTGCCCTCAGCTTTTCATTATTAATCTGCAGAGTTTCAATGCAATTTAGAAATAGCCACTCAATTTTACTCATTTTTCTTATCCCCCTATACATTTCAATGACCCGAATCATCTCCTTGATGAGTACATGTCACTCTACCTGCACATCCCAGCTCACTACCTATGAAAGTTTTATCAAGTGGACTGCCAGTTGTTCCAGGGGCTTTCTGTACACCAATTACCACCAGGAATTGGTTCCTTGTTACTGGCCAAGGAGTCAGTGAACTGGCTCCTCTATCCTACCTTACTGCATTCTTGGACAACTTCAGGCACCAGCAGTCACAGGCTGCACTCTCCAGAAAACAGATGTGAGCTTGATTGAGAAGTGGAAAAGTTTATGTGGAAGAATACTTGTGGAAGAAAAGGGATGGAAGCAGGATGGGGCAGGGTAAGCATCAGACCACAATACAGACGTGACAAATCTCTACCAGCCCAATGGGAGCTCTGGATCAAAGACTACCTGTGAGAGGAATCCTGATTGGGTGGAAATGGCCAGACCCTTTTACCACCTTCTTATGTGGTCATAAGCTAGAGGTTATCTGAGAAGAGTATGCACTCAACTACCCTGTTTTGTTCAGTCATCAACTGGAGTATCCTGAGCTTATATTCTGGTGAGGGAAAACAGACACGTAAGCATATGGTTTCTGTTCAATATGGTATGTACGTTAGACAGGGTCAACTCAGCATAGCTAAGTGGAGGACTGAATGGGCAGGATAGAGTGGGAGAAAAGACATGCTTCCAAAGGACTCTCACTTGCACTGAATACCAATCCCTAGGGTCATGATCTTCTTCTCATCCTCCTTAGCATGTCAATTTGAAAGATTGAAATAAGACTACACTGTGTATAATATGTGTATTCACAAAGGGTCAATTTATCATTTGATTCCTAAATGAAAATATCTAAAATGATGCTTGGCATCTTCTAACCACAAATGATGAAATATTTAGCCGAAGTGGAAACTAATTTGATTTTTCATGGAGTTATAAAAGAAAGCCAAGAAAATGTCTTAGTGTAGAATGTTTTATGCTTATTCAATTTTAAAGGTTTAGGAGATTTTCTAACAATCATCAAAAAGTATTTATCAAGTGACTATGCTTAGTCTGGTCCTTGAAACAGAAAGATATTTTGCTGTGGAATGTCTTTTGAGTTTGGGGTAGTCAATAAATCATTCTAACTTCTAGATAAACCATCACCTAGAAAAACTCTTGATCTATTTCTTCAAAATGCGACTGCTCAAGTTATTATAAATTTACTTGATCTTTTCTTCTTCATTGGAATAGTTAAATTACAGAAGTAGAACATACTTTAGTTTTTTTTAAAAAAGAGAATGATACAAAAATAGTTACCTATCGTCTCTCCTTTAGGGGAAGAATACCAGTTTTGCTATTTCCCAGCTGCTTTTCTGGATACCTTACTTTCAATCTCGGCAACCTTACATGTGTGAAAGAATTACCAGGCTTAAGCATTCACATCTATTAATTGAATAGTTCACAATTCCCTATAATAAATTGTTTTATCATTGAATAATTGCAATATAGCATACCATGAAGGAGATAAGCTCAGTTATCTGCCCAGTTTTAATTAGCAACTGTCAAGATACATTTGAATTATTAAATCATCTTGAAGAATTCTTCATAGAATTTGTTATGACAAAATTATTGTCATCTTTGTTCCTCTTTATTTATTTCACAGAATATATATATGTATATGTATATATGTTCTATAAAAATATCTTTGGCTGTAAATATGTTTCTTAGATAATATAAACAGTTCTATCAAGTCATAACAGGTGTGCAATGGATTCCAGGCTCTGAAAATATCTCAAATATTTGACACTTGTATGAAATCGCTAAAAAAAAAAAAAAAATCCACAAGTGAAAATTTAAATCTTTTTATGGTGCCAATATTTTTTCTCAGTCATAAGCCAGGGTACCTTGGCTAGTTGCCTCCCAGAACTTCTGAGACATGGTACTCAGAGAAAAGGTCTCTAAGAGTCCTTAGCCAGTGTAATGGAGACCATCAATCATTTTCTTAATCATATTATTTAACAGTAGGAATTCCTTGGCCTTGAATATTCGACTTGACTTTAATGATGTGGCCTTTGTCAAATGATGTGCAAGAAAACTACTGAGATTCCACAGGGCCACATGTCCATCTGGGTTTGATTTAGTTAAGCCATCAAGTACTTGTGTGCAATATTTCAGACACATGGTTTTGCTTCTCTACTTTTCAAGTAAGTTCTATTTACTTAGGCAGATGTTGCAAATTAGCTCTTAAAATACTGCAAATGAAGTAGGGAAATTCTTTATGGTAGATCTAACTCTAATGTGAATTTCATTACTAGCTCACAAAGACAGACCAATCCCAGAATTCTATGCAAGCCTTCAAGAAAATATTTTTTAAAGAAATTTAAAGATGTTTCCCTCCCCCCACACTTCCTTGTCTCTCGATATGTGTTGTTGCCAATGCACCTTATGGGCATCTTAGAAATCTGGAAAACATTGAGCTCAGATTCACTCTTGGCCACAGAAAATGTCAGTACCTTTAACTATTTCCCAGTTTCTTCAGTTGCTCCATTAAACCAAAACTGAAAGAAGTACTCTACTAAAGCATCCAGTTAAACCTCAAGTTGTAAGAATTTCATTAATTAGGCATGTGGGTCAGTCAATTCATTAAAGTCACCATACGGCAACATTAATTTATGTAATAGCACATAAACTATCCAGTTAAGACATTTTAAAATGCTGCTTTGAGACTATACATTATGAATAGAAAATATGTTTAATCATTATTCAAAGAATACCTAGGTTTTGTTTTCTTTTTAATTGGTCCCATCCAAACGGAATGATATGTGAAAATTTTAAAAATTACAATAGAGCATGTGTCATTAAGCTTATCTATTCACATTTTCAACCATCTTCTCTTTGCTAATGACTCCTAAAACTATGCCTCCAGCAGTCATTTTTCTCAAATAGTCCAGCTCCATATTTTCAACCAAATGCACTATGAATCTCTCTGGATATAATTAGAACCCATCATAATTACTTCAAAAGGAATCACATTGTCAGTTACACCATGTTGGGGAAGGCAGGACACCTGGGTCTTCTACACTCAAAGTGTTCTCTGAGTGCCAGCAGCATTGGCATTACCCAAGAGTGTGTTAGAAAAACTGAGTCTCAGGCCCTACCCAAGACCTACTGAATCATGATCTACATTTTAACAAGATCCTCAGGTAATCTGTATAGGCATTATTAGAGTTTGAGATGCACTGACTTAGATAAAGCACATCGATTTCAGGGTCTGACAATTTTGACTTTGTTTTCTTTTTTTTTTTTTTTTCCTTTTTTTGAGAGAGTCTCGCGCTGTGTCGCCCAGGCTGGAGTGCAGTGGCGCGATCTCGGCTCACTGCAAGCTCCGCCTCCCAGATTCACGCCATTCTCCTGCCTCAGCCTCCGAGTAGCTGGGACTACAGGCGCCCGCCACCACGCCCGGCTTGTTTTTTGTATTTTTAGTAGAGACGGGGTTTCACCATGTTAGCCAGGATGGTCTCGATCTCCTGACCTCGTGATCCACCCGCTTCGGCCTCCCAAAGTGCTGGGATTACAGGCTTGAGCCACCGCGCCCGGCTACTTTGTTTTCTAGTTCTGTGATTTGTCATCTGCGAGGCTATGAGCAAAGTTTTTAGCTTCTCTGAATCTCAATTTTCTCACCTGTAAAAATAAGGATAATGATACTTCAAAAGGTTGTTGCAAACATATCCAAGAAAATTGGGATTTTTATCTGTGTGAGAGAGAAATAAATCAGTTACATCAGCTAGTAGGTTGAACCATATGAAGTGGCTGCCCCAGTAGGTGAAAAAAAAAAATGTTCAAATGTTGACAATTTCCTAGGACTCATCCTTTTGTAGCAGAATATGCTCTTAATAAATTACTAGTAATAAGTATCAGCATTAACTTCCTATGGCTGCCATCACAAACTACCACAAATTAAGCAGCTTAAAACAATGGAATACTGTCCTCTCACAGTTCTGGAGACTAGAAGTCCAATACCAAGGTGTTAGCAGTGTTGGTTTTCTCTGGAGGTTCTGAGGGAGAATTGGTTCTGTCCCTCTTTCTTCACCTCTGGTGGCTGCTGGCAGCCCCTGGCATTCCTTGACTTGCAGGTGCATCACTCCAACCTCTGCCTCCATCTCCGCCTGGCTTTCTCTGTGTCTCTGTGTGTCTTTGCCTTAGCGTGGGACACCTGTCATTAGTTTTGGGGCCCACCCTAAATCCAATATGACCTCATCTTGAAATCCTATTTCTAAATAAGGTCACATTCTGAAATTCTGCGTGAACATACATTTTAAGGGAACATTACTCAACCCACTACAGTACCCTTCCTCCCTCCCTTTCAGTAATACTGGTAATACCAATCTTAAAAACTCAGAGTTATTATTGATGCTTCAGTCTCTCATAATCTTTTTTTTTTTTTTTTAGACAGAGTCTTGCACCGTAGCTCAGGCTGAAATGCAGTGGCATGATCTGGGCTCACTGCAACCTCCACCTCTGGGGTTCAAATGATTCTTCTGCCTCAGCCTCCCAAGTAGCTGGGATTATAGGTGTGCATCACCACACCCCGCTAATTTTTTTGTATATTTAGTAAAGATGGGCTTTCACCATGTTGGTCATGCTGGTCTTGAACTCCTAACCTCAAGTGATCCACCTGCCTTGACCTCCCAAAGTGCTGGGATTACAGGTGTGAGCCACTGCACTCGGCTTCATATTTCTTATATTCAATTGTGCCCAAGTCTAGTGGTTTCCTTCTTCAAAACATTTCTCAGCTTTTAGCAATATGGGACAAGTCTTATGTTATAAAATACAGCAAAAAATAGAGCAGGTCATAACAGCCCCACAGCTTAAGAAGCCTCCACCATTGGGTGAAAAAGCTCTGAGGGCTCAGGGCTTGATAAACTTCTAGCATCTTTTTTAGGAAAACACACCCTTTCTCCGGGCTACTGTAACCCTGCTTTCAGTACCCATGCACTTTCTCAGCAGAGTTCTTTGTACTGTGAATTACCCTATGAAATATGTAACATACCTGAGTTATAAAATGGATTATATTAGCATAATAGTATTAACATTAAAATATATAATGAAAATTAGTGGAAATGCATCAAAATGGTAGTAGTGGTTGTCCCTGAAGAGGTGAGATTAAGGGCAGAGTCAAGCTCTGTCCTCCCCACCCTCACTTTCTAGAATGAGTGTATATTAATTTATTATAGGAAAAATAACCTAAACCCTCCTTCAATATCTTAGAGAAAAAAAATTATTTAAAAAAGTGAATAAATTGTCTATCAAATGGAGTTGTCATTTGGCTGAATTTTAAAAAATGAAATTTAAGCCAAAACTCTAGAAGATACTTTAAAAAATTAGAAGAAAATATAGGAAAAGAGTTCATTGGTATCTGGATTTTCTCAGTATTGAAGCAATAGAAGTGTTTCAGTTATTTGTTGCTTTTTAACAAATCATCTCAAAACAATCCCAGTCATTTATCAGCTTTCATGAGTCTCTGAGTTGACTGGCATCAGGTGTGTAGTTCTTCTGTTCCACAGGGTGTTGAATAGGGCTGCAGAAATCTGGAGGCTTGACAGTGTTAGGAGGTCTAAGAGGTCTCTTTCATATGGCTTGCAGTTGGTGATGGCAGTCGCCTGAAAGGTCAACTGAGTCTGTCAACTAGAGTGCCTCAGTTCACCCCTATGGGCTTCTCCATGGGGCTGGAAGGTAAGAATTGCAGATCTCTTAAGGTCAAACTTGGAAAGTTATGTAATATCATTTCCTACATTCTATATGCCAAAATAAGTCAGCCCAGATTCAAGAGGAGGGAAAAGAGAAATAACTGTCAGTGGAAAGAGTGGCATCTTTAATCCACCATTAACAGCAATAAGAAAGGAAAAAATTAATTTCTACAATTATAGGAAAAAATCAGACTGTCAAATGCTTTATGAAACAATAATAAATGAGGGACAACATTAGAAAAAATCTGTAATAAATATGACTAATAAAAGCTTATTGTAAAACTCTTAGGTATGGAGGTATGAGTTATACTCCTCAGTTCATAGCACATTTTTTTTTTATCTATTAATGGCCTCTTTCTCTTATTTTACTTATTTTCTTTCCCTTCATTTCAATTCTCACTTCTGTTTCTCTCCTTAGCACAGGCAACCGCTAAAGCTCCTATGTTGCATAATTCCAGGAATTGTGCTATATGTAGCGTTCTTGCTACCCATTCTGATACATAATACCTACTCATATATCTTAAAGTATGTGAGCAATTTTTAAATATATGTAGTGCCATTTTGTGCATTGTTTTAAATATTTATAAATGATGTTTAACTTTAAATCTCATGTCTTGGGATTTCCAGTCCCCAGACCCTCATTTAAGAAGCGTAGAAGTGGTCACCCTATTCTAAAAACAAATAAAAAAGCTAAACAGATGGAAAAATTAACTTTGCTTAGATGCATAACAGAAGTGAGTTCACAGGGAAATTGGAGAAACCAACAGAATTCAGAGAATCACAGTTTATCAGAGCAGAAACCTATGAGCAGCCATCTTCAGGGAACAAGTGCCAGGGTAGGGAAACCTGAACTGTAACTGATGAATTGCTGGAGGCAAAGTGCCAATAGCTGTGAGAGACAAAAACCCCAACAGGGCCCAGTCATGAGAGGAAGACACCACACTCATGATTTTTACCTCCTGGAGCTCTACCAGGTTCTCACAGTGAATATTAAAGAAAAAATCCCCATGTACTTCCAACAGAGGGAAAGGAAAAGAAACCATTTTGAAATATGCCAGAGCATTCTGTTCTGCTCTCAGGAGAAACTGTTTATCCGGAACCTAACCTGCTGGAGTTTTATCAGAGCCTAACTATTCAGGGAGAAGAGAAATACCTAACTCCAGCTTCCTCTAGCCATCCTGTTCCACCTAATGGGTGGGGGATGGGAAGACAAACTGAAAAGCATGTGTGAAGTTCACAATCCAGAGGCACAGGCTTACTAAAAGACCAAAACCCAATCATAGGACTACAGAATTATTCTTCGCCCCACCCCCTTACCACCACATTACTAAAAGTACAAGACATTCTGAAAGTCAAAAAACACAGCTTGAAGAGACATAAAAAGCATCAAAACTAGACTCAAACATGACAGTGATGTTGGAATTCTGACGAGGAATTTAAAACAACTATGATTAATAAGCTAAGGGCTCTAATGGATAACATAGATAACATGCAGAAACAGATGGGCAATGTAAGGAGAAAGATGGAAGTGCCAAGAAAAAAACAAAAAGAGAAATGCTAAAGATCAAAAACACTGCAACAGAAATAAAGAATGCCTTCGATTGGCTTATTAATAAGCAAGATATAGCTGGGTAAATAATCTTTGAGCTTGAGGATATCTCAATAGAATCCCTCCAAACTGAAAAGCAGAGAAAAAAAAATGAGTGAAAAAAACTGCAGAATATATAAGAATTGTGGGACAACTACAAAAGGAATAACTCACATGTAATAAGAATACCAGAAAAAGAAAGAAAGGAACAGAAGAAATATTTGAAACAATGATTAAGAATTTCCCCAAATTAATGTTAAACACCAAACTACAGATCCAGGAATCTCAGAGGACATCAAACATGGTAAGCGTCAGAAAAACTACACCTAGGCATATCATTTTCAAACTACAGAATATCAAAGATAAAGAAAAAATCATGAAAGAAACCAGAGGAAAAAACACTAAACCTACAGAGGCGCAAAGATAAGAATGACATCTGACTTCTTCACAAAAACCATGCAAGCAAGAAGATAGTGGAGTGAAATATAAAAAGTTTTGAGAGAAAAAAACACAACCTAGCATTCCAGACATTGCAAAATTATCCTTCAAAGGTGAAAAGGAAATAAAGACTTTCTCAGACAAACAAAAATGGAAAGAATTGTTGCCCATAGATCTGCCTTGCAAGACTTGTTAAAAGAAGTTCTTTAGAGAGAAGGAAAATAATATACGTCAGGAACTTGGATCTACATAAAGGAGAGCTTCTGAGAAACAATAGTGAAAGTAAAATTCTTATTCATAATTCATCTAACAGATAACAATTTGTTCAAAATAATAGCAATGATATATTCAATTATATATTACATATAGTTATATATTGTTGAATACATGTGTATTCAATTACACATTATATATATAATTATGTATAAATGAAATGAATGACAGCAACAATACAAAACATGAGAGGGAGGAATTAAGATTATTTTGTTATAATAAGGTACTTGGACTACCCCTGAAGTGGTATAGTGTTATTCAAAAGGAAAGTTGAATTAATTCTAAATGTATGTTGCAAACGCTAGAGCAACCACTAAAAGTAGTAAAAAAATAAGTACAACTGATATGCTAAGAGAGGAGAGAAAATGGAATCACAAACTGCTCAGTTAAAATGCACATGCCTGTAGTCCCAGCTACTTAGGACGCTGAAATGGGAGGATCCCCTGAGCCCAGGAGTTCAAGAACAACCTGCGGAACATAGCGAGCCCCTTCTCTTAAAACAACAACAACAACAAAAACTAAACTAGAAATGAAACCACAAAACGCATACAAAGAGTGGAAAACAAAAATAGGAACAAAGGACAAAGGCAAAAAGAGAAAACAGTAAAAATATGGTAGATACTAATCTAACTGTATCAATAATCACTTTGAACATCAATGGTCTGAATATGCCAATTAAAAGACAGAGATTGCCAGAGTAAATGAAAAAACAAGACCCAACTGTATGTTATTTACAAGAAACCCACTTTCAATGTAAAGACTTGTACAAATTAAAGGTAAACAGATGGGATTGGATAATCTCTTACATGTGTAAAAACAAATTTAAAACATTGAGTTATTGTATATCACTAGTTATAATAACTTACCAAAAGTCTGCTATAAATTCTGATTAAGGGTAAAGTTTTTTAAACAAGTAGATGACAAAAGATAAACCATGCTAACACTAAAGAAAGCAAGAGTGGCTATATTAATTTTAGACTAAGCAAACTTCAGAGAAGAAAAGTTATCGGGGATTAAAGAGAGGCACTACATGATGATAAAGGGGCCAGTTCTCAAAATAATTAATAACAATTCTTGATGTTTATGTACCTAACAACAGAGTATCAAAATACATGGAGCACAAATTAATAGAGCTATAAGGAGAAATAGATGAATCCACTATTATGGTTGAACACTAAATCTTATGCCTTTTTCTAATTTTTTCTGTCAATGCTGTTTTTGATATTTATCCATTGCTGTAATTTGATATGAGTTTTTCCCACCAAAACTCATGTTAAAATTTGATTCCCAATTTGGCGGTGTTTGGAGGTGGGGCCCAGTGGGAGGTGTTTGGGTCATGGAGGCAGATTCTTCATGAATGGCTTAGTGCCATTCTCAGAGTGAGTTTGTTCTCGCTCTGATGAGACTAGATTAGTTCTCACAGGAATGGATTAGTTCCTGTCTAAGTAGGTACTTATAAAATCAGGATGCCTCTTGGGTTTTCCCTTTTTGCACATATTAGCTTCCCCTCTGACCTTTCACCACGTTGTGATGCAGCACAAAGCCCTTACCAGAAGCTGAGCAGCTGCTGCTGCCATGCCCTTGGAACTTCCCAACCAGCATAACTGTGAGCTAAATATACCTCTTTTCTTTGTAAATTAGTCTCACATACTCTGTTATAGCAACATGAAGTGATCTAAGACTTCCATGTTTTTTATATGTACAGTTGATCACTGAACAATGTGGGGGTTAGGGACACTGACCCCCTCCATGAAGTCGAAAATTTGTGTATAACTTTGACTCCCACAAAACTTCACTACTAATAG
Organism: Mandrillus leucophaeus; assembly: GCF_000951045.1. Taxonomy (NCBI): domain Eukaryota; kingdom Metazoa; phylum Chordata; class Mammalia; order Primates; family Cercopithecidae; genus Mandrillus; species Mandrillus leucophaeus. Next base: position 1,450,709 of record NW_012103155.1, read on the forward strand.
CCTACTGTTAACCAGTAGATCTTACCAATAACACAAATAGTTGATTGACAAACAACTTGTATTTTATATGTACTATATACTGTATTCTTACAACAAAGTAAGCTAGAGAAAAGAAACTGTCATTAGAAAAATCATGAGGAAGAGAAAATATATTTACTCTTCATTAAGTGGAAGTGGGTCGTCATAAAGATCTTCATTCTCATTGTCTTCGCATTGAGTATGCTGATGAAGAAAAGGAAGAGGTGGGGTTGATCTTGCTATCTCATGGGTGGCAGAGGTGGAAGGGATGGAGGAGGTAGAAGGGGAGGCAGGAGAGGCAGGCACACTTGGTGTAACTTTACAGAAATACATGATAATTCCTGTCTGACATGTTTTGCTTTTTCATTTTTCCTAAAATGTTTCTATAATTCCAATCCTTCTTCCACTGTTTGCTTTAGTTTCTGTGTCTATATTATAGAAAGATCCATGTTGCAAAAGAAGTCAAAAGCAGTTTTGAGTCATCAGAACCCTTCTGCCAGCTTGTCTAATGTCAATTTATTTCCTGGCACTGCTTTTACTACATCTTCTTTCTGATCGTCAGGCACTGGTTCTCTGCACCAAACCATCTTGTGTTAATTCCTCTGATGTGGTGTCTGTTATCTCTTGAATTTCTTCACGATCCATATCTTAAAACCCTTCACACGATCCCCAACCCTTTTTTTTTTTCTTTTTCATATCCACAATCTCTTTCATAATTTTCTTGACTGTCTCTGTTGCAAATCCTGTGAAGTCATGCACAACACCTGGACACAGTTTTCTCTGGCAGGAATTTGTTGTTTTGGGCTTGATGGCTATCACAGCTTTTACTGTAGCAATGCTGGTATCTTTAATGATGTAGTCCTTCCCTACTTTCATGTTATTCTATCGGGGTTTTCTTTCATAGTGTTGGCAATCCTTTCCATACAGTGCCTTGTGTAATGGGCCTTAAAGATCCTTATGATCCCTGGTCTAGAGGTTAAATTAGAGACATTGTGCTTGGGGGCAAGTAGACTACTTCTTCACCTTCAGTGTTGAATTCATGGGGTGGCCAGGGACATTGTCCAATATCAAAAGAACTTTAAAAGGCAGTCCCCTACTGGCAAGGTACTTCCTGACTTCAGCGACAAAGCAATGATGGAACCAATCCAGAAAAAGGGTTCTCATTGTCTGGACCTTCTTGTTATACAACCAAAAGACTGGCAGCTGGTATTTATTTTTTCCCTTCAAGGCTCAGGGGTTAGTAGCTTTTTATAGATAAGGCCAGTCCTGATTATAAACCTAACTGCATTTGCACACAACAGTAGAGGTAGCCTATCCCCTTCCTGCCTTAAATCCTGGTGCTCACTTCTCTTCCTTACTGATGCATGTCCTTTGTGGCATTTGTTTCTAGAATAGGGTACTTTTATCTGCATTAAAAATCTGTTCAGGCAGATATCCTTTCTCTTCAGTGATTTTCTTAATGGCATCTGGGGACTTGTCTGCTGCCTCTTGGTTGGCAGAAGCTGCTTCTCCTGATACTATTTTTTGTCTTGTTTTGTTTTTGAGACAGAGTCTTGCTCTGTCACCCAAAGTGGAATGCAATGGCATGATCTTGGCTCACTGTAACCTACACCTCCCAGGTTCAAGTGATTCTCCTGCCTCAGCCTCCTGAGTAGCTGGGATTATAGGTGTGTGCCACCACGCCTGACTAATTTTTGTATTTTTAGTAGGGACAGGGTTTCACCATGTTGATCAGGCTGGTCTGGAACTCCTGATCTCAGGTGATCCACCCAACTTGGCCTCCCAAAGTGCTGAGATTATAGGCATGAGCCACCGTGCCCAGCTGATATCTTGACATTTTAAAATCCAAGACTCTTTCTAAAAGTATCACACCATCTTTTGCTGGCATTAAATTCTTCAGCTTTATATCCTGCACCTTTCTTTTTCCTTAAGTTGTCATATAATGACTTCTCTTTTTCTCAAACCATATTAGAGTCTATAGATATGCTTTTCATATAGGAATCCTTCACTCACATAAAAACTTCATTTTCAATATGAGATAAAAAGGTATTTTTCAAAAAGTATAAGGGGTTTTTTTTGCACCTGCTGGTGTAGCTGCAGCAACCACTTCACAAATTTCTTTTCTTTTTTTACACTGGTCCTTATGCTGTATTCATTTATCTTGAAATGGTGGGCAACTGCAGCTGCAGATCTCAATCTGTGGCATATATCAAGCGATTCAGCTGTTTCTTGTTATGTCATGACTTTTCTCTGCTTCTTGGGAGCACTTCAAGCATCATTGGGGCACTTCATATACATCCCATAGTGTTGTTCAAGGTTTTTGGTATTGCACTAAACATGATGAAAAATATGCAAGAACAACAAGAGATCACTTTTTACAGCGATACGTGATTTACTGGAGAACTGGACTGCTCACACAGAGATGATTAGCATCACACAGCATTTTAAATGGGTATTTGCCACATTTGAGCTCACTGCAATAGCAAGAGGAAGTGGCTATGAAATTATTACAATAGTACAGTATATACTACAGTTACTTTTATGCGGTTATGATTTATGTTGCATCTTTACATTTTTTAGATTTCTGTCAACTGGAAACAGCATGACGTATGATCTGTAAGTGTTTGTGTCAGATTGTCTAATGTCAATTTATTTGTAAATTTTGGTATATTTTAACTTTGTATAGTAAATTTGTGATATTTTATGTTAGTAAATGATAGAATAGTCTAGTATTTACATATATTTTATGCATTCATGACATGTATAGCTCTCTCTTAATTCTTTGATATTACTAGGCTATATGGTTCATCTATGAGTTTTTTCAAATTGTTGCAAATCTCAAAATAATTTTCCACTGTATTTATTGAAAAAAGTTCACATATAAGTGAACCCTCACAGTTCAAACCTGTGTTGCTCAGGAGTCAACTGGTTTCTCCTGGCTGCATGGTATTTCATACTCTGCATCCACAATATTTTATGTATTATTCTTTTAGCAATGGACACCTAATTTGGCTGCAATCTCTTGCTACTGTAAACAATACTGGGATGAAAACCTTTTATTTATTACCTCTCAGACTCTAGCCAACCCTTCTGAAGGCCAGGTTCCGCAAACTGCACTTCCCAGACTTCCTTGTCAGCTCACTTCTAGTTATGTTCTTCCAGTAGAAGGTACTGGCAGAAGATCACAAGACATGAGGTGGGGAAAAGGGACTCTTCCGGCTAACAGCCTCTACTGGCATTCTTCCATCAGCAGCAGGGAGCTAGGGTTGCAGCCTAGAGCTTCTTTCAGTATGCATAGCACCAGCAGCATCACACCGGCTCGGAGACAATAGCAGATGAGCTGTGCCCCTCAGCAGTCTGAGCACCAGCTGTGTATACTTTCAGTGGTTCATGTACCATCAGCCTTGTGGCACCTTCCTCTCAGAGGTCTGGGCACCAACCCCAGAGGTTCCCTCCTCAAAGTCCCTATATTGTGGTCATACCACCTCTTTCCTTTTGTTCCCCCAGTTCCAAAAGTGATAGCTCCTATCCACGGTTATTAATCCCTGAATTACCCCAGTGTGCACTATGACCTCTTTTATCCTTCCAATACTTGTTTAATCAGCCCCCTGTATTGAATACTTACTTTTGAAATACCTAGCCTGACTTTTATTTTCTTGTCTGGATCCTGATTGATTCATCCCTTGAATCTCTGTGCAATCATTTCAGGGAGAAAGGAGAATTATACTCAGAAGTGAGATAATTGGTTATAGGGAATATGCATGTGTAATTTTTAAAAATGTTGCTAAAGTCCTTGCAAGCATGGCTGCCATGCTTAAACTCCCTCATTAGTGAATAAGGGGCCTCATACTCTCACATTCTCATCAATATTTTATATTTGATCCACTTCCCTAATTTTTGACATTTGGGCATAAAGTGGTGACGTGGTTTGGCTCTGTGTGCCCACCCAAATCTTATCTTGAATTGTAATCCCCACATGTGGAGGAAGGAACCTGGTGGGCAGTGATTGGATCATAGGAGTGGTTTCCTTCATGCTGTTTTCATGATAGTAAGGGAGTTCTTGGGAGATTTGATGGTTTAAAAGTGTCAGTTTCCTCTGCATTCTGTCTCTCCTGCAGCCATGTAAGACATACCTTGCTTTCTCTTCACCTTATGCCATAATTGTAAGTTCCCTGAGGCCTCTCCAGCCATGCAGAACTGTGAGTCAATGAAACCTCTTTTGTTTATAAATTACCCAGTCTCAGGCACTATCTTTATAGCAGTGTGAAACTGACTGATACAAGTGGTATTTCATCTTGGTTTTAGTTTGCCTTTTTCCTCAATTATTAGCAAGTTTTACTTTATTTTATTAATTAATTTTTTATTTTGAGTCAGGGTCTCACTCGGTCACCCAGGCTGTAGTGCAGTGGTGTTATCTCAGCTCACTACAGCCTCAACCTGAAGCAGTCCTCCCACCTCCACCTCCCAAGTAGCTGGGACTACAGGTGCACCACCACACCTGGCTAGTATTTGTATTTTTTGTAGAGACAGGATTTTGGCATGTTGCCCAGGCTGATCTTGAACTCCTGAGCTCAAGTGATCTACCCACCTCAGCTTCCCAAAGTGCTGGGATTGCAGGTATGTGTGAGCCACTGCACCTGCCTGAGAGTTTTACTTTAAAAAGTTGTTCCTCACTTTTACCCTGTTAGTGGGACTGTAAACTAGTTCAACCATTGTGGAAAACAGTGTGGCGATTCCTCAAGAATCTAGAACTAGAAATACCATTTGACCCAGCCATCCCATTACTGGGGATATACCCAAAGGATTATAAGTCATGCTGCTATAAAGACACATGCACACGTATGTTTATTGTGCACTATTCACAATAGCAAAGACTTGGAATC
>NW_012103155.1:1456332-1488384 GCF_000951045.1 Mandrillus leucophaeus
AAAAAAAAAAGTTGTTCCTCAGTCTTCACATTCTTACCAATATATCTCCTTTGCTCATATGTTATTGTTTCCTATCTTTTTACTGCTAATTTATAAAAGTTTGCAATACAGTCTAGCTATTAAACCCTTGTTAATTTTAGACTTCACAAATATTTTATCTCAGTTTAGTGTATGTTAACTTCGACATGTGTACTTCTTCGAACAGAAATCCTGATTTATATATAGTAAAATCCAATGGATTTTTGCTGAATTACTTTTGCTTTTTAAAACAGATTTACTTGAATTTAATTTTTTTTTCTTTTTTTTTTTATCTGAAACAGAGTCTTGCCGAGTCGCCCAGGCTGGAGTGCGGTGGTGCCATCTCGGCTCACTGCAAGCTCCGCCTCCCGGGTTCACGCCATTCTCCTGCCTCAGCCTCCCGAGTAGCTGGGACTACAGACGCCCACCACCACGCCCGGCTAATTTTTTTATATTATTCAGTAGAGATGGTGTTAGCCAGGATGATCTTGATCTCCTGACCTCGTTATCCGCTCGTCTCGGCCTCCCAAAGTGCTAGGATTACAAGCGTGAGCCACCGCTCCCGGCAGATTTAATTTTTATGTTCTTTATCAGAGTTCAACATTTTTTTCTATAAAGTTCTTATGCATTCTTTGTCAGACTGATTCCCAGTTTCTATGTATTAATAGTTTTTATTGCTATTCTAAATATTTTATTTTACATTATATTTTCTAGTTAGTTGTTGCTGCTAGGGAGGAATATATTTTATATTTGTGAATTTAATTTTTGCTCTGTTTACTATAGCATGCCAAAACTTGCTGGCATTAAGACAGCCATCTTATTTTGCTCATGTATTGTGGGGCTCAGGAATTTAGACAGGAAACAGTGGGGACAGTTTGTCTCTGCTTCATGATGTCTGGGGCCTCAGCTGAGAAAACTTAGTGGCTGCAGGTGACTTGACAGCTGGGGGCTGGACTTCCCTGCAGGTGCCTTCACTCACATGCCTAGCAGTTGATACCGGCTGCGGAGTGGGACCTCAACTGATTTTTTAGGCAGAACACCTAGATGTGGACCGTTTGCTTTCTTCTCTTGGGCTACATTGAGCTTCCTCACAATAATGATATCTGAGATCCTGGCATGCCAAGGGGAAGTTGCTAAGCTTTTTATGACCAAGTCTTGGATGTCATGATCAGGAATCACTTGGATGTTCAGTGATGACTCTCTTCTGCATGCCAGGGCTGGTGATGCAGAAGGTGGTCACAGAGCTGGGTTCTTTAATAGCATGGCTAAGTACCAATAGCCATGTATTGGTACTTAATCATTGGGGGCCAGGTCAGAGGGGCAACCAAAGGCCTTTGACCTGTAGGGAGTTGTAGAGATGGTTAATTGAACATGTGTCCCTAGAGGTAAAATAGGCAGCAACAAGGGTACTGTTTAACATTAGTTGTAAGAATGAAGCAAGACTAAAGAAGCAGGAAGTTGAGAGTAGTTGTCCAAATAAAAATTCAATATCTTTTATACAGTTCCTGTCCCTGAGCCAATTTTCAGATCCAGAACCCATTGACTAAAGAAGTGTCTGGGTCCCTAGAAAGAAAGACCTTGCAATACCAATCATCTGTTGTAAAGATTTCCTCAGTACCTCTACAAAGTAACCTAGAGTCATATTCAAGGGGCTACATACACTGTGGAGATGGAAATAAACACAGGTCTGGTGGACACACAGTCTAAGTTGACACTAATTCCCAGAGACCTAAAGTGTCATCATGGTCTGTTACAATTGGAGCATATGGGGAGAGTTAACAAATGGAGTCCTGGCCAAAGACTGACATATTTTTCTTGTACCTGAATGTATTGGTGGTATTGACATACCTGGCAGTTGGAACCCTGGGCTCCACTGGGTCCCTGGCCTGTGGAGTAAAACTATTACAGTGGGGAAAGCCAAGTGGGAGTCTCTGAAATCTTCAAAGTAAGGAATTCTTGGGTCGAGGAATGAGATAAACATGTGGACTTGCATGTGAAGTATGTAAACCCAGTAGACAAAATGAGTTGGCCCAAGTTTATGTTAGCTAACCTTTGTCAATGTGTCCACTGCAATGCTGGCAAAATGCACACACAAAGTGGCCGTGGCAGTCAAAACAGAGATTGCACATGAGCCCAACAGCAGTGACTGATACTCATCAAGGCCTGTCTAGCTCTTAATACTTTCAATATTTAACCTGCCAACCACAGAGATAAATGTTAAGCCCCTGATATGGCAGGGTTCCTTAAAAAGACCAACTGGCCACTTGGTCGCAAACTGACTTCACTGGGACTCTTCCATGTTGAAAATGCCAGCAGTTTCTTTTCACAGGAATAGATACTTATTCCTGATAGGGATTTGCCTTTCCCACCTAAAGGAAAGCACCACTACCTGGGAATGTATGGAATGCTTGTAGACATAGAATTCCACGTAACATAACATCCAACCAGAGAACCAACTTTCACTGTAATATGAGAGCAAAAAGGTGGGCCCATGATTATGCAATTTATTAGTCATATTACACACTACTTCTCCAACACTGCCCAGAGGCTGCTGGGGTTTTAAAGTGTTAAGCAACTTGCTGAAGGGGCAACTGATGCAGTAGGTCACAAGCAGTACCCTATGAGATGCAGCACCGTCCTCCAGGAAGCAGAACATTCATTGAATCAGAGACCTCACTGTGGCACCACATTTTTATCAGGAACCGTCAGGTTCCCATGGGTCTGGAACCAAGGGATAGCAGTAGAATTGGCCCCACTTACTATCATTCCCAAAAATCTACTGGGGTACTCTGCAGATACCTGTCTGGGCTCGCTGAAGGTTGAGAAGCCCTCATTTCTAAAGGGGGCATGCGCTCACCCAGGGAAATAGCAAGAGATTCCTTGAAGTACAGGATACAGCTGCCCCTTGAATACTTTGGGATATTTATGTCCAGGGATCACCAAACAAGAAAAGAAGTCATCAGCTTGTCATAATTGACCCTAAAATGGATGAGGAAGAAGATTTCCTGGTATGATAGAGACAAGCAGAAATATGTAGCACTCAAGTGATTCAATTTGAGCATCTCTTGCCACTCTTTGCCCATATAAATGGAAACATGCAGCAGGCCTAGCCAGAGAAGTTCATGTTTAATGGGATATTCTACTCCAGAAAAACTGCCAAGGCCAACATAGAGTGAAGAGAATTTAGAATGGATAGTGGAGGAGAAAGATGATGAGTTCCAGCTGTAGCCTGGAGACCAGCTGCAGAGACAGGGGCTTTATTTTGTCTCTGAAGTATCCCTCAGGAAATTAGGTCCACCAGAGCCCTTGAGGAGCTAGCTATTTCCAAATATCTTGGAGAAAAGACTCGCTGGCCAGAAGAAAGAAGGTGACTACTCGGCAGCCTCCAGTTGTCTGCTTCTCCAGGATTCACCTCAGTGTTCAAGCCACGTTCAAATTCTTCTTGGAGAGACCCTGGTTCATGACTGAGCAAGGCAGTGGTAGCAGAGGTTAGGTCCTTATTTGGGTGGTGTCCAGCCAGCAACTGAACATGGCAGTGGTGTAAGGGCCTCGTCCTTTGTTTACTGTGCAATCCTCCTCCAATGGGCAGTCATTACTGTGAAACTTCCTGCTGGGCTGGCACAGACATTGTAAGGTATTTATCATGTTCTGATGATTCCCTCTTCTCAGTCTTGCTTCCTCAGTTTCTCTTTCATAGGACTTACTCTTCAGTAAAATATTTGCACTCTTAATTCCATCTCAGTTGCTGCCCTCCAGAGAGCCTAACCTGCAATACATTTCATTCATTTTTGTAACCAGATGACTTAGCATAGTACCTGGAACATAATAGGTGCTCAATAAATATGTGATAACAGGGCTCACTTTATTTACTGCAGTCTATGGCAAACTGTTTACCTAGTCATGGTCTAGTAACATGGCAAGGCAAACAAATTTCCTTTCTCCTTTTTTACTTTTATCTTCTGATTCAAGAAACCTTTAAGGATTTGAATGCAGCAAAGGTGATGATGTTTTTGTTGGCTTTTTATTCATTAAAATGAGACACAATCTAATTCTTCCAAGTCATTTACAATTTTCTGAGGCAGAACATTTTCGAGGCTGGGAAAAGAAGACAAATTTGTATTTACATCACAGGGCATTTTCACCAGATATTTTTTTCAAATGACTAACGATGTGTTCATCACAGCCAGTCAAATTTGAGATGCTACCCATAGGGACAAGACAGTAGAAATAGCCCATCAGCCAAAAAAACCACATAAAAGCCTTCAGTGCAACTCTGAAGCCACCCACGCAGCTGCCTAAGCAATCAGTCAGGGCACACAGACAGGAACTCAACTCATGTGGTGGCTAAAAGACTGTTTGAAGAGCTTGGCAAAAGCTTGTGGATTTCATAAAGGGGCTTTTACAATGAGAAACAAAAAATGATTTAGATCAGCTGCCCCCACTGCAAATCCAGTTTCCTGTGTCACTTTGTGGACAGCTTTACCACTATATATGATGCTTTGCTTCAGAGAACTAATATAAATAGCACTATCAAAATGTACTGCACAAAACGAGAGCAATTCTGAGAGCACCTCTAGACAGATGAGAATCGTCTATCTCTGGGTCAAAGTATTTAAAAGGAAAAAACTTGGGCAATTGTTTTTATCTCAGGGATGAGAAGAAATGCCCCAACAAATTTTCTTTGAGCTTACTAGTGACAAAGTGAGTGAAAAGCTGACCTCTGTACTAAAAACCTGACACATTCTCTACAGCAATGGTTCCCAGGGGCGTCAAGTTCATGTACCTTGCAAAGCAGAATCAACATTTGAGGAACCTTACAGAACGGCTGTAAATTCCCACTGTACCCTTTGTAGTCCTACTAAAAGTCCTACAGTCATTTTTGAGTGTGAATTTTGGAGTGATTTATAGCAATCATTTGAGTGAAGCACTATGCAAAAACCCGTGAAGTCTGCTAATGCATACACCTGGCTCTCACCTTGGCCAGCATGCCAATCTTGAACTTCCTCTTGGACAGAGGCCACCCATTATTATGAGTTGTGCTAAAACCTGGAGTGGTTTTGAGATTGAAAGTAAAGGCAGTTGAAGACCGGGGCTATAAACTCCTGTTCACTTGAGACATAAAGAGCCTGGTATGTGTGTATGTAAGCCCCCCATCCTACCCTTTTAGGAGAGAGAAAATAATTTGGTGTTCTTCCACCACTCAATTTATATTCAAATTAAAATATAATAATTTTTCCTGTGTGGAATTTCCTTGCTGTTTTGTTTTGTCAGGCAAAAGAAACTCATTTAATTAAAAGAACCCTTAAACATATAAAGCACAATTGACTTCATCTAAAGAGAATTGTTTTCACATGTTCATGTATGTATTTGTAATTTATACTAAATACAAACCAACATCCTGTTTTGTTGCCACATTAAACAACTGCTGCATATGTCTTCTGACTTAATTCTGGGGACACAGAGTGAATTTTGCAAGTAAATTCAATTTCATGTGCTAAATACATCTCTTTTAAAAGGTGAATGAATTGACTTCAATGGAAGCTTCTGATACAAGCCCTCTAAATGCAAAATGCTAGGGGAACTTTGCAAATCCATTACCTATAATACTATACGGTACCTCTAATTTCTAAAACCCACATTGCAAATGGTTAAAACACATACATGCAATAGACTATGGTTTTAACCAGCATTGGGTTTTCAAAGGTTTAAATGTTACATAGCAGCAAAAAAAGAAAAAAAAGGGAGAAATGGTGAGAAGTTGCATTTTTGAGAATTGAATATGTGCCAAACATTTATGAGGCACATTATGTAGTTTCTGGTAGCCATACAAAGAGGGTAGCTAGTCCAGTTAGTTGCTCATCATGTTTATCAACACATACTGTATTACACTTCTTGGGAGTCAACTGCAATTTCTGCTGGAAAACTGTGCTAATGAGAAGTCTACTTTTTCCTAGTATCAATTAAAAGAAAATCTTCATATCAGATGCACATACTTTTTAAAATAATTTAGTGAGCATAATACTCATGCCATACCGAGAGAAAAAGTGTTTTGGCACCTTCTGTTAATATCAATAGTTTGAACAGATTATTTCTGAGTGACAAGAAATTAATCAGTATATGGTTGGCTGGAAAGCATAATATAACTCAATAAGAAATTCCAATTCTGAAGACTGGAGGTATTACTAGATGTCATAAAGAGAACACCTGAGAAGTCACAAGATCTCATCCGAAGCTATCTATATGAGAAAGATGATGGCCCAGTTACCTACTGATGCATAACAAACTACCCCAAATACTGCTGGCTTAAAACAATTTATTAGTAGTGGTATGTCTCACTCTGGGTCTATTGTGTCTATTTTGTGGGTTAGAATTTGGACAGGGTACAGTGGGGACTGCTTGTCTCTGCTCAACAATGTCTGGGATAATTCAAATGGCTAGGGGCTGGAAGAGATGGGAAAAGGGTCCAGTCATCTCTCTCTTTCTCTCCATTGTTCTCTCTTTCCAAGCCTATGTGGCTACCTAGCATCCCCTCAATGTATGGTAGCAGGCCTGTCAGACTTCTCACATGGTAACTGAGAGTCCAAGAGGACCAGACAGACTGGCATGGCATTTCTTCTGCCATACTTCGGTGGTCAAAGCAGTCACTGGTTAGCACAAGGTCAGGAGGAGGGCGACCAGATCACACCTCACAGTTCTCAAGGTATAGATAATCATGGAATTATGGCCCTTTTTAGTGAACCACAGATGAATGATAGAGATATTTAAATTTTTCAGGCATAAAAAGTCATGATTTCTTTTTAAGAGTATTTCCGATGGAGGCCGGGCACAGTGGCTCACACCTGTAATCCCAGCACTTTGGGAGGCCAAGGTGGACAGATCACTTCAGGTCAGCAGTTCGAGACCAGCCTGGCCAACATGCCAAAACTCTATCTTTACTAAAAATACAAAAATTAGCCAGGTGTGGTGGCACGCAACTGTAATTGCAGCTTCTTGAGAGGCAAAGGCACAAGAATTGCTTGAATCTGGGAGGCAGAGGTTGCAGTGAGCCGAGATTGTGCCACTGCACTGCAGCCTGGGTGACAGAGCAAGACTCTGTCTCAAAAAATAAAAATAAGAGTATTTCAGATAAAACAAAAATTACTTGAGTTGTCCAGACACTTATATGCATTCTGAACTCACATGAATAAGCACATTTCAAAAATATTATATTGGATCCCACTTATTTTATCCTAAATCTTTGTCCTTACTATTTTGGGTTTCTATGTCTTGATATTTAATAGCAATGACATTTAAAGCACAATATTTTAATCCACAACAATAGCATTATTTTCTCCTCCAATGTAAAATAACCGACCGACAAAGGCAATCTATTAGGAATACCTATTGTGGCTTCAAACAATCTGTCTGAAGATTTTGTATTCTCATCAGCCTTTAAGAAAGTGAAGTTTTTAGAAACACAACATAATAATTTAACAACAGAATTACACATCTGAGTTTAAAGGAATGTTGAACCAGCTGTTTAAATGTAAAATAAATCTGTTCCTACCAATAATCCTATAAATATACTTTAAAAACCACATACTATCTACCTAAGTAAAAGCAAACTCAAGTAATGATGCAGAACGTGGGTGCCCTGTCAGTAGGGAGACTCCTGGCAATGTGAAATCAGAATAGTTGCTTAAACTTCATGAATGAATCAGAGAGCACCAGCTCCCCAGCCCTGCAATCTCCCATCTAAGATCTCTTGCTTGGCATAGAGCTGCCTGCTCTGTCCGATATTCAGTTTTTCTCAACAAATGTGTCTTGAGAATCAGAATCAGGTTCTGTGCTGGAAACTGAATATTAAATGACATGGTCAGTGCTCTGGTGGGAATGTCAGTCCAATGTTGATTTTCTATTTCCCATGTTCCTTGTCCTCCTTGAAGCAGATCATGGCAAACTTTCCCCACTGCTCTTTCGATATGTTTGTTGAGTGGTATTCTGCACCAGTTATGTGAACCACTTGTAAACAAAAACAAAAAGATGCCACGGTTCCATAGGTCCTATGTTAGTTTCCTAGGGCTGCCATAACAAGGTACCATAAACCAGGTGGCTCAAACAACAGAAATTCATTATCTCACAGTTTTGGAGGCTGGAAGTCTGAGGTCAAGGTGTCAGCAGGAGTGGTTCCTCCTGATGGCTATGAAGGAGAAACTGTTTCATGCCCCTCTTCTAGCTTCTGGTAATTTGCTGGTAGTCTTTGGCATTCCTTGGTTTGTAGATCTCTATCTTTATTTTCACATGGTACTCTCTGTCTGCATGTCTGTGTCGAATTTTCTGTTTTATAAGGACACCAGTCATACAGGATTAGGAACCCGCCCTACTCTAGTATGACCTCATCTTAATTACATCTGCAATAATGTTATTCCAAATAGGTTCACATTCTGAGGTGCTGAGGGTTGGGACTTCAACGTATGGATTTTGAGGGGACACAATTCAACGCATAACACGTCCTCAGTAGTCATAATTATAGAGCAATGACCCTCTGTGCCTCATAAATAAAGCAAATGTACTTTTCTCTCAAGAATGAGAATATATAGGGACAGAATTATTACAATAGTCAGCCAGCTTTTGAGTACTATCAACTTTGTTCTGCATGTGCCCTAGGCAGGGATAATTTAGAAACAACGTTTTATGCAAAAGAAAGTAGAAGGCCGGGCACGGTGGCTCACACCTCAGCACTTTGGGAGGCTGAGGCGGGCAGATCACGAGGTCAGGAGATCAAGACCATCCTGGCTAACATGGTGAAACCCCATCTCTACTAAAAATCAAAAACAAAAAGAGAGAGAAAGAAAGTAGAAAGATTCCTAAAGTGTCTGAAATTTATTCACTTACCATACGCTTACTGGGCATTGTTCTGAGCACCGAGGACACAGCTGTGAGCCACATGGACAAAAATCTCTCCCTTCATATCACATTCAAATGAAGGGAGACAGCAATAAACAAAACTAGCAAGTAAATCACAGTACTTTAGTAGGCATCAAATACTATGAAGCCGAGGTAAGGTGGTTGGGAAATACAGGGGCTGGGGAGGAGGCTGACATTTTAAGCAGGGTGGTTAGGGAGGCCTCGCCTAGAAGGTGCCATTTGAACAAGTAGATGAAGGGGGTGACGGACCATCTATGTCCTATGGGAAGGGCTGCAGACAGAGGAAACAGCTGAACAACTGGTGGGGTTGGAGTAAGGCTGATAAATTTAAGGAAAGCAAGGAAGACAGTGTGACTGGGCAATGAGTGAGAATGAGAGCAGTTGGTGGATAAGATCAAGGAGACATAGGGCCAGATGATAAAGGGACGTGTGGCCCATTGTAAGGATTTTGTATTTTCTCTAAGTAAAGTAGGAAGCCATTGGAAAGTTCTGAGTAGAGGAGTGATGTGATCTGACTTGGATTGCTTTCAGATCACACTAGTTTTAAAGGGGACAAGGAAGGAAGTGAGGAGAAGCACGAGGAAGCTGTTGACATAGTCCAGGTGAGAGATGTTGGTGTCTGGGGCCAGGATGATGTAGGTGTAAGTGGTGAGGAATATTTTAAATCTACATATATTTTGAAAGGAAGGCCAATTATATTGGAGATGCTTTGAGATAGGGCATGAAAAGAAGGAAGGAAGCAAAGGAAGAAGGAATGCAGGAAGGAAGGGAGGATAACTCCAAAATTTTTGGCCTGTGTCAAATGGCAAATTATCTTCACCTTTCATTGATATCAATTAATAATTTTTTTATCTAAATGAGATGAATAACAAATCATGAATACATCCATCCATCCATGAATACAATGATATGAGATTACATTAAAAATGTTTAACATTAGTTGCCTTAAGAAAGGGTAGCTGTCTGGGCATGGTGGGTCATGCATGTAGTTCCAGCTACTTGGGATGCTGAGGCACGAAAACCATTTGAACCCAGGAGGCAGAGGTTGCAGTGAGTTGAGATTGTGCCACTGCACTCCAGACTGGGTGATAGAGTGAGACTCTGTCTCAAAAAAAAAAAAAAAAGAAAAAAAAAAGAAAGAGAGGGGTGGCTGAGAGCAGGAATAGGAGGAAGATTCTTCCCTGCCTCCACTTTTGTACCTTCAAATGTCAAACCATTGAAATGTTCTTATGAATACAGTCAACATTTTAAAATTTCCCTGGCAGGTATGTGGAAGCTTGTACAGCAGGGGAGCTTCAGGACAAGCTGCCGGTTACTTTTTCCTCCAGTGTCCCTATCCTGATCTCCTGCTCATTGTCCCATGACTCGCTCTTCTGAGGCAATGCTTAATTCAGCAGTATATAAACCAAAATTAGAATGACTCAGAGAACAGGACCCCTAAGCATTACAGTTTATATCATTATGAAGCAAATTTTTCCATGCAAGTTTCTTTAGATCAGTTCAAAAACAGTGTCTGTATTTTAAGAAACCATAAGCTACTGTTAACATCTGATTTATAATAAAGGCCCATTCTCCTAACCTGATAAATTTATATCTTGGTGAGTGGATTAGATCTCATTATGTGCTACTGTATATATTGTGGAAGTAACGTTGATTAATGAAATAGATACATTTTCTCTTACCTGAATGCTAAATGTATTTTATTTTATATAAAACTTCATGCCATCCAGCCTAGCTCCATTAACTTTGCAGTACACTTTTTATATGTAAATCATAAAATCATCTGAACCTCTAACACTTAGGGACCAATTTCAAGAACATACATTGATCCAAGATGTCTTCCATGATGCTTTTCAAACTTCATGACTTTAACAAACAGTTTTTTGGAAATATATGACTAAATTATTTTCCTCACTCTTTTTGGAGGTCTAAAATCAGCTAAATTTTTACTTTTTATGTTTCTTGGTCTAGGAATCTAGTCATGGAATCAACAAAGTTGAGTAGACAGAGAGTTTATTATTATTTTTTTACACAAATATAAGTCATCTAGGTTGTAGCTCCTATGCCTTATGAATACAAACCTTTCATTTCTGCCTCAAGCTTAGAAATAAGATATAAGAAGCAAAGTGAATGGATGCTACACTTACCTATTTGGGTGAGGTTTGTTGTGTCTAGTAGACTATTAGCTTGCTTTCTGTAGCTTGGTAAAGAAATTATTAGGATATTACCTTCCAAAGAAATTGTGCTTTTCTTAGCTTGGTAAATAAATTATTAGGATATTGCCTTCTAAAGATGAACTGCACACTAAAACAGGTACAGTGATAAAACAGGTACAATGACTCTCTATGAAAGTCAAGGGCTCTGGTACCAACTAGCTTTGTAAACCCTGATTACACTGCTTACACATCTTGGAGAATTATTCCCTATGTATAAAATAAGAGGTTTTGATTAGACAGCCTGTAACTGCCCTTTTAGATTTTAGTTTCTATAATATTTAATATTTTAGAAAGAAGCACATGGGATTCTATTCATTTAGAATCTTAGTTCTACTCTGTCATAAAACTATTTACAAGTCCCTAGGTAAAAGGGTTTCTGTGACAAACACTAGTAATGCCCACTTGCTGTGGTCTGTGTGTTTGTATCCACACCAGAATTCATATGTTGAAACATAATCGTCAATGTGATGGTGTTAGGAGGATGGTATCACCTTTGGGAGGTGATTAGGTCATGAAGGTGGAGCCTTCATGATTGGGATTTGTATCCTTACAAAAGAGACCCCAGAGAGCTAGCTTGCCCCTTCCATCATGTAAGGACATAGCTAGAAGACATCATCTATGAAGGCAAGCTCCACCAGACACAAAATCTGCCATTCTCTTGACCTTGGACTTACCAACCTCCAGAACTGTAAGAAATAAATTTCTATTGTTTATAAGCTACCCATCCTCTTGTATTTTGTTATGCCAGCCCAAATGGAAATAATACCCCATTCAATAGCTGTTCTCTCCTTCTTCCTTACTAAGAGAACCCCGATTTAATGTGTGCCTACAGTGTGTTTAGCCAAAATAATGCATTTTCAGACACCATTGCTCATGGGGTGATCATGAGATGGAAGTAGTAGTCACTGGTTGAGGCCTCTAGTAAAACTTTTTAAAAGAAAGTATCACGCCTGTAATCCCAGCACTTTGGGAGGCCAAGGAGGGTAGATCATGAGGTCAGGAGATTGAGACCATCCTGACTAACACGGTGAAACCCCATCTCTACTAAAAATACAAAAAATTAGCCGGGCATGGTGGCGGGCATGGTGGCACCTGTAATCTCACCTACTTGGGAGGCTGAGGCAGAAGAATGGCATGAACCTGGGTGATGGAGCTTGCAGTGAGCCAACATCGCGCCACTGCACCCCAGCCTGAGTGAAAGAGTGAGACTCCATCTCTAAATAAATAAAATAAAGTAAAATAAAATAAAAAAGAAAGTAGACTCCCAAGATAATGGCAAGATACGTTACAGACAGGGAGAGAATACTTGCAAAAGACTTATCTGATAAAGCACTGTTATCCAAACTATACTAAGAACTCTTGAAGCTCAACAATAAGAAAATTAACAACTTGATGTAAACATGGACAAAAGACTGAACAGACACCTTGCCGAAGAAGATGTGGCAAATAGGCATATAAAATGATGCTTCATATAGCATATCATTAAAGAATTGCAAACTAAAATGATGAAATACTACTGTATGTCTATTAAAATGTCCAAAATCCAAAGCACTGAAACCCCAAATGCTGGGGAGGATGTGGAACAACAGTTACTCTTTCATTGCTGCTGGGAATGCGAATTGGTACAGTCCCAGGGCTTCCAGAACAAAACTCCAAAAATTGGGTGGCTTAAAACAACAGAGATCTGTTCTCTTACAGTTCTGGAGGCCAGAAGTCTGAAATCAAGGTGTTGGTTGGATCACGCATGAAAGATAGTTTGGCCATTTCTTACAAAACTAAACATACTTTTACCTACGATCTAGCAATCACACTCCTTACTATTTACTCGTATGATCTGAAAACTTATGTCCACACAAACACTTACACACAGGTGGTTGCAGAAGCTTAATTCATAATGGTCAAAACTAAGAAGCAACCAAGATTTCCTTCAGTGGGTGAAATGGATAAACCAGCTGTGGTGCATTGATAGAATGGAATATTATTGAGCACTAAAAAGAAATGAATGATTAAGCTATGAAAAGACATGGAGGAACCTTAAATGCATGTTATTAAGTAAAAGATGCTAATCTGAAATGGTGTATTCATCCATTTTCACACTGCTATAAAGATACTACCTGAGACTGGGTAATTTATAAAGGAAAGAGGTTTAATTGACTCACAGTTCTGCATGGATGGGGAGGCTTCAGGAAACTTATAATCATGGTGGAAGCGGAAACAGGCATGTCTTACATGGCAGCAGGCAAGAGAGCAAGTGCAAGACAGAGTAGGGAAAACTGCCTTGTAAAACCATCAGATCTTGTGAGAACTCATTCACTATCGTGAGAACAGGAACGGAGGGAACTGCCCCCATGATCTAATCATCTCCCACCGGGTCCCTCCCTCAACACCTGGGATTACAATTTGAGATGAAATTTGGGTGGGGACACAAAGCCAAACAGTATCAAAAGGATACACACTGTATAATTCCAACTATAGGACATTCTGGAAGAGGCAAAGCCATGGAGATAGTAAAAAGATTAGTGTTTTCCAGGGATGTGGCTGGAGGTAGAAGAGACAAATAGGCAGAGTACAGAGGACTTTTAGGGTAGTGAAACTACTCTGTAAGATACTATAATGGTATAGGCATGTCATTATACATTTGTCAAAACCCACAAAATGTACAACACCAAGAGTGAACCCTAGGGTAAACTATGGGCTTTGGGTGATAATGATGTGTCAATGCAGGTTCATCCATTGTAACAAATGTACTATTCTGGTATGGGATGTTGATATCAGGAGAGGTTATGCATGTGGCGGCAGGGAGTATATGGGAACTCTGTACTTTCTGCTCAGTTTCATGGTGAAACTAAGATTGCTCTAACAAAGTTTATTTTAAAAATTTAAAAAGACACATAGAGATATTAATGTAAGTAATTTTTATTCTCTCTTCAAACAAAATGCCAGTTTTCAGGAAAATAAAGAAGGTAGATCTCACTGGTGAATGCCTTTTGTTTATTTTCCTTTCTTTTCTTCCTACATGGGACTTAAACAAGATGCTGAAGGCAAACCAACCATCATGTGAGTATGAGGCAAAGAGAGCTCAGCAGAGTTGAAAAATGGAAGGATCCTACATCCCTGTATTTATTTCCCAGGGCTTCCAGAACAAAACTGCAAAAATTGGGTGGCTTAAGACAACAGAGATCTGTTCTCTTATAGTTCTGGAGGCCAGAAGTCTGAAATCAAGGTTTTGGTTGGATCACGCATCCTCTGAAGTCTCTAGGTGAGGATCCTTCTTTGCCCCTTAGAAGGGAACCCCAGGTATTCCTGGGTTTGCTACAGTGTAACTTAAATCTCTTCTTCCATCTTCAGATGGCCATCTTCCTGAGTGCTCTATCTAAATTTGACTTCTTATAAGGACACCAGTCATGTTGGATTAGAGCCCACCCTAATAACCTCATCTTAACTTGGTTACATCTGCAAAGACCCTATTTTCAAAAACATCAAATTCACAGGTACCAGGGCTTAGGACTTCAGCTTATCTTTTAGGATGGCACAATTCAACACAAAACAGTCCCTGATGGCATTCGGAAGTTGCTTTACCAGCTGGATTTTCTACCTTTGAACTTACGACAGGAGAAACACAAAACTCTCAATTTGTTTAAGCCTCTATATATTCAGGGTTTTCTGTATTCACAACAGAACTGAATTCCTTACTGATATGAAACTTCTAGTGAGGGCTCTGGAAATCTAAAAATGATCTGCCATGTGGATCCTACCTACTTAGAGGATAGTTTGTAACTTTTTAAAGACAGAGACCATTATTCTCTTATTTGGGAGTGGAAGGAGGTTGGGCAGGGACTGCTGCTTGGCTAAGATTTTTCTAGTCATAATTTAAAGATCAACCCTGTTTTTAAAGTAAAGTTTTCCAGATACTGAAAAGGTCAGTGGACATGCATTCAGCAGCCAAATTTAGGCCCTAATCCTGCCCTGGACTCACACCCATTTCAGATATATCTTTGTTAGTCACCCCTACATACCTCAGTGAATGAGAATATAAATGTAACTTTTGTGCGTATGTTACCAGAAGCACAGTTTACTTGTCCAACACAATCATGTTCAATTTTATGATATCATCTTTCTGCCAGGTGTGGAGCTTGGAAATATATGTGCCAGAAAACACGTTAGGCAGCCAACACTGAAATTTGTCTTAATTTTGAGAGAGTTGCTAGGAGTTCTTAGACCATTTTCATGGCATGCATACCAGGAACATAAGCATGATTCATTCAACTTATTTCTGGGCTCCAGCAGTGAGGACAAGCAATTGCTTCCATCATCTCTGTTAGTCAGAGAGCCCTGAATTATTCACTTTACTTCTTGCAGGCTCAGGAAGGGCTGACATCAGAGTAACATCAGAGTCAATAGATATTTCCATCACTTCTTCTTCTTAAGAAAGATGAAGATTAAATGATAAGTCAGGACTTTCCATTCCTACTTCCTTTCTTCAGAAAACATTTAATGAGTGCCTATCTCAATCCAGACTAATGGCAAGCACTGAAGACCAAACAAGTAAAAGACGATTCTTACCTTCTAGTGGCCTATAATTAAGATACAGAGAGAGCTGGGTGCAGTGGCTTACACCTGTAATTCCAGCACTTTAGGAGGCCGAGGCGAGCAGATCACTTGAGGTCAGGAATTCGAGACCAACCTGGCCAACATGGTGAAGCCCCATCTCTACTAAAAATACAAAAAATCAGCCAGGCATGGTGGAGCACGCCTGTAATCCCAGCTACTCGGGAAGCTGAGGAAGGAAAATTACTTGAACCCAGGAGGTGGAGCTTGCAGTGAGTTGAATTTATACCGCTGCACTCCAGCCTGGGTGACACACCAAGACTCCGTCTCCAAAAAAAAAAAAAAAAAAGATACAGAGGTAGACAAATCAACAGACAATCCTAAGACACTTTAATAGGCGTCTAATAAGTGTTTAATAAGTAGGTTTAAGGACAGAGTATTAGGGAAGCACACGGACAGGGCAATTAACTCTTTTTGGGGCAGTCATGTAGAAAGACTTGGGGGTATGCTAGAAGATAGCCAAGTGAGAGGCCACGGCATATGCAAAGGCCCAGGAGTAAGAGAGTGTATGGCATATGTGTAGACCTGCATGGAGTTTGATATGGTGGGCTAGGAGGTAGGGAATGTCAGTGAAACCAAATGAAAGGTGGCCCATATTTTGAAAGTGTTGGAAAGTCACAGAACGGTTGTGAGTCAAACAGTTCCATGATCAGGTTTGTGCTTTAGAAAAGATCTCTCTGGCAGCAGTATACAGAATGGATTGGACTAGAACATGCAGAAAACAATAGCAGTCAGCTGTGGTTACTCTGAGAGGGGGACTAGGGAGAAGGGAGAAAAGAGATACATTTAAGGAGTAAAATTGATGGTACTTGATGAGTTATCAGATTTGGGGCATATGTTGGAATAGCTGGCACCCAAGGATGATACTAAAATGCATGATTTAGTTAACAAGTATATGTGTGTATGTGGGGAAGGTCTTATAGGTCAGAAATTAGGGAATATGATAAAAATGGTTTGTTCTCTAGTGTCAATATTAAAAGCCCACATTCGTATGGTTAATAAAGTCACAGAATTCTGATCCTAAACATATTTCTGATATAATAATATACTGAATATTTTAAAATATGCAAAGCAAATTTTAAAAACTAGATATTGATGGAGATGAATAATGAAACAAAAATATGTGGGATATAAAAGTCATAATACATGAATCAATAGTTCTCCATTCTTTTCATCTCACATTTTCCTAGAGTCCCACCCCCTCCTACCACCTCAGTTCCAGTCAATGGTCCATAGAGCCCTGTTTTCTTTTTTGTAGGAAATAAATAAGCAATACTTCAGAGCTGAAAGGAGCTTTAGAGATAATGAAATATGAATTCTGTAAGTTGGAACTACTATATAACAACATTAAAATATTTTGAGATAATAAATATTCAGAATGCCATTATGCTGAAAGACAGTAGGTGTAATGCAAGGATGATATGTTTGGTAACTATTATAAGCAAGGAGATCTTGGACATGGAGTTTTGTGGATTAAATGAGGCAGTATGTGTAAATCACTAAGCACAATTCTCAATGATTGGTAACTATAACAACAGAGACTATCAGCCAAAATCCATTTTCTACTTTGCTCTGGGAACAAGAGAGCCCAACTCGACTGCATTTCCCAACCTTCTTTGCAGTGAGTTCGGTGTTGCCACGAGACAATATTCATCAAAGGAACAGGTGCAGAAATAGGAGTGTTGCTTCCCAGTATGGACCCTAGGATATTGCACAAACTCCCCCACACTGTGTCCACTTTCTTTGAGCTGAACACGGTCATGACTGCAACTCAGCAGATGATGACAATGCCCTAGGGAATGACAAGGGAGCAAGACAGAAGGAGCCTGGGTCTCTGGGTGGCCACATGGAGCAGAGTTGCCTTCCTCCCTGCCCTGGACTGGTACAGAGGAAAGCAAATACTTTGGCCCTTTAAGCCACTGTATTTTCAAGTGTCTCTTTTACAGAAGGATCACATTTGACCAAAATAATACAGCTTCTTTCTTCCTTCTGCTCTTCTCCAACACAATTATGCTATTTTTGCAGTATTATCTTTCATGGGCATAAATATTTTAAATAGCTGCAATCACAATATACATGTTATTTTGTACTCTTTTATTTTCATTTTCCATATCACAGCCATGTTCCAGGATTCAAAGTTATCTTCAGTTATTCATTTTAAAACAACAACAACAACAACAAAAAATGGAATTGCTCAGAGAAGACTGGTAGAATGAAAAAAGCTAGGGTTTGTGTTTGAGATTCTCCCTTTATGTAGTGCCTGTTACATCCACAGGAATATGTAGTGATTAAAGAAGGTTGGAGTTAGGGATTGTTTGTCAAGCAGAAAAAATTTAAAGTACCAATTTGTCAATAGCTGGCCCTTTCAAGTTGGATCACTAGAAAATCTGACTCCCTCTCGGTCAACAATTACTCTCTTCCTGAAACAGTCCAACTTCCTAAGTGGAAGTTGAGATCATCCTAAAAGTATCAAGAACTTTTCTTAAGAGCAGATACCTCATTGTGGTTCTTCCCTTTGTGGGAAGACAATGTGTACTTTTGATTTTATGACACCTGAAGTATTTGTGATTTTGCTTCCTTGAGAAGATTAGTGAAAAATTAGTTCAATTTAGCATCATTTCAAAATGGTGAAAGTTATTAAAATATTCTAGATAATATGGCAATTTAAAGGAGAAAATGAAGTGCCAATGGGTCTGAGTTGGCTCTTGCAAAGAAGGAAGTCAACTAAGTAAACCATTTTCAAATCAATTTAAAGCCATTTATTAAGCAACAACAGTATGCAAAGCACTATCTCAGTTACCATCCTCCCTGTATGCGGGTCATAGCCATTGTCGTTTCAGTCTAATGGGGATGACAGACATATAATTAATAAAAATTCATGATTGAATAAAATGAACTCTAAATACTTGTATAAGCAAAGCGTATTTGATCCATCTTGGAGAGAGAAATTAATGTAATAAATTTTGAGAAATAGGGAAATCAGAGGAGGAGCAAAAGGGTCTAATTGCAGAGAATAAAATCAATATGTGTCTTCCCCCCACCATTCCCATTTCTTAACCTCTGAAAGTCACCTTCTTCTAGAATATTTGAGAAAGAGGATGTTTGTCCCTCAGTTTGTTCCTGAATCACCCTCTTTGCAGCTGTTTCTATGAGTCACTTGTTCCTCTCCACTGCCTTCAGCTCTGCCCTGATCCTCTGTCCTGGTGCCACCTGGATGATCTGGGATTCCTTTTCTCGTGCTGTGATAATGATCTCCATGGAAGGATACAGGATCATGCTTCTTTTTGTTGCTCTTCTCTTTAATTCCCCACAATACTACCAACATAGAACTTGTGCTTGTCTAATAGACTTAAAGGGTTGGTGAAAATTAGAGGGATTTGTCAGATAAGGAGAAAAGATTTAACATTGCATGACAAATATGACAAATCTCACAGCCCAAGTGGGGAAAAAACTGGAAGTCCTTTACCCGTGCCTTCCTGTGGAAATATTCCGGTTCCTAACATTGCCCCCTTAGCTTAAAAGCCCAGCCTTCTCTTGCCCCTTTTAAAAATGCTTAGTTCTTCAGTTCTCCAAATGTAAATCTTTATTCCTACTGTATATATCCCACCCACAGTAGGAGACTGCCTTCTTTAGTTTTGTTTTGCTTTTAATGAGGAGACTCATAGGACAGCCACGGTGGGCTTTGCACCACAAGTTCAATCTCTCTTTTGAAATCTCCGTGACAGTCCAACTTAAACCTAAGCATCCTCATTATTCTTGCAGTTTTCACTGTAACTGTTGGACTAAATACCTCTCATATGCCTTTTCCAGTAGAAACAATACTTTCCAAACATAGTATACTCTGATCTATGTTAGAGAAGATAAACTGTTTTTAAATGTGAGGTTATCTGCCTAAATTTCCCTGCCTACAATGGAACTAGCACTTTACAAGATAATGCCAAGAAGTTTTGGTCTCTTTTTCCTACTTACAAACAAAACAATTTCAAGAGGCCTACCTGTGCTTCAGAAATAAAGTCTACCATAGTATCTTGCCAAAGGAACCATCTGCCCCAAGGACCAACGTTAGTCACATAGAGATGAAGAAGCAGCTTTCTTCTTTGGGCCAGATTGAATTCATGGGTAATCTTCCTCTTCTCAGTGATCTCCATAAGGGTAAGGGAGACAGTGGGAAAATGCCAGTAGATGTACCATACCAACTTGTATGGCTCCCTGGCACACAGTTCTTTTATGGTAATAGAATCTTACACTCTTTTAATGGTAATAGAATCTCCCCCACCGCCTTTACTCTTAGAAATGGACACATGACCAGCCAATCATGGTGCTTCATATTCTTATCCATAGCAATTCATCCAAGGGTTGGAAACATGGTTTAAATCTGGCCAGTCAGAGGCCTGCTCCAGGATTTTTTTTTTAACCTAACATTGCATAAAGGAAGCTTGTTTTCCTCTAGGGATGAAGAAAGCCCAGGACTGGGAAAATCTTGTCTTCTAGCATAAAGAAAAAGCTTCTGGAGTGTGAGACCAGCCTGAGCAACACAGCAGAACCTCATCTCTACTAAAAATTTTTTTAAAATTAGTCAGGCCTGGTGGTGTGCACCTGTAGTCCTAGCTACTCAGGAGGCTGAGGTGGGAGGATTGCTTGAGCCCGGGAGATCAAGGCTGCACTGAGCCATAATTGTGCCACTGCACTCCAGCCTGGGCAACATAACAAAACCCAGTCTCAAAAAAAAAAAAGAAAAAAAAAAAAACAGAAGCTCCTCGTAGTAAAATAGAATACAACCAACATGCATAGGAAAACAGAAATAAGATTCAGAAGAGTGTGCTATTTAGAGTTTGAGTGCCTGGTTCCAGTCATGAAGGTCTTCAACATTCCCGTAGTTCCTGAGAACCATCCTTCAATTCTCTGAGCTATTCCAGTATTCTCTCAATTAAGCTCAAATTTTACTTAAATTGGATTGAGTTGAGTTTCTCTTCTTGCAAACAAAATGGTCCTGGGATTCTACTCTATCTAGATCAAATCACTTTCCCTGAGAATGGGAATGAAAATAGGAAGCTACTCCTCCTGTAAACATAAGCAAATCCTATATATGCAATCAGGAAGTCCTTTCTGGCTGATGGCATTGTTCTATATATAGCCAACTGTGACCCTTAGGAAAACAACTTCTAACATGCTAGCATGATATCACAGATCTTGTATATCCTAGTCAACCAATTGTTAAATACGACTCTGTGGGAGGCCATGGCTGGTCCTGCTGGGCCCTGCCACTCCTAAGTATTGAACCAATTGCGTATGTCACAGGCTTGCCTTCAGAAATAATTGCTATGCATCTATGCACGTGATGTCTAATAATCATCGAGTAACCTGTGGTCAAAGAAGCCAAATGGTGATATGGCATACCAAGAATTGTACTTGGAATATGATCTTTATCCAAGTGATAAAACTTAGTAAAGGCTTTTTTTTTTCTTCCAACTTTATAAAAATTATGATAGAGCTTTAGGGTAGTGAGGTTGATGAGAAGTTTTATAAGCCTCTAACTGGGGCTTCTGTTGATCTGAGAGAACTAACCATGGCCATGTAGATTGCCATTGCTACCAACCCAAGTCTGTCTCCCATGAAGAACCGGGAAGACTCAAGAAACCACATTCAACAAACCCTCTAGCCTAATATTTCCTGATGTTTTCCTGCAAGTATTTTCTTTTGGTTTCTATAGTCATAATACACAGTAACTTCTAGAACACTTGTGTATTGATTCAGAACCTCTGACCCAGTCCTGTGAAGAACTTCTTCAGGACTGTAGAAATGAAGAAATATTGGGATATTCACAATCCAGAATATCCTAGAGAACCAGAGATAACTGGGTAACTTCTGGACATTCAGCCCAAGGCCCTAGTCATTACCCAAAGGTAAGAAATCTTTCTCTTTTTTTTGAGACGGAGTCTCGCACTGTCGCCCAGGCTCAAGTGCAGTGGCACGATCTCAGCTCACGACAACCTCTGCCTCCTGGGTTCAAGTGATTCTCCTGCCTCAGCCTCCCAAGTAACTAGGACTACAGGCACACACCACCACGTCTGGCTAATTTTTGTGTGTTTTAGTAGAGACGGGGTTTCACCATGTTGCTCAGGCTGGTCTCGAACTCCTGACCTCATGATCCACCTGCCTCAGCCTCCCAAAGTGCTGGGATTACAGGTGTGAGCCACCACACCCAGCCAAGAAGTAAGAAATCTTTGTGTCTACATTTTATATCTTAACTACAATCATATGCTTCAAAAGCAACATGATAAATACGAGAGAACCCATTCAATTCCAAATATTCACTAACAGATAACCCAGATGTCAGAAGAGTATCCTTGCCTCTTAAGGTGGTTTGAACTCCCATTTCATATTTCCTTCAGTGAAAATCCAATGCCTGTCCCCAGAATATCTGGGAATTCCCAGGGTACTTTTACTCTCATTGTTATTTCTGGCTCTGAGTGCTGCTTCCACTGATGAGTTTAATTGACAGATTATCTTGCATGTGCCATCCCTTTTCTGTACCACATTAACCCAGACATGGAACTCAGTCTCTCAATTCCCACAGGACACAAGCTCACACACTCACAGCATCCACACAAGGCATTTGTGTATGTAGCAGAATCCACTAAAGATTTGGGATGGTGAAGGTGGGTTTACATCACAGAAATGAAAAGATCCTAAAACTGAACATTGCATAATCTACATCTGAAAAGATTTTAAGGCATATCATCATATTTCTTCACCACTCACTCTCTCTCCTCTCAGTTTTTCCCATCTCCATGTGTTTATTGTAGAGACGATTAGCTGTGACTGTTCTTTGTCCCCGGCTATCCCATGTCCTCAGGAGGCATCTTCCATGGCTCGTAGTTTGTGGAGTATTTCACTGGCACAGATTCTGGTCCCAGCTGTTAAGAATGTCCCTCCTCCCTGCTACAGTACATGGAATGAATTTAATCCTGAAGCTGGAATATTCCAAAGCACACCGGCTTTTTCTTGCATAAGTTGCATGGGTTATTACATTGGAACAATAAAAGTTCTTTATGTATGTCACATCTCTTCTATCTGATGTACACTGTATTACTCAGTTCATTTGCTTCAGGTAACTCCAACCAAGCAATGATATACTATACAATGTTACTATACTCTTGAAAATTGGTCTGTGAGAACATTTAGGTTCTTCATAATGTATAATAAATTAATTGAATCCCAAATTAAATTTAAAAAGTTTGCAAGAACAGAAAGGAAGCTAGATTCCTTCCTCTAACGGAACATGTGGGGTTTTCAAATTTAAATGACATCAGGAAACAGCTGGTCTCTGGATAGATGTGTTTGTCCTCTAAAGTGATGAATAACTTTGAAGTGGAATATTTTTCCAATTCTGCATGATAATTATAGTCAAATAAATTCTTTATGTTTTATTTTGCTATTTTATTTCTCAGTGGTATATGGAGCAAACATTGCTTCTCCTCGGGAGAAGGGGAGAAATGATATGGCCGAATGATCCATGGATCAAAATTCTTCCCTTTGATTCCAGAAATGCATTTGCATGAGTTTTCCCAGGGCATGGAGTTTTAGTGCTGTGGCCTAAGCGCCAGCTACAGGAGCATCAGGTGACGAGAGTTTAGCCATCTTTCCTCCTCAGAAGCATGGAGGTGACGTCACCTCCACCAGTGTTGCTTGTCAGTGGCTGCTCAGTGCTCACCTGTGTCTAATCTCTAACTACCCCTGCCCCAGAATATGCTTGGGCCAATTCATAGAATCAGTGTGAGTCTCACTGCATGTCAGCCCTAATGACAGCTGTGCAGTCCCCCAAACTCACGAGGGATGTCCCAGTGTTAGGGCCTTTGTACTGCTGCTTCTCTGCCTGCAGAGTTTACTCTCCACAAATCTCCATGGCAGCGTCACTCACTTCATCCACTCAGACACAGCGGCTTTCTTCCACCATTCTGTCTAAAACAGGATCCTAGCCATCCTTTATCTTCTTTCCTGCTTCATCTTTCTCCATAGAACTTACTGCTACCTGATACTTTATTATAAACTTACTATCTGTCTCCCTACTAGGAGTCCCGAGGTCAAGGACTTTGTTTAGTTCACCACTGAATCCCCTGCACCTGGGACAGTGGCTCTCACATAGTGTATAGGATCAGTGAGTGACAGTCATAGCCCTGGAAGCAACTGTATAGGTAGGTAGGTGAGAGCACGGGCTTTGAAGAGGGCAGACCCAGGTTCATGTTCTGACTCTTCTCTCTGCAAGCTATTGAACTTCACCAAGGCATTTAACCTGTCTCAGGGGATTACCGTACAGAGAGTAAATGAGGTAATATATGAGAGTCATTTGGCAGGATTAACATCATTGTTTTCTCATTGTTCCAGCCCTTTTATTTTATAGATAAGGAACCAGAGGTTGACTGAGGCAGAGGAACTTGGGCAGCATCTCTAATCTTGAGGATACCATTTGCAGGGAAGGAAGCAAATCTCCTATTCTCTTATGATGGTATCCTTAACAGTTATCGAAACCCTTAAAAATACACATTCACTTTGACCCAACAATTTTATTTCTGCAAATTTATCCTAAGCAAATAACCACCTATGTGTGCAAAGATTTAGCTACACAGACTTTTATCACAGCCTTGGTTATAATAGCAAGAAATTAGAGTCCAAGATGGAGCAGATTTGATAAATTATGGTACAGTCCCACATGATATCCATTATATGACCATTCAGAATAAAATATAGAAGAATAGTTAATAACATGAGAAAATGCTTACATAGACTCAAATAAAAAAGGCTAACGTATGCCAAGAGGTCTGCATGGTTAACATTGTATTTTCTTTGTGCTTCTCTGAATTTCTTGTGTCTTCTTCAATAAATAGGTATTATTTACATAACTGGCCTTTTAAATAAAAATTATAATAGCATGTTAGTGTCTTCACAATAAAGTATTAATATATTTTATGAAGATAACAATCAGAGGAACCTAAACTTGAGGGAGTGTTCCTCATGCTGATAGAATGAAATTCTTATCTTCTTTTCTAAATGTCATGATTTTCAGGGAGCAATTCTCCTACAGGTTTTGACACACAGCAGATTCCAGAGTATCTGGGCTTCCTGACCATTAGGACCGATTCTGCTTGTGTCTGAACATCTACATTACTCTGTATTAGCACATTTAACTGATGACCTTAGCTAGGTTGCATTTTTTAAAACCAAATTGACTTACAGCATTACTCATTAGATTTAAGTACAAGGATGATTCATCATTTACAGTAAATCTATTAGAGAGATTACACTGCAAAATTCACCATTGTCCATGTGGCAGGCCTGCCTGGAAATTAAGAATGGGAAGGGAAATTGAAGGAGAGAGATTCCTATCCGTGATTTGAAATTTAAACTTAGATAGCTATGGCAAGCATCCGAGCCTCAGCCAAAACGAACCAAGGCATCTGTCACATGTCTGAGATATTCCACTCTAATAATAGCCTAAGATCTCTTTTGGAATAGGTTGGTGCCTTGTTTCATAAGGAAAAGTCTTGCATGTTAAAATACTTTAAGGAGTATTTCCTTATACCTTAAAAGATATTTGCAATATAACTGGGCTGCACATGTGATACATGTAACAACTGTTGAGTCTCTGCTGGTTAAATATAACCCCAAACCAATTGCATGTTCAGCTGGGGGACCGTGCTCACCAGATGTTATTCCACTAATAGTGAGTGAGCTCATCCTTGGTGTGGAAGGTTATTCATTTGGGAGAGAATAATGAACGTGAGACAATCATTACATCACCTTTTCCTGTACATTATTCTCCCCTGCAGCTAAGAAGGAAAACATGCTGCCGGGTTAGCTGTAAGCTAACTAATGTTCTTGCTTTCTTAGATCTACATAAAGTGAATCACAGGGTAACTCTAGTCCAAATTAATTTTTAATGTAGTATCTGATAGTTTATTAGGAGAGTTAGACTTTGGGATGGTCTCTGTCTCAGACCAGAGCAGCATGGCTTTTTGAGGTGTGATTATCAGTACAGTGCCTCCTAGAGGCACTATCCTCTCCTCACTCCTTTGCGGGGGTTATCTCATTGTCCACAGTTGACCATCTGGGAGGCAGAGATGGCTGTTTCTAGAAACATGAAGACTTCTGAATAATAGAGTAAACGTTTAAAATAATGCTCATGAGATCATATCTTTTTTTGTTTGAATGACTCATTTGGGCTACATACCAAACCACAAGTTCAAGTTCAGAATAAAATTAATTTATAGATAATATAGCAAAAGGGAGCAAAATATATACACACACATATACATATATAACACACACATATATATACGTGTGTGTGTGTATATATATTTTATGAAAGACAAAAACAATCTTTCTGTGAGAAACTGGGTTTTTTAGAAAGCCCATATGTATCAGTTAAGAACCTTAACTCACTACTGAATTTTAATGCAGCCTTCCTCTAAACACAGTAACAACTTAGCAACTGGCAATCTTACTAAATGTCTTTAAAAGGCTTTAACTTTATGCCAAGGGCTTAAACTTTGTTTCTGTCATGTCTTATTCATTTTTATAGAACATGATCACAAAGGAAAGTGAAGCACTAATAATAACTATCCTGATGAGCCTATCTTGGGCAGCAGCACCATCCCCTCACTTTCCCTTATACCTTCTTGAGCTACCTAAAAGTATACATTTTGACAACTAACTGTCATCTCAGGAAGAAAATGTGGTGGCTGGGGAGACACTTGGCCAGTTATAAATCCTTCCATATTTTAAATTTTGATTCTGTTCTTTCCATATCGGTCGCTGCCCCATTTCTGCCCCTCCTGTGGCACTCTTTGCACATACACTGAAATGAAGATTGGGACACCTGGGAGCAGGCCCCAACTCCATCACTTGCTTCACCGCCTTACAGACATCAGAGTCTTCGTTTGTAAAATTAGAATAAGAATATCACAGGTATGCAAAAACTGCATAGCACATACATGTTTAATAAATTTAAATCGTTTGGGACATGACAGTGTACCCAGGGGTGCATTTTGTGACTTCTATGGGCCCTAGACACTTTTGCCTTCATGGACCCCTTCCTCATAAAAATATATTAAAAATTGTCTTATGACTGTGTTGGTATAATGATAAACACACTAATATCATATATCGAAACTTTTTTCTTGGCTGGGCGTGGTGGCTCACAACTGTAATCCCAGCACTTTGGGAGGCCGAGGCGGACAGATCACGACGTCGGGAGTTCGAGGCCAGCCTGGCCAACATAGTGAAACCCCGTCTCTACTAAAAATACAAAAGTTAGCCGGGCATGGTGATACACACCTGTTTTCTCAGGTACTTGGGAGGCTGAGGCAGGAGAATTGCTTGAACCTGGGAGGCAGAGGTTGTGGTGAGCCAAGATCGCACCACTGCACTCCAGCCTGGGCAACAGAGTGAGACTCTCTCAAAACAAACAAACAAACAATAAAAACAACCTTTTTTCTTGATCTAAAGGCTCATTTATTTTTCTTCTGGTGTTAGAGAAATTAAAACACTTTTCTGGCCCCTCAGCACTGTGCCTAATAATAAGTCAGCCCTGTCTGCACCACAGAATCCCCACTGCTGGATCATACTTTGTTCTTTTTTCTCCATCTTGGATGGCTTTCATGAATGCTGTTCCTTTCCTTCTCTTCTCCTCCTTTCTTGCTGATTTTTTCAATGAGTATACATTATCTCTTCTACCTCTTTCCAACGTCTCTTGGGTTCTCCAACTCTGGTGAGTCAAAGCTGACTTATAAATAAGACACATAGTTCAAAGAATAAAAGGATCAAAAATTGTTCAAGGAGAGTAGAGGACTGATTCCAATTCAGTTCAGGCTGCTATCCTCTGCCATCCCTGGAGACCCTTCTAAGCTGATCAGAAACACCTCTAAGTAGAGAGGTTTATATGCAGAGGTTTCTGGAATGGTGTGCAACAAATTTTAAGAATAGTTCATATTAGGTAGTGGGCCTTGGGTGTATTTTCCCTTTCTTCTTGGAATTTCTGCATTTCTTACACTTTTAAAATGAGCATTATTTTTAATAGGAATGGTAGAAATACTGAAATCAATTTTAATAAGGATTGACGATTATACTTTGCTTCAGTAATTAAGAAGGGGGAATTAATATTTTGGGATACTTTAAGTTGAATACTTTTCTCAGTGGGTGGCCGAGTGTATGCGCGCACACGTGCGCGCGTGTACACACACACACACACACACACACGGTGGCTGTGACCTAGCCCACCATATGGTCCTCATTTTCTGTATCTATTTCTATTTATGTTAACTCAAGAATTTGACCACTGTAATACGGCTGACTAACCTTTTGCCCCCGCTTCCTTCTTGTATTAAACAGAGGGCTTATTTCTTGGGTGCTGTTTTCTTCAGTTTTCCTCACATAAGAGAAAGAATTCAAAGCTAAATTACATAGTAAAAAATTATATTTGTGTTAATATTTTCTTTTAAGGCATTCCCTTCTCTCTGAATTGTCGAAATCATTTTCCTTTTGTGGCATTTCATTTACTTAAGGCCATAGTCCTACCATCTCCTTTTCAATCAAGGAAGAAAGCAAAGAAGTCTGAAGAATCAGAATCAGGGAACAATCAAGCACCTACTAAGAGCCCACCCTGAGCCCTGCATCCTGCTGGCCACTGTGGGAAGTTAGAAGAGGTTCCTGTAGAGACTGGTAGGTCCACTGCCTCGGTGTTCACAAAGCACTCCCGTCTCAGAATGGGGTGGGGACCGAGGAGAACTGGATAGCACCAGCAGCTGCTCCCCAGCTCCAGCCAACTGTTGCCATGTGGGAATGGAGGCTCAGTCTTGCCAGGTCAGCAAATTTTCCAAAAAAGTTAGGAATAATGATTTTTGCATGAAACCTCCCTATTTAATAAGTTGACAACGAGAATTAAAAAACAAACAAACAAACAAAACAGAAACAAAAAACACTGTGTGGGCCAACAAATGTATAGGCCAAAGTGAATATGTCTGCAGGCCTGATTTGGCCTGCCAGTTTGTACTGGCTGCTTTATATTATGAATTCTCTCAGAACTTAAAAATGCTTACCACTCAAAATGATTTGGTGACATTTATAATGATCTGTACACATTTTACGGAGAAAAACCTTGAATAAGAATGCTTGTATACAAATTATAAACTACAGAACTGGCAACTCTAGTCATTTAGCACTTCAGGGCAAAGTAACTTCTTGACAGAATTTTTCACTTTTGTTTTTCTATTTAAGAGATGGAGTCTTGCTTTGTTGCCTAGGCTGGAGTGCAGTAGCATGATTGTAACTCACTGCTGCTTCCAACTCCTGGGCTCCCATCTTAGCCTCACGAATAGCATGTGCCACCACACTTGGTTTATTTTTAACATTTTTTACATACTGTAAAGACAAAGTCTCACTTTTGGCCCTGTCTGGTCTTGAACTCCTGGGCTCAAGCAATCTTCCTGCCTCAGCCTCCCCAAGTCCTGGGATTACAGGCATGAGCCACTGCTCCAGGCCACAAAATTTTTACTTCTAAATAATTACTTTGATATCATGTAGATTCAGGCTAAATTATGTATGTATCAAGTCTTAACAACATATTTTTGAGGATGGACTCTACCACCATCATTGTCCCCAACACACACACACACACACACACACACACACACACGCACACAAACCTGGCAGGCAGAGTTTGTGGTGAGCCAAGATGGCGCCACTGCACTCCAGCCTGGGCAACAGAATGAGATTCTATCTCAAAAAACTAACAAACAAACAAAAACCCTAAAGATTACACACACACACATGCACACACACACACTGTTAGAACTATAAATGAATGCAGCAAAGTTGAAGGATACCAAATCAACATACAAATATCAGTTGTGTTTCTATACACTCAACAATGAAAAATCCAAAAGGAAATTAAGAAAATAATGCCATTTACAATAGTGTTAACCAAGGAGGCAAAAGACTTATACAATGAAAACTACAGAATGTTGCTGAAAGGAAACATAAATAAATTTAAAGACATTCCATGTTCATGAATTAGAAGACTTAATATTGTAAAGATGTGCATACTACCCAAAGCAATCTACAGAGTTAATGCAATTCCTATCAAAATCCCAACAGCTTTTTTTGCAGAAATAGAAAAATTCATTCTGGAATTCATATAGACTCCCAAAGACCCTGAATAGATGAAACAATTTTGAATAAGAGCATAGTTGGAGGGCTCATACTTCCTGATTTCAAAACATATTATAAAGTTAACAGTAATCAAAACAGTGTAGGACTGGCATAAAGATAGGCATACAGACCAATGAAATTGAATACAGTACAGAAATAAACCTTCACACATATGGTCAAATGATTTTCAACAAGGGTGCCAAGACTATTCAATGGCAAAAGGACAGTCTTTTCTCAAAAAATGATGTTGAGGAAACCACATATACACATGTAAAATAATGAAGGTATATACTTACTCTATTAGGCTACTTGGGCTGCCGTAACAAAATACCACAGACTGAGTGTCTTAAACAATAGACATTTAATTTTCTCATAGTTCTAGATGTTGTAGGTCCAAGATCAAGGTGGCAGCAGAGTTAGTTTCTGGGAAGGCCTCTCTTTCTGGCTTGTATATGACCAGCTTTTCACTGAGTCCTTACATGACCTTTCCTCTGCATGCACATGGAGAGGGAGCAAGATCTCTGGTGTCTCCTCCTCTTCTTATAAAGACACCAGTCCTATTAGATTAGGGCTTCACCCTTATGTCCTCATTTAACCTTAATTATCCCCTTAAGGGCTTTACCTCCAAATGTAGTCTCATTGTAGGTTAGAGCTTCAACATATGAACTGAAGAGGGTGCACAATTTAGTCTATAACACTTACGTTATGTCATATAAAAAACTAACTCAAAATTGGTCAAAGACATAAACATAAAACCCAAAACTATAAAACTCTTAATAGGGAGAAACCTTCATGGCATTGGATTTGGCAATGATTTCTTGGATATGACACCAAAACATAGGCAACAAAAGGAAAAATAGATAAACTGGACTACATCGAAATTAACTTTCTGCACATCAAATGACACAATTAACAGAGTTAAAAGGCAACCTACGAAATTAGAGAAGATATATCAACTCATATATCTGAGAAGGAGTTAACATCCTTCTCATGTAGTTCATATGTAATGAACTACAACTCGACAACAACACAACTGAAACAACCTGAAGTAAAAATGTGCAAATAACTTGAATAGACATTTCTCCAAAGATGATATACAAATGGGCAACAAGCATATGAAAAAAAATGCTCAACATTAAGTAGTCATTACAAAACTGTAAATCAAAAGCATAAAGAGATACCACTTCACACCCATTAGGATGGCAACTATTTAAAAAAACAAAACAGAAAATAACAAGTATTGGTGAGAATGTGAAGAAACTGAAACCCACGTACACTCGGTAGAAATGGAAAATGGTGCAGCCATATGGAAAACAGTATGGCAACTTTGTAAAAAATTAAAAATAGAATTAGTGTATGATCCAGCAATTCCACTTCTGGGTATAGATTTAAAAAATGGAAAGCAACGTCTTAAAGAGATACTCATACATGCATATTTATAGCAGTGTTATTCATAGTAGCCAAAAAATGGAAGCAATTTGTGTCCTTTAATGAGTGGATGGATAAATACAAAGTGGCATATACATACAATGGAATATTATTCAGCCTTACAAAGAAAGCAAATTCTGACACATAATGCGAACATGGAGAAACCTTAAGAACATTACATTAAGTGAAATGAGCCAGTAACAAAAAGACAAGTACAATATAATTTCACTTATATGAAATATCTAGAGTAGTAAAACTCATAGAAACAGAATGTAGAGGCCAGGAATAGTGCCTCAGACCTGTAATCCCAGCACTCTGGGAGGCTGAAGCAGGAGGATCACTTGAAGCCAGGAGTTTGAGACCAGCCTGGGCAACATAGTAAGACCATGTCTCTACAGAAAAATTTAAAAATTAGCTGGGCATGGTGGTTCGCACCTGTAGTTCCAGCTACTCAGGAGGCTGAGGCAGGAGGATTGCTTAAGCCCGGGTGTTTGAGGTTACAGTGAGCTGTGATTGTGCCACTGTACTCCAACTTAGGCAACAGAGCAGGACTCCATCTCTAAAAACAAACAAGCTGGCCGGGCGCGGTGGCTCACGCCTGTAATCCCAGCACTTTGGGAGGCCGAGACGGGCGGATCACGAGGTCAGGAGATCGAGACCATCCTGGCTA
>NW_012103155.1:1488774-1513085 GCF_000951045.1 Mandrillus leucophaeus
AAAAAAATAGCCAGTTGTGGTGGCGCACGCCTATAGTCCCAGTCATTCCAGAGGCTGAGGCAGGGGAATCGCTTGAACCTGGGAGGCGGAGGTTGCAGCGAGGGGAGATCGCATCACTGCACTCCAGCCTGGCTGACAAGAGTAAGACTCTGTCTCAAAATAAATAAATAAGTAATAAGAAACAAACAAACAAAGTAGAATGATGGCGCAAGGGGCTGGGGAGTTGGAGGGGTAAACAGGGAAATGGGAGAGTTGTTGTTTAATGGTTGTATAAATCAGGGTTCTCCAGGGAAACAGAACCAATAGGATGTGAATATATATATGCACACACACACACACACACAAAAAGAAAGTTTAAGAGTGGCAAGTCCAGAATGTGCAGGGTAGGTTGGCAGGTTGGAAACTCAGGCAAGGGCCAATGTTGCAATTCAAGTTCAAATGCCACCAGGCTGGAGACCCAGAAAAAGCCCATGTTGCACTACGAGACTGTCTGCTGGCAGAAGCCCCTGTTGTTTGAAGGAGGCAGTCTTTTGTACTTTTCAGACCTTCAACTGATTGGATAAGGCCTACTCACATTATAGAGGGCAGTCTGCTCTACTCAAAGTCCATTAATTTAAATGTAAATCTCATTTTTAAAATTTAAAAGTCCCATGGCAGTGTATTTATAAATGTAAATCTCATCCAAAAACACCCTCACAGAAACATTTAGAATAATGTTTGACCAAATATCTGGGGACTGTGGCCCAGCCAATTTAACGTATAAAATTAACCATCACAATAGGTGATAGAATTTCTGTTGTGTACGATGAAAAGTCCTGTACAACAATGTGAATATACTTAACACTACTAAACTGTACACGTTAAAATGGTTAAAATGATAAATTTTATGTTATGTGTATTTTGCCACAATTTTTAATTAAAGTATATTAGATCTTACACTCGGGCCTGTGGCACCAGCAAGATGGGCAAATGTTGGAGTCTTTTTTTTTTTTTTTTTTTGAGACAGAGTCTTGCTCTGTCACCCATGCTGGAGTGCAGTGGCATGATCTCAGCTCACTGCAACCTCCGCCTCCCAGGTTCAAGTGATTCTTCTGCCTCAGCCTCCCAAGTAGCTGGGACTATAGGTGTGTGCCACCACGCCCGGCTAATTTTTGTATTTTTTTTAGTAGAGACAGGGTTTCACCATATTGGCCAGGTTGGTCTCAAACTACTGACCTCGTGATCCACCCGCCTCGGCCTCCCAAAGTGCTGGGATTACAGGCTTGAGTCACCACACCAGTCCTGTGTTGCAGTCTTTATACTGCCAGGAAGCTCTGTAGCCACCAACACGACCAGAAGAGGCATAATAAACAGTTTAAGACCCATTTCCATATGTTTTTGAAGGCAAGCTGCCACTAAGTTTTTTTTGCGGGGGAAATGGTCTTGCTCTGTCACCCATGCTGGAATGCAGTGGCACAATCACAGCTCACTGCAACCTCAACCTCCCAGACTCAAGTGATCCTCCTACCTCAGCCTCCTGAGTAGCTGGAACCACAGGTGCATACCACCACATCTGGCTAATTAAATAAAAGAAAAAAAATTTTTAATAGATAGGACCTCACTGTGTTGCCCAGGCTGATCTCAAACTCCTGGACTCAAGTGATCCTCCCACCTTGGCCTCCCAAAGTGCTGGGATTCTGTAATCACAGGTGTGAGCCATCACACCCGGCCCAAGGCAAACCCCTTTGAAGGCATTTCACGTGCAAAGAGAATTGTACTAGAAAAAGTAGAGGTTGAACCCAAATAGCCAAATGCTGCCAGCAAGAAGTGTATCAGGGTCCAGCTAACCAAGAAATGCAATAAAACCACAGCTCTCATACACAATGACAGTTGCTTAAACTTTACTGAGGAAAATGATAAAGTTCTGGTTGCTAGATTTGGTTGCAAAAGTCATGCTGTTGGTGACATTCGTGGATTTTGCTTTAAGGTTGTCAAAGTAGCCAACATCTCTCTTGGCCTGATGCAAAAACAAGAAGGAAAGGCCAACATCATAAGGTTTGATGATTCAAAAATGGCAGCAATAAATTTTCATATGCTAAGAAGAAAGTGTCTTAGAGATAGAAATTTCTTTAACTAAATACCAAAAGAAATCTTTCCCTAACAGATGTTAGGATAGAAACAGGATTTTACCTTTTTCTGGGGTAAAAAGACTTCAAAGAGCACACTTCCATAAAGATTGAGAGGGCAACATATTAAGTCATATCTCTAAGAAGCAATTTCTGTGGGGGAGTTGAGATTACAAAATCCAGGTATATTGCTTCTTGGGAATGTAATTTTTCTCGGCCATAGAGAGTAAGAGAAATAGCAAGTAGCTAATGCATTCCTTCTATTGTTACTCTAAAATAACAAACTCTTAAAACACAATTTTCTTCCCAATTGTTCTTTTACAGACAAGTCCAAGATCACATTTTTTTTTTTTTTTTTTTTTGTGACAAGGTCTCACTCTGTTGCCCAGGCTAGAGCGCAGTGGCATAAGCACAGCTCACTGCAGTCTTAACCTCCCGGGCTCAAGCTACCCTCCTACCTCAGCCTCCTGAGTAGCTTTAGAACTATGGGTGTGAGCCAGCATGTCTGGCTAATTTTTTTATTAGTATTTGTAGTGATGGGGCTCTCACTATGTTGCCCAGGCTGGTCTTGAATTCCAGGGCTCAAGCAATCCTGCCTCAGCCTCCCAAAGTGCTGGGATTACAAGCATGGGTCACTGCACCCAGCCTAAAATAACACGTTTTTCAACTGAAGTATTGGTAATACCAGTTAATTTATGGCTAATCATATGACAAATGACTATAATTTTAATACTGTGGTGAACATTGCTATGTACACAGAAGGTAGAATTTGATCCATAGAATAACCAAATCTATGCTTCCGATGCATTTTAAGTAGATTTTATGAAATTTTATCTTCATACTTGAGGATTCTTCACTAGGTAAGGGAAGTATACATTAAATGACTGTTATGGTGATATTAACTTGGAAACTATCAGAACATTCATTCAAGTTTTTATATTCTAGAGAACCTCTTCTTAATACAAGTTCCTGAAACTTACACTTAGGTATAACAAGAAGAATCTCTTCTTTAATCCCATTATGTTGAGCCATTAGTTTATCCTAGTAACAAGATTATAAGAGTAATAATAGTTCTGATCCTCATGCTGATGGTCAAGGTATAATCATGATAGTAAAATAATTACTAATTATAACCAAAAAAGTAGTATAAATTCAACTTACTCTAAAT
Source organism: Mandrillus leucophaeus (assembly GCF_000951045.1). Classification (NCBI taxonomy): domain Eukaryota; kingdom Metazoa; phylum Chordata; class Mammalia; order Primates; family Cercopithecidae; genus Mandrillus; species Mandrillus leucophaeus. The sequence continues at coordinate 1,492,048 of NW_012103155.1, forward strand.
TCTATAGGAAAGATCAATTTAGCTTTTGGTATTCTATTAATTTCTGTAGCAGTTTTTTTTCCTCCATGAAATTAGAGTTAAAGAAAAGAGATAAGTATTGCCAAGTCAAGAAATTAGCTTTTCTTCCCCAAAGAAAGATAATCCCTTGAAAAGTCTTACAGGGCCTGGCGCAGCAACTTGTGCCCATAATCATAGCATCTTGGGAGGCAGAAGTGGGAGGATGGGTTGAGCCCAGGAGTTCAAGACCAGCCTGGGCAACATAGAGAGACCCTATCTCTATAAAAAAATAATTTAAAAATTAGGCGGGCATGGTGGCACATGCCTGTCATCCCAGCTACTTGGGAGGCTAAGGTAGGAAGATCATTTGATCACTTGGGCCCAGGAGGTCGAGGCTACAGTGAGCAATGATTCATAATTGCACCACTGTACTCCAGCCTGGGTGACAAAAGGAGACGTCTCCAAAGAAAAGAAAAGAAAAGAAAAGTCTTCCAGTCTCCAGTAAAAGCTCTAACCCTTTGAGGAGCGCATTTAGGTTAAATAGAGCAAGTTCAATGAGGTGATGACAGAGGAGCTAGCTGAAATGCTGAGCTCAGGTCACTGCAATTTCAGGTTTTTAAGTATCCCATAAGTATCCCTTAAAAAATTATTTTAAAAATTGAACACAAACTTGGGAAACCAATGAATCATAAATATGAATGAAATCTCTAAAGGGCATCTAGCCTATTTTGCTGCTTCTGAGTAGAAGTCTAACTTTTAAAATATATCTCCAGGGAAGGCTCTTCCCTAAACTCCTCCAAATTAGGATAGCCAGTATAACCTTTCACACTATATTGTATTATCCTTCAAAGCACTTACCACCAGTGAACTCAAATAATTATTTGGATTTGTTTAAGATGGCTAACTAAACTCCTCAGTTACCTCTCTCCCCTCCCAAAATCATAACGACATGATGAAAGAAATATAGCAATACAAATAAATCCATAACATGAAGGGTATCAATCGACTAGAAGAGTATGGAATTTCTAGAAGATTTAATCCAGCTAGGAGAAACCCTATAAACTTTCCTACTGAAGAATAGGACTAAACTCGGATTCAAAGTAACTGAGTCTAAGAGGCAGCCGACATGTAATGAAGGGTCTGGGGAATAACTGCATCAGCTTGCAACTCTCAGAACTGCTGACTTGGCCTCAGCCCTGGGTTAAAGCCATGAATCCACTTTCAAATAGCCAAATAAAATTAATATTCTGTTGAGTAAGACTCCCAGTGTGAGCTCTGGGACTACAGAGTTTAGGCAATAACCCCTATAACTGACAACTAGCTTGAGGGACAGGGAGCTGCCACATGCAAAAAACCAGGTTCCAGATGCCCTGAAGAACAGAGCCCATTTGGCCACACTCAGTACTCCTGGCCCTCCCCTTCTTTCAGTCACCACAGCTGGGTCCTGTGACGGGAAGTCATATTCACTGCCAGGAGATCAAGTGTCTTCAGAGACACATCAGCCAATCTAGGCCGCTTTTACAAATAGTAACAAACAATAGAAAACTACCAAACATTGAAATAAAGCTGAATTAATTCATTGGGTGATATCATTTCATTTTACTGAATTAACCTCTGAGAAAATAGAATTAATACAGGAAATGAAAGGTAATTTTTAAAGTGTATAATTTATTATCCCAAGAGAATCTCACACTCATTAAAACAGAAGAAGTTGCTGTGAGAAAGAATCAATTACAGTTCTCGGAAACAAAAAATTTGATTAAATTTAAATGTTTCAATATTTTGGAAAAATATTAAAGATAAAAATTTCTCCCAATACTAGAGATATTGAACATCTTTTTATGTTTTTTGATCATTTAGACTTCAATTTCTATGAAATACCTGTTTATAGTTTTTGCTCACTTTTTCGTCTTAGGTCATTTGCAATTTTTCTTATTGATTTGTGAGTTCTCTTTATATAGTCTGTATATTGTTATATGCCAGGCAGATAGTTTCGTTCAGCCTGCCACCTGCCTTTCAACTATCTGTAAGTGTCTTTCAATCTGTAGGAATTTAAATTTTTTATAGAGAGTAATCTGTAATTATTTTCCTAAAAGCTCACAAGCTCTAATTTTGCATAGAAACGTTTTCTCCAGCCCCAGTACAATAACAAAGCTTCTTCTGATATAATTATAAATATTTGCTGGGCGTGGTGGCTCACACCTGTAATCCAGCACTTTGGGAGGCTGAGGCAAGGAGATCATCTGAGGTCAGGAGTTCGAGACTAGCCTCGCCAACATAATGAAACCCTATCTCTACTAAAAATACAAAAATTAGCTGGGCATGGTGGCACACACTTGTAATCTCAGCCACTCAGGAGGCTGAGGCAGGAGAATTGATTGAAACCACGAGGTGGAGGTTGCAGTGAGCCAAGACTGTGCCACTGCACTCTAGCCTGGGTGACACAGCGAGACTTCATCTCAAAAAAAAAAAAAAAAAACTATAAATATTAAAACCATCTAACCTTTCTAAATTTCAGTTTCCTAATTTGTAAAGCTGAGATAACTTCCTTGCAAGGTTGTTGTGGAATGAATGAGACAATGCACATAAAACGTATGATATACAATAGGCACTCAAAACAGACTTAGACGATGTAGCCTTATTACAGGGATAAGAAAAGTGAGAACAATGAAAGAAAGGGACCTGGCCAAGATCAGATACAAAAATATAACCTCCCAAGTCATAGATTCAGAGCAACAAGACTAAATGACTTCTCTGTAGCCTCTTTTATGGCCTGGATAGGCATTTACCACTACTTTATAGTAAAAAAGAAAAGAAAAAAGTACACAGACACCTTGTAAATAGCTTATCCATCCCCTAATCAGCAAGGGAAGATTGTTGCACATGTTGAGATTTCACTTTATTGCTCTCTTCTCTTTCACCACTTGCTTGACTCAGCATAGCATGGCTATGGTTTCATCTTTCCCTCTCCGCACCTTGTCCTTCTCACCTCCTGCTTTTGCTTTGAATCTATCAGTCCACGTGCCATGTACCTGAAGCCTGGGACATTGATGGTCATGTCACCAATGAAGGCAGCAGGATTGCCAAACTCTATAGGGAAGAAGGACCACTTTCACCATACCCCATATTCACCATCCTGCGATGCTAATTCCTAAGGCTCTCAATCTCATTTTCTTTCATGTACGTTGCTTCAGCAGCTTCCTTGCCTCCCAGCCTCACATATACTCCATTCTGTTGTCCTACTGATATTCCTAAAGCAAAATCGGATTATGTCACTTTTTATTTAAAACCCTTCAATGCTATGTAACTCACATGTTGTTTGGCACTAGGAAAATATTTACCTTCATTGAGTCCATTTCTTCATTTGGAGAATAGGCATAATAATGGTGATCCCATTGCTTTTAATATGAAATTAGAATACCTTAGCTTGGCCTATAAATTCCTGCATGGTCTCCAGCTTCATCCCCCATCTTGCATTTCTTGGTCCAGTCATCTTAATCCTCTTTCTATTTCTAAAACACAACATGCTCACTGTTACTCTATAATTTTGCACATGCTGTTCCCTCTGTTTGGAATAATAATCTTCTCCCTCATCTAATCCCAAGGCCCTTCCATCCACCTTTATTGACTAACTCTTATTAATACATCAATGTTTAGCCTTCCTCTGAAGTGTGTTTCTGACACGTAGTTATTAATTGAATGAATAACTAACAAACACGAAGCATCTACTCTGTGTTAATCATTTTATGTACAGTATCTCATTTTATCCTCATGAAATTCCCATAGGGTAGATATCATTATTCCCATCATTGTGGGAGTTGAAAGCAAGGCATCGAGAGGTTGAGTCACATGTCTAAGTTGATACAGTTATAAGAGGCAGAACTGGTACCTGAATCCAGGTCTTTCTGACTCAGTCTTTCCAAGTTTGGAATGAAGCAGAGGATCAAGCAGGACATGAAAGATGAGGTAATACTAAAATCAAATCTTAAACATAAAGCTTTCAAGAATAAGACCCTCTTCTACAGAGTCTGCATAGGTTTTCAGAAGCAGCACAATATCTTTAAAGGCTAGCTTTTCACCAAGTCCTGAAGAAAGAAGCCAAGGACCCACAGAGCAGTGGGTTCTCTTGGCTAGCAAAGAGATGTGGCAACCTCTGATTTTATATATATATATATGTGTGTGTGTGTGTGTGTGTGTGTGTGTGTGTGTGTGTATATATATATAAATTCACAGTTCCTGGCTTATACCTCCCGTTGCCCGTGTTATAGTCCTTTGTTATAATGTTGGACACTTTAGGCCTCAGGAGCAGGGCTCAGGAAACAGAATTTCTCCCTCTCACCTTCTCCTGTCCTCCTTTTACTTGCCTATGGCAGGACTCTAATCTGATTGTGGGCTAAAAGACCCTCACTTCAGAGAGAGTCCTGCCCCATACTCTGGAGGAACGAATGCTGCAGAGAGAGGCCAAGAAGAATCTGAACAAACAGGCCTTGCTGAGTTTAAATCATATGCTTTTTGTCCAATCACATTTCTGCATGGTTGTCAGTCATGCCTATACAATGAAGTCGCCATAAAAACCCAAAAGGGCAGAGTTAGAGAGCTTCCAGAGAGCTGAACATGTGTAGGTTCATGGAGGGTGGTACACCAAGAAAGGGCATGGCAGCTCCGTGCCCCTTCCCCAATACCTCACGCTATGCATTTCTTCATCTGCATCCTTTGCAATATCCTTTATAATAAACTGGTAAACACAAGTGTTTCCCTGAATTCCATGAGCCTCCCTAGCAAATTATTGAGATCCAAAGAGAGGATCATGGGAAACCCAACTTGAAGCCAGTTGATCAGAAGTTCTAGAGGCTCAGACTTGCAACTCGTGTCTGAAGGTAAGGGCAGTTTTGGGATCTGAGCCCCCAACCTGTGGGATCTGACATTAGATTCAGGTAGATAGTGTTGGAATTAAATTAGAGAACATTAAGTTGGTGTCTGCTGCAGAAGTGACTGTATACTTGGTGGTGGGAAAAACCCACACACACATATTTGGTCATATATGTCTTCTGTGTTAATGATTGTTGTGGCATGAGATCACAGGGGAAAATATTGCCTGAGTTTTTCCCAAACATGACCATTCTAGACAGCCCTCCTGGAGGAGCACTTTTGTCCCATGACGTCTCTAGTGTAAGAAATTAGGAATTAGGCTGGGTGCAGTGGCTCACGCCTGTAATCCCAGCACTTTGGGAGGCCAAGGTGGGTGGATCACGAGGTCGAGAGATCGAGACCATCCTAGCCAACATGATAAAACCCTGTCTCTACTGAAAACACAAAAATTAGTGGGGCATGATGGCACATGCCTGTAATCCCAGCTACTTGGGAGGCTGAGGCAGGAGAATTGCTTGAACCCCGGAGGCAGAGGTTGCAGTGAGCCGAGATCACACCACTGCACTCCAGCCTGGTGACACAGCAAGATTCTGTCTCAAAAAGAAAGAAATTTGGAATTAGAGGGTTCTTTTCAGACTATTAGATCCCCTTTTGTATTAGTCCTTTTTCATGCTGCCAATAAATATGTACCCAAGACTGAGCAATTTACAAAAGAAAGTCTCACAATCATGACTGAAGGCAAGGAGGAGCAAGTCACATCTTAAGTGGATGGCAGCAAGCAAAAAATGAGAGAGCTTGTGCAGGGGAATGCCTCTTTTTAAAACCATCAGATCTCATGAGACTTATTCACTATCATGAGAACAGCATGGGAAAGACTTGCCCCCATGGTTCAATTACCTCCCACCAGGTCTCTCCCACAACATATGGGAATTCAAGGTGAGATTTGGGTGGGGACACAGCCAAACCATATCATCTTCTTTTTACACTATGAAGTGTAGTACATTTCTTTAAAAATGTCTCTTTTTTTAAAAAAGGTCTTCCATCCTGGTATATACAAATTTACAAGGAAAATCATACTATTGGAGTAGAAACAATTTAAATATAAAGGATAAGCTACTTAAACATCGAATTTTAGAGCTTAGGACAGTCTTATTTGTGGTCATAGCAAATTAAAATACATTATTTTAGTGTGCTATACATGGTCATAAATTATAGGTGCAGAAATAAAAATAAGCTTCCAGCAAACTCTAACAGTACCACAAACATGTGACTATTTGTAAATCATTTTCTTATGATGAGCATAAAAATATGGTACAAAAGTGGATCTTTCTATTTTCAAAATATCTGAGTTCCTTTACTTCCACCATGAATGTAAGCTTCCTGAAACCCTCACCAGAAGCAGATACTGGCACTATGCTTCCTCTCCAGCCTGCAGAATCATGAGCCAATTAAATCTCTCTTTTTTTTTTTTTGAGACAGAGTCTCACTCTGTCATCCAGGCTGGAGTGCAGTGGCACAATCTCGGCTCACTGCAACCTCCACCTCCCGGGTTTGAGCAATTCTCCTGCTTCAGCCTCCTGAGTAGCTGGGACTATAGGCACGTGCTACTGTGACCAGATAATTTTTGTATTTTTAGTAGAGATGGGTTTTCACCATGTTGGCCAGGCTGGTCTCAAACTCCTGACCTCAGGTGATCCACCCGCCTCGGCCTCCCAAAGTGCTGGGATTACAGTCATGAGCCACCGTGCCCGGCCGTAAACCTGTTTTCTTTATAAATTACCCAGTCTCAGGTATTTCTTCGTAGCAATGCAAGAACAGCCAAATACAGAAAATTGGTACTGAGAAGTGGGGTATTGCTATAAAGATACATGAAAATGTGGAAATGACTTTGGAACTGGGTAACAGGCAGAGGTTTGAAGAGTTTGGAAAGCTCAGAAGAAGACAAGATGAGGGAACTTTGGAAATTCTTAGAGACTGGTTAAATGATTGTGACCAAAATACTGATAAGTGACTTGGACAATGAAGTCTAGTCTGACCAGGTCTCAGATGAAAGTGAGGAACTTACTGAAAGCTGGCATAAAGGAAACCCTTGTTGTACTTTAGCAAAAAGCTTGGCTGTATTGTGTCCATGCCCCAGACATCGGTGGAAGTTCGAACTTGAGAGTGATAACCTAGGGTACCTGGTGGATGAAATTCCTTTTTTTTTTTTTTTTTTTTTGAGACAGAGTCTCGCCCTGTCATCCAGGCTGGAGTGCAATGGCGCAATCTCAGCTCACTGCAACCTCTGCCTCCCAGGTTCAAGCAATTCTCCTGCCTCAGCCTCCTGAGTAGTTGGGATTACAGGCATGCACCACCATGCCCGGCTAATTTTTAGTAGAGATGGGGTTTCACCATGTTGGCCAGCCTGGTCTCAAACTCCTGACCTCATGATCCACCCACCTCAGCTTCCCAAAGTGCTGGGATCACAGGCTTGAGCCACCATGTCTGGCCCCAAATTTCTAACCATCAAAGTGTTCAAGAGTTAGCCTGGCTGTTTCTAATGACTAGATTCAGATGCAGGAGCAAATAAATGACTTAAGGTTGGAAGTTAATATTTAAAGGGGAAGCAGAACATAAAAGTCTGAAAACTTTTCAGTCTGGCCACGTGACAGAGAGAAAAAACATTATCGGGAGAGGAATTCAAGTAGGCTGCAGGGCAACTACTTGCTAGAGAGATTTGCATAACCAAAAAGGAGGCAAGTGCTGATAGGCAAGACAATGGGAAAGAGACCTTGAAGGCATTTCAGAGATCTCTGAGGCAGCCCCTCCCATCATAGGCCTAGAGACCTAGGAGAAAAGAATTGTCTAGTAGGTGAGGCCCAGGGCCCCACTGTTCTGAGCAGCCTGGGGACACTGGTCCCTGCATCCCTGCCTCCCTGCTGCTCCAGCTCCAGCTGCAGCTCAAAGGGGCCCAGATACTGCTCAGACCTCCATTCTAGAGAGTACAAACCATAAGTCTTGGAGGCTTCCACATAGTGTTAAGCTTGTAGGTACACAGAGTGAAGGAGACTCGGCAGCCTTACCTAGATCTCAGAGGATGTATGAGAAACCCTAGATGCCCAGACAGAAGCGTGCTGCAGGAGTGGAGCCCTGATAGAGAACCCCTATTAGGGCAATGCAGAGGGGAAATGTGGGTATGTAAGCCCCACACAGAGTCCCTACCAGAGCACTGCCTAGTGGAGCTGTGGGAAAGGGGCTGCTATCCTCCAGATCCCCTAGAATGACAAACTCACCAGCAGCTTGCATCCTAAGCCTGGAAAAGCCACAGGCACTCAACCCCAACAAGTGATAGCAACTGCAAGGGCTGCATCCTACAAAGTCACAGAAGCAGAGCTTCCCAAGACCCTGGGAGCCCAACCCTTCTACCAGTGTGCCCTGGTTGCAGGATATAGAATCAAAGGAGACAATTTTGGAGCTTTAAGTTTTAACGACTGCCCTCCCCTGGGTTTCAGACTTGCATGGGGCCTGTAGCCCCTTTCTTTTGGCCAATTTCTCCTTTTTGTAATAGGAATGTTCACCCAATACTTGTACCCCGCTTGTATCTTGGAAGTATGTAACTTGTTTTGATTTTACAGGCTCATAGGTGGAAGCAGATGAGTCTTCGATGAGACTTTGGACTCTGACTTGGGACTTTTGAGTTAATACTGAAATGAGTTAAGACTTTGGGGGACTATTTGGAAGGCATGATTGTATTCTGCAATATAAGAAGGGCACGAGATTTTGGGGGAACCGGGGGTGGAATAATAGAGTATGGATATTTGGTCCTCATTCAAATCTCATGTTGAAATGTAACCCCAATATTGGAGGTGGGGCCTAGTGGGAGATGTTTGGGTCATGGAGGAAGCTCTCTCATGGCTTGGTGCTGTCCTCATGAGAGTGAGTGAGTTTTCATGAGACCTGGTTGTTTAAAGGCACCCATTCCCACCTCTTATTCTCATTCCCACCATGTGACATGCCTGCTCCACCTTTGCCTTCCAGAGGCCCTCACCAGAAGCAGATGCCAGGACTATGCTTCCTGTACAGCCTGCAGAACTGTGAGCCAATTAAACTTTTCTTTATTTAAAAAAAAAAAAAAAAAAAGTATGAGTGGACTTTTTTTGTTCTGTACTTTTTTGTGTGGGTACATGTGTTTTTGCTGGGTTTTTTTGTTTGTTTGTTTGTTTTCATTTTTGTTTTGCATGTATTTTCATTTCAAAACAAAACAAGAATGCATGAAGTTGCCCAGAAATGCTAGGGTCAGGTGTTTGGGGCACGTTCAAGTTTAGCCAAGCCATATGGGGTGCAGCCTCTCAGAAACTGGCCAGGAATAGATATACAACTTTTATTAAATTAATGGTTTTAGTGTGCTCTGCCTGGAGAAAGCCTAATGGACATTCTGAGAGCCAAGGAAAGAGTGATGGGACAACTGAAAGATAGATGAATGCTATGGAGCAAAGGAAAGTGAGAGATGAAACTCAAGAATGTATCTCCATTCAGGTGCTAGGTACCCAAGTGAGTGTAACTCTTGGTCTCTGTAAGGTCTTTCTCGAACAGTAGTAGAAGGCATTTTAGACCATGATAGTGATTGACATAATCCATTTGACTCTACTTGCTTTGATAGTAAGTTTCTGATTATTATTTGGCTTCCCGTGTATATTATTCGCACAGAAAATATGTCCCAATCAAGAAAATTTTTGCTATCTACCCATCTGACAAAGGGATAATATCCAGAATCTACAAAGAACTTAAACAAATTTATAAGAAAAAAATCAAACAACCCCATCAAAAAGTGAGCAAAGAATATGAACAGACACTTTTCAAAAGAAGACAGTTATGCAGCCAACGGACACATGAAAAAATGCTCATTGTCACTGGCCATCAGAGAAATGCAAATCAAAACCACAATGAGATACCATCTCACACCAGTTAGAATGGCAATCATTAAAAAGTCAGGAAACAACAGACACTGGAGAGGATGTGGAGAAATAGAATGCTTTTATACTGTCAGTGGGAGTGTAAACTAGTTCAACCATTGTAGAAGACAGTGTGGCGATTCCTCAAGGATCTAGAGCTAGAAATAGCATTTGACCCAGCCATCCCATTACTGGGTATATACCCAAAGGATTATAAACCATGCTGCTATAAAGACACATGCACATGTATGTTTACTGCAGCACTATTCACAATAGCAAAGACTTGGAACCAACCCAAATGTCCATCAATGATAGACTGGATTAAGAAAATGTGGCACATATACACCATGGAATACTATGCAGCCATAAAAAAGGATGAGTTCATGTCCTTTGTAGGGACATGGATGAAGCTGGAAACCATCATTCTGCACAAACTATTGCAAGGACAGAAAACCAAACACCGCATGTTCTCACTCACAGGTGAGAACACTTGGACACAGGGTGGGGAACATCACACACTGGGGCCTGTCATGGTGTGGGGGTATGCAGGAGGGATAGCATTAGGAGAAACACCTAATGTAAATGACGAGTTGATGGGTACAGCAAACCAACATGGCACATGTATACATACATAACAAACCTGCACATTGTGCACATGTACCCTGGAACTTAAGGTATAAAAAAAAAAATACATCCCAATCAGCCAAGGGAGGGTGAGGGGTGATTTCAGTCCACTTTGAATTCAAATTTCTTACTGTATTTGAATAAATAAATAATAAAGTCCTTTGTACACAGACAAGACAATATTTCTGAAAGAGAAGTTGTTTGTTTCTCAGCGTTTTCTTCTCTCTAAGACACCTAAACCAATAGGTATTTATTGGCTTAGGAAAGATATGTAATAGCAGAAAAGAGAGGAAAAAATGGAAACTCTTTTTAGCTTTGTCTTTTGAAATTTAGCTCCTTAGAGTAACACAAAGGATCATGCCAACATTCTTGAGCAGTATGAACAGACCTTTCCTATCAACCTCCCTTACCAACTACAAACAGATTCTCCATATCTGGGGGGAAAAAAAGTTAAAGGGGAAGTGATAACAGTATGATACCAGTGTGGCTGGGAGAGTCTGCCTGTCAGGTCTCTGACCCCAAGCTAAGCCATCATATCCCCTGTGACCTGCACGCATACATCCAGATGGCCTGAAGCAACTGAAGATCCACAAAAGAAGTGAAAATAGCCTTAACTGATGACATTCCACCATTGTGATTTGTTCCTGCCCCACCCTAACTGATACGATATATTCTCCCCTGCCCTTAAGAAGGTACTTTGTAATATTTTCCCCTGCCCTTAAGAAGGTATTTTGTAATATTCTCCCCGCCCTTGAGAATGTACTTTGTACACCTATCCCAAACCTATAAGAACTAATGATAATCCCACTACCCTTTGCTGACTCCTTTTTCAGACTCAGCCTGCCTGCACCCAGGTGAAATAAACAGCCTTGTTGCTCACACAAAGCCTGTTTGGTGGATTCTCTTCACACAGACGTGCGTGACACTGCCTTGCTCTCACACTGAGCACAGGAAAGTGAGGCAGAGCCAAAACCCCAGATGAAATTATGGAATCCAACAGCAGAAGAGACCTGTGCTCCTGCAACTAAGGAGAATCCTGGGTAAATAGCATAATACCACAGAAGAAATATCTCTATGATCTGTCCAGAGACATTCTCGATGTCTAACTTTCAAGTCATCATGGTGGGGCACCAACAGAATATTCTCATGCACCCAAAGGATGCACAAAAATATTTGAGAGAGACTGACTAGATGTGCACAAATGAGAACAAAAGATATTACCATGACAACCTGCATAGCCCAATGAGGGAGTAACAGATTTCCCTTTGGCCCCCTCAGTGAAGACCCGATTTCCTTTAACCCTATGCTACCACCGCCAATGCTCTGGAACCAAATAAACCATATAATCATATAAATATATATATAAACCATACAAAGTCAGAACTCAGATATAATCCCATGTAAGAGAAAGGGCAGGAATTCAAGTTGGGAGATATTAACTTTTTGCCATCCTGATGGAATAGTGGCTCAGGATATAAATTTAGCCAAGTTACATAAGAATAAAACTGATATATTTCTTGTGCACCTAAATCTGTGGCCTTAGATTCATACCCACTATACATATTATTCACATCAGAGTCCTACAAGTTGGAGAGGTTGATCCAGAGCTACTTACCTACTATGTGCACCATTGGAGTTTCAATTTCCCCATAAGTCAACTAAGGACTTTAATACCCATTGCATGAGGTTAATAAGAAGACTCAATGAGATGATGTATGCTGTATAAGTTGCCAGGCCCACTCAAAATAGATACTCTAGAAAAATGCTATTTCCCTCACCCCAATATTATTATTTCAATCAATATACATAAAATGTTACAATTTCCAAGTTTACAACTGGTTATACATTAGTTATACTTTAGGTTGGCTGCTTCATGATGGCATTTTAGCATCTTAATCTCATCAGTAAAATGTCCTCAAATCACATGGATTACTTCTGGGAAGAATTTCTGTGGCCGGTTAGTCCCACCCACAATGTGTGGTTTCCAGTAAGCTTCAATCAAAGAGAGTGTCCCCTCCCTGACCTGAGCATGCTGTCATTTCCCAGTCCTTTTGCCACAATCATCTCAGAGTCCATCTTTTGGCATGCTATCCCTCTGTCTTTTATACAGAAGTTAAGCCATGGCCTTCTCGTTCCAGGTCCAGGAAGTGTGTGCTGCATCATTGCAGGACATCTCCTGTTACTAGGTAAGGAAAAGGGAAGGATACCAGAGCAGGTATTCGATCTTTGAAATTTTCATCATTTTATTAACCAAGAAACCAAGCTCAGAGAGGCTAAGTGATTTCCTTGGTATCCAAGAATTAGTAAGTGATGGAGCAAAGCTTGAAGCTAAATGCAGCGGGCTCCAAAGCCAATGCTCTTTCTACCATGTAACCACCACATAGGAAAGGATATGAAGAGCAAGTATAATTTGTACTAAAATGATGGTTGATTGGAGTATATGGCCAGTATGTAAAGGTATTTGCAGCTGTCACCAAAACACATACATGTGTTTAGATAGTAGCATGTAAACTCAGAGAGAGAGAGAGAATTCAGTCATCTTTCATTGGGCTACAGTCAAAACTTGGGTTGACATTTAGCTCTATAGTAGTAACAATAATGATAATAATGCTTCTTGTATGTCTAGTACTCAGCTTTGATAAGTATTTTCATATCCATTTATATGATTTAGTTGTCACAAAATTCCTGGCAAGATATATAGGGAAAGCATTATTCTCATTCTTTTGAAGAGGAAAAGAGGCATAGACTTGTTCCACATCCCCTAGCAGTCTCAGAAATACCGAATTGAAGCCTCAAACTGTGTTCGAGTATGTGTGGGTACTAGGAGTGATGGCTGGAGATGTGAAGACATATGGCTGCCTTTTCCTTGGTGAAGTAGAGAATAAGATGTATCGCTCAGTGCCTCAGCAGGAAACAGATGACATGGTCAAAGTTGATACTTTGAGGAGATTTTAATAAAGGAACTATCTACAAAAGAGTGCTCAGGATGTAGGGAAACCACAAGACCTAGTGGAGTTCTCTAGGTGGCATCCGTGAGGAACCATTACCATGCATAGGACTGAGTGAGCCAGAGGAGGATGTGGTTGTTAGAACAGGGAGATGAAAGTCTGTGCGGAGAGACCATGTGAAAGGAGCTTTAGCATTTGACCAAGGGACACAGCAGCTTGTAGTGACCCTACAAGGTGGGGGGTCCAGGGAAAAACATACCTTGATCTTAGTCCTCTCTCCAGTCCTCTGATCACCTGCTGATGATTCCCTTTGGCCAAATCCACCTGGAAGTCAGAGGCAAGGATGCCTATTAGTGGACTCAATACCATTTTGTTTCATGAGGGAAGAACACGGAGCAAACGAGTGGAATGGATCCGGAGGAGCCAATGGAAGATGTCCTGCACATGAGGTTTTCTACTGAGAGTTAGAGGCCACACTAGAACAGTGCATCAGTAAAACTTCAGCTTAGTTGAAGTAATTAAACAATAAAAAGGAGTTAATGGACAGGTTTCAAGTGTAGTCAGGAGGCTGGCTCTCTGCAATGCTGTGGGACCTGCTTTCCTCAGTGTGCCAACTGTCTACTTAAGCTACCTTACCACATGGTAACAAAATGGATGCAGCAGCTCCTGATATTGCACTGGAACACCACACTGACTGGAGAAAGAGAAGGACTATGTTTCAGAATTCCCAGCAAAAGTTTTGAGACTCACTGTGATTGGGCTACCTTGGTTTAAACACTCAGTTGTGAACAGTGTGGCTAGACGATGGAGTGCACCAACTGACTTTATCTAGTTAAGTCGGCTTTGTCCCTGAAATGGGAGTGAGTTGGCTTTCCATAAACCATATAGATTTGGGAACAAAAGTAGGAACTTTGTGAGCCAGTTAAAGAGACCACCTAAAGGTGCGCACTCAAGTAGAATTGCAAACTGCCACTGTAAAGAAAGGAGCCAACTGGTGCTAAAAAGTGTTTCAATCCAAAGTGTAATCAAATAATGAGAGTCTAACATGGATTAAATGGACAGGGGTTTATTTCTTTACCCGATGAAGGGACAATGGAAAGGAAATACAGGTGATTTAATGATGCCCTTAGAAGCCCAGATTTCTTAGGATTGTTACTTCATGTAGAAAGATGGCTGCAGCACTTCCAGGTATTCTATCCAAGTTCAAGGTAGGAAAAAGCAAAAGAAAAAGGACCAAACAATTTAAAGGGGAAAAGTGTTTTCATAGAAAGCTATTACCTTTCTATTTGCCAAAGGAAGCACTTTGCTTCATTGGCCAGAACTATTTTATATCTTTTCACTGCAAAGGAGGTTGGGAAGTAGGGAATTTTAGTTTTTTCATCTGAATTGCAGATAAAGATAAGAGAGAAGGGGATTATAAATTGTTTCAGAAAGCTCAGCCTTGGTCTCTGTCACAGAAATGATTGCCTAACAGCATTGAAGATCTAGCCGACGCTGGAAATCACAAATTTGTGGTGGAACCAATCAGCAGAGAATCACCCACTTGGTTAACTGGAAAAAATGACAGCTTTATACTAAATTTCACTGATTCTGCTAACTTGGGAAATCTATGAGCCAAATTTTTCTAGCAAAGAGGGCAGTAAAACCAACCACATAGTTCAGAAAAATTGCTGGAATAATGCTGCTATTTTATTTCCAGAAAAATTAAGAGACTTTCTGAATAAATTTATAAACTAAAGTCCATAAT
Organism: Mandrillus leucophaeus; assembly: GCF_000951045.1. Taxonomy (NCBI): domain Eukaryota; kingdom Metazoa; phylum Chordata; class Mammalia; order Primates; family Cercopithecidae; genus Mandrillus; species Mandrillus leucophaeus. The sequence continues at coordinate 1,507,164 of NW_012103155.1, forward strand.
TTGTAACATATCCCAACATGCATATTTGTTATTTTTCCAGAGAAGCTCATCCATTTAGGAAGGAACGTTGCATCTAATTTTAAAGGCTACTGACAAAGTTTTAGTATTTGTCTAGACAAATGCAAAAGAAAAAAATTATTTCGCTCTCTTTTAAGGCAATTTTCAAAAGAAGTCCCTTAGTGGGCAGGTTTTATTGACTTTTTTGCATTATCATCAAAAACACAATTTTTTTTTCTTATGTAAGCATCCTGCACAAGGCCATACACAAATGTGTATTTAATTAAATATAGCTGAATTAAATACATTTTGTGTATATGATTGTATCATCCAAATATAACATTGCTGCAATCTTAGGACTCACAGTGACATATTCAAAATATTTACAAATTCTGGTGCTGGGCGCGGTGGCTCATGCCTGTAATCCCAGCACTTTGGGAGGCCGAGGCGAGCAGATCACAAAGTCAGGAGATCGAGACCATCCTGGCTAACATGGTGAAACCCTATCTTTACTAAAAATACAAAAAAATTAGCTGGACATGGTGGCACGCACCTGTAGTCCCAGCTACTCAGGAGACTGAGGCAGGAGAATCGCTTGAATCCAGGAGGCGAAGGTTGCAGTGAGCCGAGATTGTGCCACTGCACTCCAGCCTGGCAACAGAGCAAGACTCCATCTCAAAAAAACAAAAACAAAAACAAAAAACAAACAAAAAAATTTACAAATTCAACTCCAAAAGCCTTGAAGAATAATGTAAATCTTCACAGATCTTCTACACCACAAGGTTCCCCTCAGTCTCACATCACATGGAAGCTGCTGTGCCCACAATATTCTTCCTGTCTCTCTTGCCTGTTCCAGAAGAGCCACCTCATGTCCTTATTTATGTGAAACCATCTACCCTCTTTTCTAGGCTCTCATGGGTCGGCAGCCTTGCACATTTCTCCACCAGTACATCAAAGGCCCCAATCTATCTTCCCAAACAGGAAAGGACCTTCCTCTTTAGAAAAAAGCAAAGAGAGAAGGACACATAAAGGTCAAATCATAGCAATAGCAAACTCTAGGCAAGTGCTTAATATAGCATCAGAGAAAGTGCCAGTAGCTTCCCACCTTCAATAAATAATAAAACGATTGGAACAAAAACATATTAATTCATTTTCATATGGCACCATATGGCAAAAATAAATGCCACAGATTTCACTGATCTTCAGTGTGAAACAGAAAAGGAAAAGGGAAAGAGGAAGATAATGATAAAAAAGATATGAAGCAAGAGCAATAGTTAGATTTCCTTTTGCAGATCATGTATAACTGGAAGGGAACTGCTGAAAATGTGAATTTTAAGCTATTGAATAAAAGGCATAAGTGTTCTATTAAAATATGAAATAGCTTGCAGTATAAATGAATAAGAAAAATGCTTCATACAGCACATGAACTGACAAAGTTTCTTTGTGGTTTGTGGATATGCTTAGGTATATTACTACGAGGCAAGTAAAATAAGACAACTTCCATTTCAAAACAAAGACATGATGAGGGCAATTATTAAGCTAACCAACAATTCCATGAATGGCTGTTTTCAATCTCCATGATGCTTATTAACAACCATGAGTAATAAAAACCTATATTCTACTTTGGGTTCTTCAGTTCACCAGCCATGTTCAACTCCAGTTTTCTCCAATCCTCTGCTCCTACCTCTGTTACACTGAGATAATATTTGCCCTTCTCCAGGTGCAGTGAGGACCAATTTAGATAATGCTATGCCACCATTTTGAGAATTGCAAAGTATTTATCAAACTTAAAGTAGTTTTGTTTGGCAAAATGGTGCTAGGTGCATTGGAGACATAAAATGTATGCATTATGCCCACTCTAAAATTATTTAACTTTGGCATCACTGTCTAGGACAGTATAATATACTCCTTGGAATTTTAATTAGTAAATAATCATAGTAGCTATCTTTTAGTGAGCACCTGTGAAGCATTAGTCTAAACTCTTTAAATACCTTATATCATTTAATGCTCACAGGAACATAATGAGAGAGGGTATTGTTATAATCAGCTCTATTTCATAGTAGGAAATAGGGACTTAAAGAGTTTAAGTAGGCCGGGCGCAATGGCTCCTGCCTATAATCCTAGCACTTTGGGAGGCCGAGGCGGGCAGATCACTTGAGGTCAGGAGTTCAAGACCAGCCTGGCCAACATGGTGAAACCCCATCTCTACTAAAAATTTAAAAAAAGAATTAGCTGGGCGTGGTAGCAGACCCTGTAATCCCAGCTACTTGGGAGGCTGAGGCAAGAGAATCACTTGAACCCAGGAGGCGGAGGTTGCAGTGAGCCGAGATCACGCCACTGCACTCCATCCTGAGTGACAGAGCAAGACTCTGTCTCCAAAAAAAAAAAAAAAAAAAAAAGCTTAACTTTCTCAATCCCAGTTACAATAGTATTAAGCAGCAGAATTTGGGATTGAATCCAGGTGATCAAATTGACACGCCATGACATTCTCTTGTAGATAAACCATGGTGTGTGCAGGTACACAAGCAATAAAATACATGTTGACTGACTGAATGGACATATATAGATGCCTGTTTTCAAGTAGTCAAGAGTATTACCAAGTTTTCATGGCATATATTATTATTTTCTAAATGAGGAAAGGAAAAAGAAACTTTCCCACCATTAATAACTGTCATCATTGCAAAATGAGCTTCCAAGAGCACAGTTTTTTGTTTTCTTTTATTTAGGTTTTTGTTTGTTTGTTTGTTTTTCTTCTGAGACAGACTCTCACTGTGTTGCCCAGGCTGGAGTGCAGAGGTGTGATCTTGGCTCACTGCATCCTCCATCTCCCAGGTTCAAGTGATTCTCCTGACTCAGCCTCCTGAGTAGCTGGGATTACGGACGCCTGCCACCATGCCCAGCTAATTTTTGTATTTTTAGTAGAGACAGGGTTTCACCATGTTGGCCAGGCTGGTCTTGAACTCCTGACCTTGGGTGATCCCCCACCTCAGCCTCTCAAATTGCTGAGATTACAGGCATGAGCCACCGTACCCGGCTTCTCTTCTTTTCTTTTCTCCTCTTCTCTTCTCTTCTCTCTTTTTTCTATTCTTTTCTTTGAGACAGAGTCTTGCTCTGTTATCCAGGATGGAGTGCATTGGTGCAATCTCAGCTCCCTGCAACCTCTGCCTCCTGGGTTCAAGTGATTTTCATGCCTCAGCCTCCCAAGTAGCTGGTATTACAGGCATACACCACCATGCCCAGCTAATTTTCATATTTTTAGTAGACACAGAATTTTGCTATATTGGCCAGGCTGGTCTTAAACTCCTGGCCTCAAGCAATTTACCCACTTGGCCTCCCAAAGTGCCTGGCCAAGAGCAGAGTTTTCTAGATAGACAATGAACTCTTAGAAGACTGAATCATAAATTATAAACTTTTAATTTACTTTGATAAAAATTTTCTAAAATATACTACAAACTTTTGAGGGTCAATAGAGGTGGATAGCTATTTGATGCCCCCTCCAGGAACTAAATTTCTCTGTCTCCTAAACTGTACTCTCTGCTTTCCAAGTATCTGTTACTCACTGCACCTGCTTCTCATACATGGTACTGTTATATATCTCTACTGTTTTCTTCTTTTTCTCTCTCGTTGTCTTCTTGCCTCACAGATCATTTGTATCTTCTTTTCTATATACCTTCATTTGAAAATCTGGCTTTTTATAGACAGACTCCATCTTTTTATTTGTTTATCAAAGTAAATAATCACAATGAATTGGAAATGTTCCTGGTATTTATATTCCTTTCATTCAGTTTTCTTCTTGCTCCTTGCCCAGGACTTGTCTCATTAGAAACAAATACCTTTTAGGGGGTCTAAATCCTACTTAGATAAAGTGGGCCACCAGCACTTCCTGATAATCCTTCCACATTTCTGTAATCAATTCACTATCTCATTCTCTCAAAGGACACCTTATCATTTCTCCTCAAACCTGCAACACCTTTTCACTTCAGCTGATGATTACATCTCTAATTTTACTGAAAAAAAATAGAAGCAATACAAAGATATCTGCCTAATCTACCATCACCAAATGCACCAATTTGCCTGTGTCTATACCCATACATACTCTCTCTTTGCTCTCCTTTGTTCTGGGGTATTCCTTTTTAAGATCTTGCAAAGCACTAATTTTTTCTTCAACTATATCAAAATTCAAATCTTCAAATACATTCACATTCCAGCTTACTAATTTCTTTTGTATTTTATTTTTGCTTCTTTTTATTTCATAATTCCTCGTTCCTTTTAGTAGAACTTAGGTTTTTATGTATTTGAACCACTCATTCATATTTATATTAAAAGCTTTTCAAATGGCCAGGTGTGGTGGCTCACACCTGTAATCCCAGCAATTTGGGAGGCTGAGGCAGGCAGATTGCCTGAGGTCAGGAGTTAGAGACCAGCCTAGCCAACATGGCAAAACCCTGTCTCTACTAAAAATACAAAAATCAGCCTGGTGCTCTGGCACACACCTGCAATTCCAGCTACTAGGGAGGCTGAGGCAGGAGAACCACTTGAACCCAGGAGGCAGAGGTTGCAGTGATCTCACCACTGCACTCTAGCCTGGGCAACAGAATGAGACTCTGTCTCAAAAAGAGAAGAGGTTCTTCCAAGATGGCTGAATAGGAACAGCTCCAGTCTACAGCAACCAGTGAGATCAATGCAGAAGGTGGGTGATTTCTGCATTACCAACTGAGGTACCCAGTTCATCTCATTGGGACTTGTTAGACAGTGGGCGCAGCCCACATACAGTCAGCCAAAGCAGGGTGGGGCATTGCCTCACCCAGGAAGTGCAAGGGGTCGGAGAACTCCTTCCCCTAGCCAAGGGAAGCTGTGAGGGACTGTGCCATGAGGAATGGTGCACCCCAGCCAAGATACCATGCTTTACCCAGGGTCTTCACAACCCACAGACCAGGAGATTCCCTCTGTTGCCTATGCCACCAGGGCCGTGGGTTTCAAGCACAAACTGGACAGGCATTTGGGCAGACACCAAGCTAGCTGCAGGAGGTTTTTTTTTTTTTCCCATACCCAAGCGGTGCCTGGAATGCCAGCAAGACAGAACTGTTTACTCCCCTGGAAAGGGGACTGAAGCCAGGGAGCCAAGTGGTCTGGCTCAGTGGACCCCACCCCTACGGAGCGCAGCAAGCTAAGATCCACTGGCTTGAAATTCTTGCTGCCAGCACAGCAGTCTGAAGTGGACCTGGGACACTCAAGCTTGGTGGGGGGAGGGGCGTCCACCATTACTGAGGCTTGAGTAGGCAGTTTTCCCCTCACAGTATAAACAAAGCCACTGGGAAGTTCGAACTGGGCAGAGCCCACCACAGCTTGGCAAAGCCCCTGTAGCCAGACTGCCTCTCTAGATTCCTCCTCTCTGGGCAGGGCATCTCTGAAAGAAAGGCCACAGCCCCAGTCAGGGGCTTATAGATAAAACTCCCATCTCCCTGGAACAGAGCACCTGGGGGAAGGGGCAGCTGTGGGCGCAGCTATAGCAGACTTAAATGTTCCTGCCTGCCAGCTCTGAAGAAAGTGGTGGATCTCCCAGCACGGTGCTGGAGCTCTGCTAAGGGGCAGACTGCTTCGTCAAGTGGGTCCCTGACCCCTGTGCCTCCTGACTGGGAGACACCTCCCAACAGGGGTCGACAGATACCTCATACTGGAGAGCTCCAGCTGGCATCTGGTGGGTGCCCCTCTGGGATGAAACCTTTAGAGGAAGGAACAGGCAGCAATCTTTGCTGTTCTGCAGCCTTCACTGGTGATAACCAGGCAAACAGGGTCTGTAGTGGACTTTCAGCAAAATCCAGTAGACCTGCAGCAGAGGGTCCTGACTGTTAGAAGGAAAACTAACAAACACAAAGGAATAGCATCAACATAAATTAAAAGGACATCCACACAGAAACCCCATCC